>NC_139034.1:68457877-69057877 GCF_964662115.1 Mustela nivalis
TACATAAATGTTTAAAATTTGCAGAATTACTGAAATACACATGAGTTTAAAAATATTGGCTATTGGTTAGTTGCATATCTGTTATTTGGGAAGAGCAGATAGCATTGTGGTGTAATTTTCTGGAAAAGACTTTCTTTCCTAGTAAGAAATTACTCTAGTTTATATCTATTCCTTAAGTGTCAATCACTTTCACACATTGGATTATTGTACAAAGCTGCCATGTAATTGTAATTCAGATCTTCAATAAGTAGGAAATTAAAAATTCAATGTCAACATTCCAGATAAAATTAGTTTATCACTTAGTAAAATGCTATGCAGAAAGGGAACATCAAAAAGGTTTCTAGACTAGTGGGCTTTTTAGAAGAATGAGGCATTCTAGAGTTAGAATTAGTTATTCTTATATGGTCAGTAATTGCTGCAAGGGGCTGAATTGTCCCTTAGTGTGGCATGCCAAAATACGGGATAACCTAGCAAGAAGAGAGATGATGATCTTACAGCTGGGATGGCTATAGTCTTTTGACCCATTTATTTATTGTGTTCCGGTGACTTCATTTTGGAAAAGTATATGAATTGTTAGATACTGCAATGAGAGGCAGATTCAAGTGATCTCTTTATAAAGCCAATTCCCCTTATATGTTCAGAGTACTTCCATTATTTGTTTCAGCTACAAAGTCACACAAATCTTTTTTTTTTTTTTAATTTAACATATAGTGTATTATTTGTTTCAGGGGTAAGGTCTGTGATTCTTCAGTCTTACACAATTCACAGCACTCACCATAGCACAGACCCTGCCCAAAGTCCATCACCCAGCCACCCCATTCCTTCTATCCCCCTCCCCTCCATCAACCCTTGGTTTGTTTCCTGAGATTAAGAGTCTCTTATGGCTTGTCTCCTTCTCTGGTTTCATCTTGCTTCATTTTTCCCTCCCTTCCTCTATGATCCTATCTTCTTTTTCAAATTCTTCATATCAGTGAGATCATATATTTGTCTTTCTATGATTGACTTATTTTGCTTAGCATAATACCATCTAGTTCCATCCAAATCATTGCAAATTGCAAATTTGGGGGGTTTTGATGGCTGCATAGCATTCCATTATATGTATCTAACTCAAATATTTACTATTGATTAGAGGTTTAAAGATTAGGAAGGTTTGCATGTTAAATTGTATAATTTTTCTGAAAAAAAAGTTTAGAGATGCAAATAATTTGGAAAAGATAACCCAGAATTATGGTGATACTGTTCAACATTGCTTGGCTTTGTAGCTTGGCTAGCTAATGGGTTTCTCCTAACATTTCCTAAAAACTACCATTTTCTCAAATGCTCTATGAATGTTTTATTATCTTATAGGATCCTTTACTGAGTTCATAAAATATTTGGCATCTTACATTTATATGAGAGACATATTTTAAAACTTGTATTTTTCAATTCCTTATCCCTTTTAAATCACTGTTTTCAGAGCAGAATGTTGTTTCTCTCCACAAGCTTCCTGCTACTACAGACATTATTATATGAGGGTATTGTGTATTAGCTTTCATGAAGTGAAGAGTATTTGACTGTATACTGTGCTGAGTGACCTGAATTAGGATAATTCTGTTTTAGCAAGAAAGACATGGATTCAAATTGTTTAAAAAAAAAAATAAGGTCAAATACGTTGGGTGATACAACTAATCTGTTGAGCAAATAGTAGAAAGTTAATTATTCTGGCTGCTTTTCTTTACCATTCCAGGAATATCGTTATCATTAGGAACTTCTTGAAAATATAAATCCCCATGCCAGAATCCAGACTTACTGATTCAGTATATCTAGAAATGATGCTGTATAGATAATATGTCCTTTTTGGAAAAAGCATCCCAGTTCATTAAGATGAAGAACCTACTTTTGAATTATAGATCTAGTTTTGAGATGGAGAGCATTTGAGTAATGATTTCTAATCCCAAATGAATGGTAGACACATAAAAATAGAAAGCTGAAAACATATATGAACATATTCTTTCCAGGGATAAACTTTGGTATATGTAGCGAAGTATAGGAAAAGTTTAATCTTTTCTGTTTATGTTGAACTCAGATATGTATTCTGTTTTATATTTTGGAAATAAAAGAATCACATCTGCCAGCTTCAAAGAATGACTTTTTAGTGACATTTTTAATAATCATAAAAAATTCATATAGGCCAGCATTAAAGAAGCCACCCTTAGAAAAGAAATCAAAGCTCAGAAAACTTGATTAACTTTGAAAGAGACATTGGGGACAGACAATGGGGCAGTGAAGGTGCTTGGGATAATTTTGAAGCACAAGTTGACTTCGATTTGAGTAGTAAAGGGTGATTGGCTGAGGTTAGCCTGGCAAAAAGAATAAACTTCTACATGAGGTCATGATAAGGAGCTCATTTTATTAGCAGTAACAGCACACAATGGAATCCAAATATTTTTAATTAATACCGATTTTTCTTAATGCCATCTCTATACCTATGAAATTTGTTAATGCCAGTGTTCTGTTCAATCATCAAAAACATTCAGATACAGCATGGCAAACAACCAGCAAAATAAAAATATATTTTATTTTCTTTTTATTTGTTATATCTAGTGCTATAATGCTGTACATTACCACACCAGCTTTAAAACAGCCCTAAGGAAAATCTTACTTGGTCATGTTGAAATTTATTTGACCAGTCAAAAACTGATGAAATATTAAGCACAGTGTCTGTTTTCCTCAAATTTCACTGTAATTTACAGACCCAGTATGTACTTTTCAGGTCAATCTGAATGTCATATTCACATAACACTCCTAAACCGTTGGGTACATCTTGATATATCCAATTTGGAAGTACACATGAAATTGTTATAGCATGAATGCCTGTGTGACGGCATGGATGTGTGTGTGAGAAAGATTGTGTGTGTCAAGGTGTGTTTGAGGGTGTGGATATGAAGTTGTGAATGTGTGTGTAATTGTGTGTGATTATATGTCTGAGTGAAAATAGGTGTTAATGATACATTTTACTGCTTGGAGCAGTCACGCTTTACAGTGTCTTATTCTGAAAGGTGTCACAGAACCACCTTAGAATGTGTGTGTGCATGTGTGTTAATGCATTTCATCTATTAGACAAATTCAGTAAGCCACATGGTAAAGAATAACTTCCCCTTCCTATCCAGGAGAGTCGAACTAAATTAATGCCTCTAGAGCAATATGTACTGAAAAGGCATTACAGAACTTTACTATCCTATGTGGATGTTGTACAGAGTTTTTTATTTCTGTGCAAGTACTCAGAACGCAGTTAAAAGAAATAATCCTTATTAAAAAAAAATAAAAACATATTGAGTCAGTAGAGGTCTCATCTCAGGAAAATTGAAGTTCTAAGCCTACTATGATGTAAGAAGAGGAACAGAACATATTTTATATATAAAAGTTAAAGAAAACATCACACAATGTATCGTCTGTATGAGTTCTACACATTCCCTTCACTTTAGCACAGATTAAAGTACATAATGGCAGATACTTCATTCTAATGTCCTTTCTCACAATATGTTCTGTGGAATTCTAATTGGATGTTTGTGAAGAAAGGTTTTAATCAAAAGTACATAGGTTAAGAGGGTAGATCTCACGTTAAATGTGTTTACCACAGTTAAAAATATTTAGGAAAGGGATGCCTGTGTGTCTCAGTTGGCTAACTGTCTGTCTGCCTTTGGCTCAGGTCATGACCCTCGGGTCATGTGATCGAGTCCCCCATCAGGCTCTTCCCTCAGTGAGAAACCTGCTTCTCCCTCTGCCTGCCACTTCCTGTGCTCTTTTTTTCGTTTGTTTGTTTGTTTTGGTTTGGTTTCGTTTTGGTTTTTTTGTTTTTCCCCCTCTCTCTCTTTCTGCTAAATAAATAAATAAAATCTTAAAAAAAAAAATTAGGAAAGCATAAAGTACCTTTCCTGCTGCTTACTGTTAAACATTTGACCTCATTTCCAAAATGGGATATGATCGGTTCTGTTATCTTGATTTTTCAAATGGGGTTGACTCACATGGGGAGTGACAAATACCTCATCCAAAGTTTCACACATATAGTCAGTGGTGGGTCCAGAGTAAATCCCTCTAGTCTGGCTTAATTTCACTGCTATGTGTTGACTCCTTCTATATTATACTGATAACTTTTATATATGAAATGCTTTTCAAATTTTTCTGAAGTAAATTAATCTATATGTCTTTATTTATTTATTTAAGATTATTTATTTATTTATTTATTTATTTGACAGACCGAAATCACAAGTAGGCAGGGAGGCAGGCAGAGAGAGAAGAGGAAGCAGGCTCCCTGCCAAGCAGAGAGTTCGATGTGGGGCTTGCTCCTAGGACCCTGAGATCATGACCTGAGTCAAAGGCAGAGGCTTTAACCCACTGAGCTACCCAGGTGCCCCTCTATATTTTTATTTAAATAAACCTGAATTTCCATCACATTTTCCATGTGAAATTTATTTTTATGGAGGTGTAATGTATTAACACCTCCTAGAACTAGTGTTCTGTGGAACGTGCTCTATAAGTGTACAGTCTATTTTTATTTCTACCAATTAATACAGTTTTGGATTGGATTCCTTGGGAAATGTAAGCTAGCTAGAGATTTAGTTAAAAGTTTGTGAAGAGTTCTCTGGAGAAAAAGTATTTATACAAAAAGGATAATCAACTAGATTAAGATTGGGGAGCAGTAGCAGTATAGTTCATTTGCAGCACAGAAGGCTGATCCCATGGGAGAAATCTCGATTTGTCATGGCCCTTAAGACTTCCCAAACTGAATTCTTGGTTTGACCAGTCACTGAGTGTAGGTTGATCCCAGGGAGTGGGATATACTTTTGTACCAAGTAACTCCCTTCCATAGCAGCCCAAGGAGGGCACTGGCTACAAGTCAACAGCAGCCAAGATTCCCAGAAGCTGAGTAAATGAATGTGTTAGACTTGAGTGGTTTATAACAGAATTACACCAAGTCCATTATATCCTCCTGAAATTTGGGTTTCAATTTTTTACACCTGGTAAATTTAACCATTTTTAGCATTAAGTTCTGAGTTTCAGAAGGCACATACATTCACCTAACCACAATCAATAGATAAAAGTTTCATTTATCAATGATATTTCTTTAAATGGCCTTATTGAGGTATACTTCAACGCAAATAATGTCCAACATGTCCCAGAATTTTAAGTGCTTTTTATTTTTGTAATAATAACATGTATTACAAGGTTTACCCTTCTAGCAAATTTTCAAGTGCACAATGTCGTATTGTTAACTGTAGGCAGTATAATGTACAGCATGTCTTCAGACATTACTCATCTAGCGGTATAGATTGAGTCTTCTAAAAGTCTGTGTTGAAGCCTAATCCCCAGTGTGACTGTATTTGTTGGGAAGTGACTGGGTTATGAGGCTGGGGAACTCTCATGAATGGGAATATTACCTTTATAAAAGAGATGACCATATGAGGACACAGGAAGCAGATGCCCATTAGCAAATACCAAATCTTCTGGTGCCTTGATCTTGCATTTTCTAGCCTCCAGAACTGTGAGAAACATTTGTTGTTTAAGCCACCCAGTTTGTTGTATGTTTGTTAGAGCAGCCCAATTTAGCTAAGTCCTATAGCAAACCTAAAACTTTCTGCCCACTGAATAACAGTTCCCCATATACCCATATAGCATCCCCTGGTAACCACTATTGTAATTCTGCTTTTATGAGTTTGACTCTTTTAGCTACTTCATATGAATGGAATCATGGAGAATTTGACTGGCTTAGGCTTAGGATAATTTCCTCCAGGCTCATCCATACTGTTGAAAATGGCAGGGTTTCCTTTTTCAAAACTGAAGGATAATCCATTTGTATACCACATATACTAATTCATGTGTAGTATAAAAAAATTGCTCTCTCCTATTTGTCATGCAGTTGCTTTTATATGACTTTTCATATGATATAAATCCAAAATATATTGCTACTATTTATAAAGTAATTTATTTTTTAAAGCAATTAAAATCTTAAAAAAATATATTTTATTTATTAGACAGAGAGAGACAGAAAAGAGGAGTGGAAGAGGGAGAAGCAGGCTTCCCACAGAGCAGAGATCCCAATGAGGCACTCAATTAGGACCCTGGGATTACAACCTGAGCTGAAGGCAGATGTTTAACAACTGAGCACTCAGGTACCCCAAACAATTTAGAATTTAACTTTATTTTAACCATTTTCACAGGTCTTCATTTTTTGGTGCCAATCTAAACTTCTCTAACTATATTGTTCAAAGAAATTCCTTTCAGTCTTCACTTAAAAATCTTTGTTTTTGGAAATTGTTTTTCCGCTTTGTTTTTGGAAATTAACTTTTGCTGATTTTACTATTTTTCTTTCCTTCTAGAACTTTAGAGTCATCAATACATTGTATTTTGGTTTATACATATTCCCATGAGAACTCAACTTTCTTTCTTTCATGTAATGCATTCTTTTTTTGCCAGTTGAGACTGTTTTTCTTTGGTTTTCTTTTGTTAAAACAGATCTAGATGTTTGTGGAGGGTGGTGTGAGGTGGGGGCGTGTTTTTTGTTTGTTTGTTTGTTGTTGTTGTTTATATTTTTGGTATTTTAAGGTACTGTGAGCTGCTTGAGTCTATGCTTAGATTATTTTTCAGTGTTTTGGAAACTTTTCAGACACTGTCTTTAAATGTTTTTGTTTGTTCTCTTTTCCTTCTGGGATTTCAGTTATTGTACCATCCAATACTGTCCTGCATTTCTTGGATGCTCAGATTACTTTTTCTCTTCTGTTTCACTTTGTATAATTGCTATGGAAACTGTATGCTCACTAATAGTTTTCTTGGTTCTGACAAGTCTATGGATGAGTCCTTTAAAGGCATTCATCATCCTTGTGGTGGAGTCTTTTTTTCCTAGCATTATCATTTCGTTCTTTTATATGATTTCCATTTTTGTTGAAGCTATCTGTTCATACATGCTGATCACTTTTTCTACTGGGGCCTGCAGCACATGAAGTGTGGTCATTTTATAGATTCTCACATATAACCCCACATAGGATATAGTCTCTGAACAAAGTTCTATTCATTGTTTTAGCTCTTGCATATCGTTTATCCTCACTTCTTTGTGTGTTTGAAATATTTAACTGACTGGCTATCACAGTATCTAGAACATTTACAAGCTGAAATGTATGAAATTCATGCCTTGAGATGGTAGATGTCTCTTTACCTGCTAAACTGGTAGTGTAGGTAGTTGGTTCAGTCCTGTCAAGGAGTTG
Organism: Mustela nivalis; assembly: GCF_964662115.1. Lineage (NCBI taxonomy): Eukaryota > Metazoa > Chordata > Mammalia > Carnivora > Mustelidae > Mustela > Mustela nivalis. Next base: position 68,465,116 of record NC_139034.1, read on the forward strand.
AGCTGGGTTTGGATCCCGTCACTTGTGTTCATCTCTAATTTCCAATTTACACCTTACCCCTATGTCTCTCAAAGCTCTTAGCTCATTCTTCTACTTCTCCTTAAGTGGTTGACTGCTAGGCCTTCCTAGTTGACACTTGCTTGCCTGCAAGGTCCAGGCAAGAGTCGAGAGTAGGTCATCTCTCCTTGGCTGGGCCCACAACGGTTTTTTGCAGTGGTTTTCTTTTAATGTTCCCTCATCTGTGCTGTGTGCCTTCCCCTTACCCAGGTTGGGGAAATAGTTTGCTGCCTTTCATTTAAAAAAATTTCTTCACTAACTCTGAAACATCAAATAACTTTTGGTTTCTTTCCATATAACATGGAGTGGGAATAAACCATTTTTCTTTACTATTTAAAGTTCCTTCCTCCTCCTTGGAATACATATGCCTATTGCTAAATTATTAATATTTGGTTTCTCTATAAGGAATTATTCATAACTTGCATTTTATTTACTGCAGACATGCAGGAATATTCATTTCTAGAATTAACTGCCAAACTTTAAAAAATGAATTTCCCGTACTTAGACTCATTTCTTTCTTTAATGTTTTCATCTATTCATTTTACATATCTTTATTTGAACAATTATTTTTGCTTACTATATGCCAAACATATTGCTGTACTTAGAACTTTACATTATTCTTAGTTCTCATGGTCTGCTATAATGGTATTGTTACTTATACAGAAAGGCTAAGTAAATTTGTCCAAATTACAGTCAGAAGCTAGAGCTGAGTAGATTGGCTTTAGTCTAATAAGCCTCTAAGTTATAATCTGTCCTTCATTTAATTTGAGCTCTTCTACAACTGTGGTATCTGTGTGCACATGCACAATTCAAACTTGTGCTTTTAAAAAGATATACATTTCTACAAATTTCTAATTTCTTTGAAAAAATTATACTTTTTCCAAATATTTTATATTTTTAAATGTAATGATTCTAGTCCAAAGCTTTTATAATTAAATTATTGACTCATATTGAATTTTTCTTTTATACTTGACATAATAAAAAGACTATAAACCACAGGGTTGATTTCTTTCCCTGAATTTTATCTGGTATGGTTTCTTTTATATATGTAATATTGTCACTAACTTTAGTATCTTAATTTTTTAAAATGGATTCCTTATGAATTTATCCTGGAGTCTCTTTACAAAATATTAATTATCTCCATTTGAGATCCACATTTTCTGATATCTCTATTCTGATTTTCATTTTTACTTCTGTTATAGAGGGATATATTAAAGAGGTCTTTAGCATTGTTGATTACATTTTCTTTAGTGTTGAGTCTGCCTATACTTCCTCTAAAGCAGATTTTATCTTTACTGTTTTACTTGTAAGGTCTGTGACTGATTTCACTCTCTTAATAAGCTTTACCTTTATTTTGGCCTAGTAACAAATTATTTAATCTTTCAAGAGTTTTTTCTCAGAGTCCATGCTTTTAAAAATATGGCTGAGAATTCAGGTCAGGCAATATTTAGGTGTTCTATCATATATTAAAAGAAAAAGTTTTATACACATTTTGTAAGCAGGATAACTTTTTCCCCTCTTTTATGCACACTTGAATGAAGAGCGATCAATTCAAGCCAGGCTTTTGCTGGGAAAGTGTAGATGTTTCTAAAACAGTAACTGTCCAATTGGTTTCCATTAGCATCATCCCCTAAAATGCTAAGGAGGAAGTATGGTCGATGTAAATTTCGAGAGCCAGTTCAATTATACAACAGAGCAAGTTGGCAGGCAGCCAAAGCCCTAGGAAGTCATTTAGATAAATTTCATATTCATATAATTTAGTCTCTATTTGGTGAAGATGCCATGCCAGAGGCCGTGTTTTCTGTGAACCAATTTCAGTTTGGACCAATTACTACCCCAATTACTCTCTTCTGCCTCTGTCCTTTTAAACCATCATACTTTGTTTGGAAGAATCCATGCCTCATCAAGAAACAGTTGCCCAATGGCATGTTTTTTGCTTGAGGGCGCTGACATGAAAAACCAGAAGCCTCCTAATTTAACTATGAAAATTATTGAGTCACAGCTGTGAAAGAACATACCATTGAGAATTCTCTAGTTAGTTCTTGAATGTCAAATTTGGATGTATATGGGGGATTGCTTCAGTGTTCCCCCAGGGCCATGCAGTGGTGTTAGTGGGGAGAGTTGTAAGTAAGCCTGTGCTGGTTTCTCTGAAGCCGGTCCTTTTTGAACTGCACTGACTTTTTAGTAGTGATATGAGTTAATATTTTTACAACTTTGCATTGATCATCTTAATATCAATAAATACCTTCCTGAATTTGTCAGAATCATAAATTTACTTTTTCAGTTGGAAACTTTTACATTTTTTGGCCTTTGACATATCCATCTTTTTGTCATCTTCCAGCATTTCTTGATATTTCTTCTCATTTTTCTTTGATATTTTCTGGCTTCTTTCCTTGCCGTACAGTATCCTTCAACTTTCTTTTTTGAGTTTCTGTTTTTAGCCTCTATACATTCTTCTTAGGAACGTATCATTTGATTCAAATACTTCACACGCACAGTTTCTCTCTTGATGCTTTCAGACCCTGTATCTCCTCCAACTTTAGTGTTATACTCCTCTGTCTCTGGGAGATCCTCATTTAGATTTCCCCAAGGCATCACCACTACCATATGTTAAAGTTTTCCTAATAATTTAGGACTCCTTTATTGCTTTTGGCCTTGAATGACATAATTTTAAAAAAACTAAACTGTAAGTCCTGGAGCAATATTTATGTCCTTTGTATGTGCCTGATAGACCATTAGGGAATTGATTTTATTTGATTGCCATTATATTTATTGATTATATCTGAGTTTTACTAATGCTATGGCTGCCAGTTTAGAGCCTTGAACTTACTTTTTTTTTTCTTTTGGTGATGATGCAGCATTTCATCCTGAATGACTTCCTCCTCCATCATATACATTGCGACAAACCCTATCAAGTTTTTATGATTTCCAATTTTGTTTAAATACAAATAAGAATACGTCTTTAAAAGTGTAAAATCACCCATTAAAAGAAACATTTCACACAAGATTGTTTCAAATATTTTGCTTAATAATGATACCCAGATACTTTGTGGATATTTTGATAAATTTGTTTTTATTACCATTTTCCCTTACTGAAAACATGTTGTATAACACTTCTAAAAAGTAATTTTCTCAAGTTTTATAAGTATTTTCCTATAAGACTTTTGTTAAGGGACAAGGGATTTTCTTTTAAAACCCATTGTGCATAAGATTGTCATTGCAACTAGCAGGTTTTTATAGAGTTAGTTGTTACGTATTTGTTTTCTGCATTGGACTTTGAGGTTCCTGAAATCAGAATTTGTATTTTCGCTATCCTTTCCTTCTTAGCATGAATTTTTGTGGCTGTTGCATGGGATCTATTCAGGAAGTATTGAAATAAATTATGGTACATCCGCAGAGTGGATGCCAAAATGTTGTTACATGTTACCAAGTTGCCTGAACATACAGGCTTTTTAAAAAACTAGCACAATATGTATTAATTTTTTTTTTCATTTTAAGTATAAAACAGTAATTTATGGGCCTAAAGGTAATGATGGGAGAACCAAAGCCATCATGGCATAAGGGTCTGTCTCTTGTTTTTGTTTAATAAAATTTCAGAGGAAAGAAAAAAAAATCTTTTGATGTCCTAGTGGTTTGTCAACTTGAAAATTTTAAGAAGATTTTGAACATTCTATAATGTTCACTCTAAATCCTCTATATTAAAACTGCATATATCATTGATGCAATGAATTAAAAAAACAAACAAACAAACAAACAAACAAAACACTGAACCACTCCAGAAGAACATTCTGAAATGTAAAGGTTGACTTTCAGTAATTCTACATCACCATTAGAAAAGACCTCGAATAGCCAAAGGGATATTGAAAAAGAAAGCCAACATTGGTGGCATCACAATTCCGGACTTCAAGCTCTATTACAAAGCTGTCATCATTAAGACAGCATGGTACTGGCACAAAAACAGACACATAGATCAATGGAACAGAATAGAGAGCCCAGAAATAGACCCTCAAATCTATGGTCAACTCATCTTCGACAAAGCAGGAAAGAATGTCCAATGGAAAAAAGACAGCCTCTTCAATAAATGGTGCTGGGAAAATTGGACAGCCACATGTAGAAAAATGAAATTGGACCATTTCCTTACACCACACACAAAAATAGACTCAAAATGGATGAAGGACCTCAATGTGCGAAAGGAATCCATCAAAATCCTTGAGGAGAACATAGGCAGCAACCTCTTCGACCTCTGCCGCAGCAACATCTTCCTAGGAACAACGCAAAAGGCAAGGGAAGCAAGGGAAAAAATGAACTATTGGGATTTCATCAAGATCAAAAGCTTTTGCACAGCAAAGGAAACAGTTAACAAAATCAAAAGACAACTGACAGAATGGGAGAAGATATTTGCAAATGACATATCAGATAAAGGACTAGTGTCCAGAATCTATAAAGAACTTAGCAAACTCAACACCCAAAGAACAAATAATCCAATCAAGAAATGGGCAGAGGACATGAACAGACATTTCTGCAAAGAAGACATCCAGATGGGCAACAGACACATGAAAAAGTGCTCCATATCACTCGGCATCAGGGAAATACAAATCAAAACCACAATGAGATATCACCTCACACCAGTCAGAATGGCTAAAATCAACAAGTCAGGAAATGACAGATGCTGGCGAGGATGTGGAGAAAGGGGAACCCTCCTACACTGTTGGTGGGAATGCAAGCTGGTGCAGCCACTCTGGAAAACAGCATGGAGGTTCCTCAGAATGTTGAAAATAGAACTGCCCTATGACCCAGCAATTGCACTATTGGGTATTTACCCTAAAGATACAAATGTAGTGATCCAAAGGGGCACATGCACCCGAATGTTTATAGCAGCAATGTCCACAATAGCCAAACTATGGAAAGAACCTAGATGTCCATCCACAGATGAATGGATCAAGAAGATGTGGTATATATACACAATGGAATACTATGCAGCCATCAAAAGAAATGAAATCTTGCCATTTGCGACAACATGGATGGAACTAGAGCGTATCATGCTTAGCGAAATAAGTCAAGCAGAGAAAGACAACTATCATATGATCTCCCTGATATGAGAAAGTGGTGATGCAACATGGAGGCTTAAGTGGGTAGGAGAAGAATAAATGAAACAAGATGGGATTGGGAGGGAGACAAACCATAAGTGACTCTTAATCTCACAAAACAAACTGAGGGTTGCTGGGGGGAGGGGGTTTGGGAGAAAGGGGTGGGATTATGGACATTGGGGAGGGTATGTGCTTTGGTGAGTGCTGTGAAGTATGTAAACCTAGTGATTCACAGACCTGTACCCCTGGGGATAAAAATATATGTTTATAAAAAATAAAAAGTTAAAAAAAAAAAAAAGAAATTAGAGGTTACTTGTATGTATTGTAAAATATTATAAATCCTATGATAATTTTTTTATCCTAAATTTTTCAACGTATTAGGGAAAATGGAAAAATTCATAGAGAAAGGTAAAGCTTTAGAAATTAATATTCAGGGGCATTTGTGTGGCTCAGTCAACCTTCTGCCTTCCCCTCAGGTCATGTTCTTTGGGTCCTGGGATGGAGCCCCACTTGCTTGGCTCCCTGCTCATGTGGGAGTCTGCTCCCCCCTCTGCATCCCCACTGCTTGCATGTGCACACATGCACATGTGCTCTCTCTCTCTCAAATATTTTTTTAAAGATTTTGTTTAATATTCAGTTTAAAATTGTTAAGTTGAATTTACTTTTAAGTATATGCACATATGTAGATAAATGATACATTTACCATAGGAAAACTCACTAGGTTCATTTTAAAAGAGGGAAATTTATAGACTAAATAAAAAGGAAATAAAGGCAACCTCTTAACAAGAGATTTCAAGATTAGCTTAGCTAAAATTACTAAAGAGCTGGTGGACAGTGATTGAGAGCAAAATGATGACCCTAATCATATCAAAACATGATTGTTAGTCCCAACAAACAGACGTGGTGCTCTCATCACATCTATTTGTTTATCTACCCTATAGAATCTGGAAGATTACAAAACACTGTGGCAAAAATACTTGGTTAAATAGAGATGTCTAGCTTCCAGATTTGAAAATAATTCTAAATATACATTTAGTATCACCTTAGGTTTCTCATACCAGTTAAAAAGAAGGCACTACTGTATCATAGAAACTTTAACATTACATGTAGAATATGTAGCACTTTGAGAGTAGGATACGTACTTGTAAAAGTAACAGAATCACAGTATGAAATTAGGGTGCTGCTTCAACCTAGGGATGGAGAAACAAAGTGAAGTATTAGGAACAGAAATGTCTGAAGTGACATAAATAAATTCAGGAGTAATCAGTTCAGATCAGTTGGGTTCATTTAAGACAATTGTTTGAAACCTAACTTAAATTAGGTAATAAGCAAAACAAAACGAGTGCACTTGCTGGTCACTACTAAATTTGGCCGATTACAAAATACTGAGAGACCAAGAGTTTCAGGATTTCAAAGTCGTTCAGTGTGTTAACTAATGGCACCCTAATGTGCTCAAATAGACAATTCAAGTGCTTTCGTACTAGGTGTGAGCTACTGTATTTTTACAATTTCAGACAAATTCAGGATTTATACAAATAGATTCAAGTAATGAACCACACAGCGTAGCACAATGGCCTTCTGTGGAACTGTTGCATATAGGCACAAAATTAGGAATTTGAGCTTTCCAATTCCCTTTAACAGTGGATACATTGATCATTGAAATAAAATACATAAACATGCCAATGAAATTGATTTTATGTAAATATAGTCTAATGGAAAACTTTTGAACTCTTGTGTGAAATGTGCGTGCTTTGTGCCTTCAGAGCTCTGTTCAAGAGTAGTGCAATTTTTGCCAACAAAACCTAGGCATTTAAAGTGTGGTGAAAGTGCGTTTTACTGTGCTTGACATAGGAAGAATTTAAAAAGCGATCTTTTTGTGGACCATTGCTTTTTAAAGTGAAATAACACTAGAAAGAGAAAATAGTAAAAATGTATCTTTTGGAAATACAAGTATATTTATTTTTCAGTTATAAACCTATTTTATTTACTCATAACTGATTAAGTGCACAGATTTGAAATGATAGTAATTGAAATTATGAGCTTACAATATTTTAAAATTATACTGTACTTAAGGGAAAAAGTTTGAATTCACACAATGTACATCAGTCCACTAAGTGTGTAGAAATTTGTGCATTCTCTTATTTTCTAGGGGTCTTTTACCATATGAACACATAACCAGTTTTCTTCAGAGAATCCTAGATCGTTGCTTAAAGGTTTATACCTAAAATGGACAATCAGAAGTCCTCAGTTATGTTCTTCGTAGAATGGGATAATAATGAGTTAATATATTAATCTTGTAAATGATAAATTTTCTGCCACAGACATGTCTGAAACTGTATTAGGACTTGGATTTAGTTCTAATTCCTTACACCAAAAAATCACACCACATTTTTATAAAGGGTTAAGGTAGAACTTATAGATCAGCTAGTTGTATTATCAGTTCTCTCTACCCATCATCAAATTCAACAGCTTTTAACTCATGTTCACTTTTACTTCATCTGTAACCTAACCTCATCCTCCACCATCACCATATCTGATATCTTTGAAGCTAATGCACGTTAATCTATTCATGTTTCATAATATATTTTAATTTTTGGATTATAATCTAGGATAAAGTAATAAATTATATTGTTATATAATATACTGACATAATATATTATATTACTATATTAAAAATATAACTATTTTATAATCTGTTTATAAATTCTAGTTCCCTTTTAAAGCATTTGGTGAGTCAGTCTTCATCTTTCTTCATTGTTCTTGCAATTTGTTGAAGAAAGTAAGTCCTTTTCTTTGTAGAGTTTCTCAGTCTGAATTTTGCTAATTGTACCTGTTGACATATTTTTATACTCCTTATTTTCTGTAAATTGATAGTGACACAAAAATGTGAATCTTTTTAATATTTTTGTAAGAATACTTTGCAGGAAGAACTGTATACTCATTATAAGGAACATACCCTATGTCTCCATTTTTTTTTTATTTAAAATTTTTTTTGTATTTTTATTTTTTAATTTATTTGACACAGAGGTAGAGAGTACTAGTAGGCAGAGCAGCAGGCAGAGGGAGAGGGAGAAGCAGGCTTTCTGCTGAGCAGGAAGCCCGATGCAGGGCTTGATCCCAGGACCCTAGGATCATGACCTGAGCCAAAGACAGTGGCCTAACCAACTGAGCCACCCAGACATCCCGGTAGCCTTACTTTTCTTTGCAAGTGGCAATGTGAAATTAGTGATACTTTATTTATGTTATTGCTTGTCTATTTTATAGTTGGTGTTCCTATACTAAAAAAGAACTCTTTCCTGTATAAATTTATTACCTTGCAAAGAAAGGTAAGTCAAATGCTTTGTTTTCTTCTAAAAAAAGAAAGTTTTTCTTTTCTTTTTTTTAGTTTTCAGAACGGATTGATATCTTTGTTTTTTTTTTTTTAATTTTTAGTATAATTATTGAATTCAACCAGTATGTTTTTATTTTTAGTATCATTATTGAATTTATTGGTTTTAATAGATGTGATATGTTTTAGTATCTTGTGGCTCTTACTTTTATTGATGCTTACATTGTCCTGCCATTGATTTTTAGGAATCAAGTTGTTGACTGAGTCCTCTTGACAAAAGGCCAGTAATGATAATGTTCTTTTCCTAGTATTAGAAGTTCTGCTACGCTTATCTTGTACATACGCTGTCCCAAAAGAGTAAATATATCTCCACATAGTGTTGGTTGAATTGAAGAGAAAATGGCAATTAGAGACCCAAATCTGGATACTAGCATTGCTTGTTTTTACTGGTTGGTCATTATTTCAAATTGCAAAAGATCAGAACTAGAAAACAACTTCTTCATTCTAATTTTAGGATTTTAGATATTTTCCTTAAGTTTATATTTCTATCAATTTTCTTCCATGACAATTTTGGTTCCAAAGAATTATTAATTTGCTTATTGTTTCAACAGAGAGCTAAGAAGTTGAGATTTGGCTATTGTAGTCAGAATAAGGTATAAAGCTTCCTAATGAACACCCAGTGATACCTTACAGGAACACTAAAAGTCCTTTAGTCTTTCCATCCATTCCTTCTTCGCTTTGGTGACATTGTAGGAGTCTTGCCGTTTGTGATTTGGCCAAACCTGCCCTGGATATGAGAAAGTATAGTAAGAATACATTTTCATCTAGTTTTGCTGGAGATGTTGCCTTTAGGATTTGTTTTACTAACATAGTTGCTCTGGTGTTTTAGAGGGAGGGAATTCAGAATTACAAAACTGATGTTTCTGCCATTTTCTTGCACTTTTGATATTCCTTGATCATCACACAGAAACAAAACTAGATTAGATCTACTGTTTTTCTTAGTCTCATAACTGAGTGAATACAGATGAGGAAATGAAATATTTTCATATCCCAGCAATATCAATTTGCTGAGATGTGAAAAAAAAAATCAGATTTAGTTTCTGGTTCTGAAGCACACTTCACTCTGCTCTCTACAGGATGTAAAAATCATAAGAAAATGCAAAGAGCATCCTGGGTCAATCCCTGGTCTTGTAGTAGGCAGATAGGGAGAGAAAACCAGAACTCAAACCATGCATGACCTATGGTGAATTTCATGGAGCCTCCCCCCGCTTCCTTTCTGGCCTAGACACAACGTAATACAAATCTTTAAGCTGTGCCTTGAGCACAGACCTAAAGATCTTTAAAAGAAAGACACTTTTTTCCCTGGCTGGAGTGCGGAAAGGGGGCTATTTTGGAGCAGAGAAAGTGGGAAAAAAAGTGGGTTTTGTTTTGTTTTGTTTTGTTTTTCTTTAATCATATGCCTTCAAGCTCCATTTCTGAACCTGAAATCCAGGAGCAGAGACAGTGATCTGGTGACTATTCTGGCATCTAAACTCTGAGAAGGGAATCTTTCCTACCAAAGGAAAGAGCTCTAAAGAGGATAAGGAGAATTCCTATTGCTATTTTATTTTACTCTCTTCTCAGTTAGCCCCCAAACCAGAAACAGTTATGGGGAATGTGCAACATGAGGGCCATTCGCTTTTTAGCAAGAGGACTAGGAAGTGTTGCCATTGGGAGTAGGGAAACACTGAGCAGAGAACAGATGCGTTGAGAATGAAATGGCATAAAATTCTATATGGATACTTGGGTTTATTTCTAATTTGTATGTTTATAGCACCTGATTTTAATAGTATATCAAAGTATTTGAGGATGGAACTAGCAATTAGACTATGGCTAAGGTTTCAGTTTGGCTGATTATGTGCCAATTTGGGTGGAATATGTGCAGGACAGATCTAAATAGCTCTGAAAAGTCATTAAGTATAACTGAGAGTGGAAACAAAGTGCACAGAAGGTGGGTTGGAACTTGTGGTGTAAACCATAAAAGATCGATTTCCTGCTAAAACAAGAATAAAACCCATTTTTCCACAGAATTCAAATAAAACACCTATTTCAATGATGATCCAAACGCCATGTGCAATCCAACATAACTCAACAAACAAAATCTGACAAATCCTCTAGGGAAGTATAATCAACAGATGCCAAACCCCAAGATGAAGAAGATGTCAGAATTATCGAAGAATCTAAAAGCAGTATTGTAAACATGCAGTATTGTATACATGCAAGAGAGGGTAAAGGAAAGCACTCCTAGAATAATGCAAAGACAGAAATTCCCTGGAGGAGCATAGATTATGTAATATAGTACCAAATGGAAGTCTTAGAATTAAAAAATGCAATAACCAAAAAATTTCAGTTGACAGGCTCAAGAGCGAAATGGAGATTCCTGGGGAGTTTAGTAAATTTGAGGATAGGATAATAGGAATTACTCAGTTTGAGTAATGGAGAGGAAAAAGCATGGAAGAAAAATGAACAGACTGAGGATCCTATAGCACAATAACAGATGTTCTAAGATTCTCATCATTGGAATTCTAGAATGAGAGAATAGATAAGATACAAAAAAAAAAAAAAAAGAGCCTGAAATGTGGAAAAATATGGAAAATATTGTTTCAGCATGTTTAAGGTTTCTGACCAGAAGAAAATGAATTCAGATTAAAAGAAAACCCTCAAAACTGAAAATGTTGTTGAACAGATTTCCAGCTCTGTAGATACATTTAAAGGGAAGATAAAACCTAGAACAATCTTTGAAGAGTTTGATTACATTAGGGAGATAAGATTTCTTTTTCTGGAGAGGAGAGCAGCTTAATAGCAGTTTTTATATAAGCACCTAGGTTCATAAGTTTGTAATTCTTTTATATTACAAAATTACCAAGCTTAAGAAATATGGTAACTTAATAGCTCCTTATTAAAAGAGATTAAATGGGTGTATTAAAACTTTCATAATAAATTCCAGGTATGATTGGTTACCAGTCATTTAAAGAACAAATACCACCAATTATACAAAACTCTTTGAGAAAACAAAATACTCCCCATGTTGTTTTTATGAGACAACATTGCTTTGAGGCTTACAACTAAATTTTGGTTTTTTAATTTCAAAATCAGTGTATTCTACCATATAGGAAGCTGAAAACCAGTCATATCATTGGATGAAGAAAAATAACTTGAAAAATCCGTTCAAGCTATAGAACTCTAGTCAACTTTGGTAGAAGCTCATTTCTTTCATGATGTCACCAACAAAGCCTGCAGCTAACATATTGATGAAAAGCTTGATGCTTGGTGCCCTCCCACTCCTTTCCCCCCAAATCGGGAGTAAGCAGGGATGTTCACTCACACCCTTCTTATTCATCATTGTACTGGAAGTCCTATCAATAGCAGTAAGGAGAGAAAAACACATCGCATAAACTTTGGAAAGAAAAATATAAAACTGTCCTTATATAGAAATTACATGAATATTTATAAACTGATAGCCACACAGAATGTCCTAAAACTAATAAGTGAGTTTAGGATCATCGCAAGACATGATTATTAGATGAAAGTCATTTGTATGCTGACAAAACTACTAAAATGAACAGTGATAACTACCAGTACACCAGTATGGTTTATTATAACCTTCCATCTCGAAATAAAATACCTCGTTATAAGCGTAATATGTAAAATCCATGCCGTGAATGTTAAAAAATCATAGTGATGGGGATAAAGACCTCAGTAAATGGAAAAATAGGTTATGCTCATGGATTTGAGAACTCAACATAGTCCAGATCTGTTTTTCCCCCAAATAATCTACAGATGAAACAAAAATTCAATCAGTTTGCCCATGGAAAATTGGTAGATATAGTTGCACTCCAGATTTATATAGAAAAGCAGAAGAATCAGAACAGAAATATAGTACTGAAAAAAATGAACAAAATCGAAGTTTCATATAGTCTGCTTTGAAGGCTCACCATGGATACATGAAAAATATCCCCACAGATTAATGGAAACCAAGATTCCATAAACAGACCCACTCAAATGCTGTTAATGGATTACAAAGAAAGATGGAAAGGCAATTTCAGGGAGAAAGCAGTCTTAACAAATTACGATGTATCAGTTGGGGATCCCAAATTGAACTTTCATCTGTACTTCACACCAAGAAATCGTTCAACATGGGGGGCATCAGAGTGACTCAGTCAGTTAAGTGTCTGCCTTCTGCTTAGGTCAAGATCCCAGGGTCTGGGGATTGAGCTCCATGTCCAGCTCCCTGCTCAGTAGGGAGACGGCTGCTCCCTCTCCCTCTGCCCTTCTACCCCTGCTCATGCTGTCTATGAAATAAAATCTTAAAAAGGAATAAAAATGTATCTAAATTTAAAATATGGAACTGTAATTTTTAGAGGAAAACCTAGGGCATAGTTTTCATGACCTTGGGTTATGCAAAAGGTTCTTAGACAAACGAAACAAAAAGTGTAATTCATAAAATATTAATAAATTGGACTTTATGAAAACTATGCTTTTTACTCCAAGATACTATTAATAGAATGAATACAGGAGTACATATTGTGATAATGTATTTGCAAATCACACATTTACAAGACTTAATGTTAGTCCATAAAAGTAACAGAAAAAAGAGAAAACAAAATAAAATTAACATGTGCAAAATATTTCAGGTCTTCCACCAAAGAAAATACATGGATAGCATTAAGCACATGAATAGATACTCAACATCTTTACCAGGAAAATGCAAATTAAAACTAGGAAGAGACACCACTACACATCTACTAGTGAGATGTTCATACATTACTAGTTATGATGCAAGATCAGCTAGCCACTCTGGAAAATATTTTGGAAGTTTCTTGTAGAGTTAAGTATCTTTTAGTACGATGCAGAAATTCCACTTGTAGACCTTTTCCATTAAAAAAAAAAAAGCTTATTTTCACGTGCACAAAAACTACCCATTAATGTTTATTGTAAGTATATTCATAATTGCCAAAAATAAGCAATTATTTAATATTCAACTGATTAATGTACTGACACTGTGATCCATCTATTTAGTAAAATAAAATAATATCAACAAAAACATGATTGAAGCATGCAACATGCATGAATCCAAACAGAATTATGTAAAATCTCAATATATTAGATTTTTGTAATTTATTCATGTGGCATTCTGGATAAGATAAAATGTTAAGGATGCATAATAGATTAGTTGCCTGGGATTAGGTGTAAATGAAATTTGGACAAGAAACTCAAGTCTGAAAAATTTCTTGGATGAGGAGTGATAGAAATGTTTTGTATACTGATTTTATACTGTGATAAAAGTCTACCTCTTGAAAATGTTAACTCTGAATGTTGTAAATTATAATACATTATTATTGTATTTAAATTTCATTGGATAAGCGTGTAAGAATGATGTAATAGTTTTACTCCAAAATTTCAGTTTTTATAACATCCTGGAACATCATTTTCAACTATTAAAGGAAATTATGCAGTTGCAAATTAATGATGGAATAAATCTTTGTTGGGTTCCCATAAAAGAACTGGGACTTTTGCAGTTTCTTTTGGAGGTGGTCCCGGGCAGCACACTAGAAGAAGTGAGGAAAATGAAATCGACTGGTACTATAGTATATCACTGAATGTGTTACCTCGTGGGTTATAATGAAAGACAAATAAGGCTCAATCGTGCTGTATGTTCTAAGTTATGTAGAATAGGTCTTCAAATTGGGCGACTGGATTTTAGGAAGATTGAGGCCACCCCCAAAGATATTATCTATATTCTCTTGTACTGTGTAGAGCTGTGGACACTCATCTGTGCAGATAGTCATAACAATTAAAAATATTCCTTGGAGGGCGCCTGGGTGGCTCAGTGGGTTAAGCCGCTGCCTTCGGCTCAGGTCATGATCTCAGGGTCCTGGGATTGAGTCCCGCATCGGGCTCTCTGCTCAGCGGGGAGCCTGCTTCCTCCTCTCTCTCTCTGCCTGCCTCTCTGCCTACTTGTCATGTCTCTCTGTCAAATAAATAAATAAAATCTTAAAAAAAAAATATTCCTTGGAAATTTAAATTTAAGTAGATCTCTCCTCTATCTCATCTGTCAACTATAGCAGGTGGACACTATACCCTAAGATGTAGTGGAGTCATCCTTAACATACCTAAAGGCAGATGTATTTTCCACTTTATCTGTTATGTCCTGAGTTATGATGTTTTTGGCAAAAGACTTTTATGGAGTCAAGTTTATCAGTTTTCTGTTTTGCCTTCCATTTTGTATCAGAAAATGCATTCTTTGTCTATTCTAAGCTTAAAATCGTTAACATGGTTTTGTTTCCATTTATATCTCTTGTGCATTTGGAGTTCATCTTATATTAGTAAGAACAGGGATCCAAATTTTATCTTTTTAAATAGCTATCCATTTAGCCAAGTACTGTTTATTTAAAAGTTCATATTGGCCCCACTTATTTGAGATGATTATTATATACTAAATTTTCATATACCCTTGCATCTGTTTCTGTTTTCCTGTCCATTTTTTTTTATTTACAGCAAGATCATCACTTTTATTTATAGGGGTTTTATAGTGTTTTAATGTCTAAGAGGCTTAGATTCCCTCAGTGTTTTTCTTAGTGACTATTTCTGAATGTTTCTCTGTATAAGCTTTACTATCTACTTGTCTAAAAACGTAAAAAGAGGATGCCTGGGTGGCTCAATTAAGCGTCTGCCTTTTGCTCAGGTGATGATCCCAGGGTCCAGGGATCAAGTCCTACCTCAGGCTCCCTGCTCAGCAAGGGACAAGGTTCTGCCTCTGCCTGCTTCCGGTGCTTGTGCTCATGCTCTTTCTCTCTCTGACAAATAAAGTAAAAAGACCATGATTTTTTTTTCCTTTTGAATAAATTAATTTTGTAAATTGACTTAGGGAAAACAGTTATCTTTATAGTGTCGAATCATCATATTTAAGACCCAGGGGACACTTTCCCAAGTCCCTTTCTGTCATTGAGAAGTTTAAAAATTTTTTTCCTGGTAGCTTTTCTGTAATTCCTAGTAAGTACTTTTGGATTTGCTTGCTACTGTTGTAAATATGGTGTTCTTTTACATTATTCTAATTATGTTGTTAGATATATGAAGGCTTTTGACTGTTTCCTGTGTTATTTTTATATTGTGCAAGTTTCTAGTGATTGTCATTGATTACATTAATTTTATAGATCTCTTGGGATTTTCAGGCTACCACCCTGTCATTTCCAAGTAGATCCAATTTAACTTTTACCATCTCCTGTGTTTCTAATAACCTCCATTTAATTGCATCAACTATTCATGATACAATGTAGAGTAGTAGAGATAATGAGATATTTTCCTGATCTTAGTGGTCAGGCTTCTAGCATTCTTCCATTTAGTAAGGTAATGGCTTAATGTCTCAAAGTCTGTGGTGTTCGTATGTGATCATTTTAACATATTCTTAGCTTTAAAAAATAAAGTATTTCTAGTTTTTATTTTCTTGTGTGCTTTTTTCTCCCCCCAAAGTACATGTTAAATATTTTAAGAGTTACTCCAGGATTTATAGAGGTAAGCATTGAGTTATTTTACCCTTCCATCTGTTACTGTGTTGTAAGATTTTAATATACTTTTAAAATTGGAGTAATTGTATATTCTTAAAATAATTCTATTAGTGTACTACTAATGTGTGTTTTGTTAATACCATATTTAGTATTTCTGCACACACACAACATATTACATATTAATAAGACATTGGTTTGAGTTTTTCTGTTATTTTATCAGGTGAAGATATTGATATTATGCTTGTTTCATGAAAGTTAGGTGGTTTTCTTTTGTATTAATAGCTGCAGAACAACTTATAATACAGTGAAACTATCTGGACATTGAACATTTGATGGAAATTCACTGAAAAATATTCTATGCTCGTTGCTTTCTTTGTGTGTAACTACTTGATAAATTTCTGTGTTCTGTGGAAAGTTCATATAGATTTGTGTCTCCATGTTCCTTTAGCTTTTTGTAAAAGTCCTTTTATATTGTATGGTAGGGAGTTAGTGGTAGAGTATGGATAGGTAGAATACTCATTCTTTTAATTTTGCTCATACTAACAAGTCTGGTAAAAATAAAAATTTCACCTTTTATGAATAGCTGATAAATTATTTTCTACTCTTGGCCACAGTTTTATGGGTGTCATACTGGAATGTGTGATGAAGGGACAGGAAAAACTTTGGTAACACGTGATCTTTTTAAAAATATTTAGTTTGTTACTCTTATAACATTTTTCTTTTTTTTCTTTCTTTTTTAAAAATTTATTCTAAAATTGAAATATGTACTTCTCATAGGGAGTAAATTATAGCTTCTAACTCTGTATGTGATCCTGGAGTCTCTTCTGCTGCCATAGAACATCAGGCAGCTTGGGTCCTTGCCCTACCTGCCCATTGTTTCTCTGAGTATTTTCCTATCTCTAGGAAGGAGCTTCTCATCTGTTCTCTAGTCAGTATGACTTCCTACATTTGCAGGCGTACTAGCTACCTGTTTCTATGTAACAAATTATCCCAAACTCTTAGCAGTTAAAAACTAACCAAGCATTACCTCGATTTTTTGTGAGTAGGAATTCAGGAGCAGCTTAGCTGTATGATTCATCAATGTTTCTCATTAGGTTGAAGTAAAGCTATCAACCTGATGTTGTAAAGGTAAAGGCTTGAGTGAGGCTGAAGGAATCACATCAAGCTCAGTATGATTGTGGGTAGCCTTCAGTTATTTATACCCTGTTGGATTGACAGCCACAGTTCCTTAGTATGCCATGTGGTCCTCTTCATCATAGGGCTGTTCATAACACACCATCTTATTTACCCCAATGTGTGTGATCAGACAGAGACCAAGAGACAGACACACATGCATAGAAAAGGAGAGATACCAAGATGGAAGCCAAAACCTTTTTATAACCTAGTATAAAATTAACTTTTATCACTTCTACCATACTTTTTTTTTTATAGAAATGAACCAATAAGTCTAGCCCACATGTCAGGAATTTTAATAAATTCCAGGAGGTGGTACCATTTGGGGTTGTCTTAGGGGCTACATTTTCATAGAAATGAGGGTTGTGAATCTTTGGGCTTTCTTCATGGTAAGAACATTTTTCCCCGCCAGGTCACCAGGCTACAAAATTAATTATAGGTTGTGCTTCCTTCCTTGTTTTGTTTTATTTTGTTTTGTTATTGGCATATATTTTGTTGGTTTTCTTTTATCTGTTGTCATTGTGGGGAAAAAAAAATGCTCCAGAGTTAATCTGCCAAAATAACTTTCGGAAATCTTGCAGAATATCATTAATACTATCTAAAATTTTCCCCTAATGTAATAGTATGCTTGGCAAGATAGTGAGATCCACAGGACTGTATCTACTTTATCAGCACTGAACCATCAGACAAGCATATTATTTAAAAAAAAAAAAATGATGTATTAGGTTAAACTAATCACTGTCGGTTCTCAAGTTACTCCAAGTTTAAGTTTCTTTAATTCCAGTTCTAAAAAGTCTGATATCATCCTCTGTGGGATCCCTGCGAGTCAAAGTCATTGGTGACCCACTTTAATATTTAGGTGTCAAACATTTGGCAACTATTTTACAGATTTGTCTGTCAAGGCCATTTCCTCGCTGATCTGAGACAGCTGCCTGATTGAATGTCTGCCCTATATATTATTAACTTCACTCTTTAGAACCACTTCCAGTGACAAACCGTGTCCTGTCATTTTCAACTTTCTTTATGCCATTATAGTTGACATCTCCTGAATATCTACATGAAGATTTGTTTCTGCCAACATGGAAATATTTTCCAGAATGAGACAGGAGTCTTGAACTAGTCCCTGAAGTGGTCATTCCCAGTTGACAAAGTTGCGGGTCAATATGTGTGGTGTCAAAGTAGAGAAGATAATGAATAACAAAGCCTTTGGCATAAACATACAATATAAAAACAAATATTTTTTTTAACATATAGGAATTGTAAAGAGCTTCTATATGTGTTAGTTTTCAAGATATAATTATAATGCCACTAGGCAATGGGTAAAGTTTACTATCTCAGTTATATGAGGAAAGGAAAATGAAGGTCAGAAAGGGCAGGAGTTGTCCAATGATAGAACCATTTTGCTATGGAATCTAAACGGAAACCCAAATCTGACTCCTAGCCCCGAGAAGTTTCCATGATACTGTTCTGCCTTCTCTTACTACAGTAATCCTGAATAATTGAAGCCAGTTTCCACTTGCTTTAGTTAAAATAGTTATGGGCTAATCCCAGGAATACTCAAGAGAAACATCACATTTCACACTTCTCAACCCTAATATATACTGTCTTCAACCTGCCCTGAAATTGAACACTCTGATGTTTCTCAACATCATGGCAAGTGCCAAGCCAATTTCAAATTCTTTGTATTTTCGGAATGTCCATATAATTTAGCTGAGATGGGAAATTTTTATTCATTTTGAACTCCTTCCCAGTCTAGCATACATAGCTCCTGGTCCTAGAATCTCTCAGAGGCTGACACTATAAATATCTAAGTTTATTTCTCCTTATTCCTCTTGCCCTATTTATCTCAGGTAATCTAATTGGGTTCAGTCTTGATTGTGCTTTAACTTCATAATCATTGCCAAGTCAACTCCTCCTTTTTTTCTATTTTATCTAAACAACCTATTGAGATAAGTAGATGAACCTAGAAAAGCATCCTGAGTTTGAGCACAGTCCTTCTAGATGTGTTTTTCAACTACACTGACAGAAAAAGCACAGAATCCTCAATATAGTCATAAATTAAAAGTGTACTTGCTATGGAGGTATTATATAAGCCATGAATATTATTCATTTAAACATATGTCTAGAAGTACTTGATAGGTCCTGGGTGGACGTGAAATGACACAATTTTTGGTATAGCATTCATAATATTGCTATGAAACTTTAATATTCTTTTTTAGAAGGAGGTTTATGCTATGTTTTACATAGCGAATGAGTTTGTATACTCAAGCATGCTCAGACCAGGAGGGAGTAAATTGATTCCTTCTTAAAGTATTAGGTGAGAGGCACTGGGTCAGTTAAGCGTCTGACTCTTGATTTCAGCTTAAATAGTGATCTCAAGGTTGTGAGATAGATCCCCGCATTAGGCTCTGCATTGGGTGTGTATCCTGCTTAAGATACTCTCTTTCTCTCTGCCCCTGAACCCTCTTGTGTGCACACATAAACACTCTTTTGCTCTCTCTTAGTGAAGAAAGAAAAAAGCATTAGGTGAGACCGTTTAGGCCCGACCGTTGGAAGTACTGTTCTGCACAAAACAGTGGAAACATTTTCAAGTATCTGTATGAGATGAAGGAAGAAGTCAGTGAGAATAATGAACCATCATAAACTAGTAAAAGAATCATCAAAACTTTTATAAAGATATTATTAACCTTATAACTTAGTGTGAATAAATTATGTTTCACAGAAACCAGGCAATAGGCTTGATTTCATAACCAGATATCACAAAGATAAAAAGGAACAGGAATTTATGGAAACCTTGAACTTGTTTCTGGAATTTCACACATCCATAATACTGATTCCTATCAAGTTTAATTTGCCTTCTGGGAGGCCAAGTACCTAACTTGTGTCTGCATTTTACAACAGTATCCTAATTGTCACAGACTAAATTTTGCTAAAAATTTATACACATTTCAGTTAGAGAATGTCAATAAACTATGAAAATTATACAGAGTATATTAATCATGAACCTCTAGGTGAAAGAGAGATTGTGATGTACAAATTCTATATTTCATCATGTATCATATGTGAGAATGTCCAAATCAGTAGAAACATTTTACATCATCATAACTTTTAAATGCTTGAAATGGATTTGAAAGTAGAGTGGAAACTTCTAGCTGACTAGGTAACCATAGTTTATCTAAAACCCGGTAGAAATTTGTTAGTGAGAGTGTATGGCATCAGATTACCTCAGGTTTCACATTTAGACCCATTGCATGTCAGCTTAAAAACCTTGGAGAAGTTATCTAGTCTTTTTGTTTCTGTTTGCTGTCTGAGATGGACATTATATCTGTCCTAGGATCATTGTTATGACCAAGTTAACATAAATGAGTTATTAAGAGGTAGAATTTAAAAGTGTACTATCGACAATCCCGTATGCTATTTAATATTGCCATTATTCTTGTTTCTTGTAAATTTTAAGTTAAATTGGACTCTTTGGTATTCTGGGATAAAATGGGAAAAATGCATGAAGTATTTCTGCTGCATCCTGAAGCATGACTCTCTCAACCTCCTGTGTGACCAGAGTTATAAATTGAACTAGCTACCTTCTTTTTGGAATACCATTTTCACTTGAAAGAACAACTTGAGACAAACTGGTTCTTCAGACTTGAGGATTTGGCAGATGTATTCTAGAAATGAATGTCATTTCAAGGAAAAGAATTGCAAGTGTGTGTTTCCATTGATAAAATTCGGGATTTCCGGCCAAATTAGAATTTTGGAAAACATGTATTTGCCACCCTGAGCTTGACAGTTTCTCATCTGATAAGATTGGTGGGATATTAACAATTGTGATTTTTTTTATATGGTTTGATGAAGGATGTCAACATTTAGAATGCATATATAATTTAGTGAACCGGTTTTTTTCAAGTGACTATGAGATTTTAAAAATCATGCATGGGTAAAAGTCATTCAAAGTGCAAAATAGACCAGTGGATTTCAGATACACAAAAGGATTTCAGCATAACAAAGTACATAAAGTTTACTGATAGGGCTTCAGAAGGCACTTTACAGTTGTGACTTTTAAGACAAAATCAGTTACTAAGTTTTAGTGTTGAATCAAAAAATATCCACATTTGGGATGCCTGGGTGGCTCAGTTGGTTAAGCCGCTGCCTTCTGCTCCGGTCATGATCTCAGTGTCCTGGGATCGAGTCCCACATTGGCTCTTTGCTTGGCGGGAAGCCTGCTTCTCCCTCTGCCTCTCCCTGTGCTCGCTCTCTCTCTCTCTCTCAATCTCTGACCAAACAAAAACAAAAACAAAAACAAAAACAAAAAAAAACCAAAAACTTAAAAAATAATAATAATAAACCAATTTATTTTTAAAAATCCACAATTAACTAAAAAAGCTACTAAAGTATTCCTCCCTTATTATATATCTGAGGCTAGATTTTCTCCACATATTTCAACCAAAACTACAGAATACAACAGCTGGAATTCAGAAGCATGCTTGAGATTCCAGCTATCTTCTGGAAGTCCAGACATTAGATTTCTTAAACTTTGGAACACCAGCTGTATTCTCATGAATTCTTTTGTTTTTGGGAAATAGTTTTCCCACCCACACCCCCCAAAGAATGGCCTCCTTGGTATTTCTCAAACACACTTAGCATATGTCTACCTCAAAACCTTTGAACATAAAATTGGTCTGCTTTGGAGCTCGCTTCCCTCATTTGTTTTCACAGCTCACTACCTTGATTCATTCAGGTTTCTTTTTAGAATGACCTAATCAGAGATGGCCTCTCTTTTTCACCTACTTAATCAAATAGTGTCTTCCACTATTTTTCTTTATATCAATCACCATTTAGTATTAAAGTTATTTATAGTTTGTTCCCTCCATAGTAACATGGAAGCTCTCTGAGCAGAGAGACATGCTGACCTCTCCTCCTTTTTCCAGTGAAAACAGTCTTTTTTTTTTTTTAATGGAATTGAAATAATGGTCTTTAATGGAAATGTGGTTAAAAATGGGTAGGGAAGTTTGGGGCACCTGGCTAGCTCAGTCAGAAGAGCATGTGACTCTTGAGCTTGAGCTTGAATCCCATGGTGGGTTTAGAGAGTACTTAAGAGTATTAAATAAATTTAAAATATTAGTATCTTTTGGGGCACCTGGGTGGCTCAGTTGGTTGAGGGTCCTACTCTTGATTTCAGCTCAGGTCATGGTATGAGGCAGTGAGATTAAGCCCCATAGTGGGTGTGCAGCCTGCTTAAGATTCTCTCTCCATTTCCAACGATGGAACTAGAGGGTATTATGCTAAGAGAAACAAGGTCAATCAGAGAAAGACAGTTATCATATGACCTCTCTGATAAGAGGAATTTGAGAGGCAGGGTGGGGGTCATGGGGGGAAGGGAGGGAAAAAATGAATGATGGGACCGGAGAGGGAGGCAAACCTTTAAGAGACTCTTAATCTTAGGAAATAAAACTGATGGTTGCTGGGGGATGGGGCAGTAACCCCATCCAGTGGCTGGACTGTGGACACTGGGGACTATGTGTGCTATGGTGAGTGCTTTGGATTGTGTAAAACTAATGATTTACAGACCTGTATTCCTGAAACAAATAATACATTATATGTTAATTAAAAAAAAAAATTCTCTCTCCTTCTCTCCACCGTCTTTCTCCCTCTCTCTCCCTTCCACTTTTAAAAATGCATAAGGAAATTTACAGAGTAGCATATTATTGTAAAAATCTTAAGGAATTATCAATGGGAAAAAACAAACTAAGCTCTTCTGTAAGTATTTGGAAAAAATGCCGTGAACGAAAGAGTAATACAAAGTATCCAAATGCTCCTAGTTTTCATGTGTTTAATTTTACTTTCACAGATGAAATTTCAAGATGTAATAGTCTATATTACCATTACTAAATTGAATAAGCTGAAATTATTTTATTTAAAATATTGACTAAGATTTGAGGGATGTTTAATGAATGCACAGATTTGGAGGTGGGGATAGCTAGCGAATAGGAGAAGCAACTGATTTTTGTATGTTGTTGTATCCTTCAACTTTACTGAATTTTTTCCACTCATACAAATTTCTTATGGAGTCTTTACAGTTTTCTATATATAATGTCTTCTGTAAAGAGATTTTTTTTCCTTATTCCATTCCAGATATGTTTTCTTTTTATCGTTTAATTTCTCTGGTTCGGGGATGTCTAGGTTGTTCAGTTGGTTAAGCATCTGTCTTTGGCTCAGGTCATGATCCCAAGGTCCTTGGATCGAGCCCCATGTCAGGCTCTCTGCTCAGTGGGAACCTGCTTCTTCCACTCCCTCTGCCTGCCTCTCTCTCTTTCTCTCTTGCTCTCAACTAAATAAAATCTTTTTTAAAAGTCCTCTGGCTTGGACTCTATTTCATTGGATAGAAATGTTGAGAGTGGGCATCCTTCTCTTGTTCCTGATAGAACCAAATCCCTGCCTTCATAAAAATATGGTTTACTAATTTAAGATAACTATAATTTAAAAATTAACATTACAACCTAGAGTAAACTCTAAAGAATAACATAAGTATAGGTGTTACTTCAGATGAGAATATCTGTGTCTGCGAAATGTGTCAAGAAAGAGTACCAAAATCAAAAGGAAAAAAAATGGAAAGCAAGATGACTGATTTAACCTTAACCCATACCAATGACAACATTAAATATAGATGGTCTAATCACTAATTTTTTTTATTACAACTATCAAAATAAATGAAGACACTGCTATGCTGTTTATAAGAGATAAACTCTAAATATAAAGACACAAGTAGGTGGCAATCAGAATGCTAGAAAGAAATATAGTATGCAAATTTTAATTGTAAGAAACTAGGCATGATCCATATTATGGTAAGACAGACTTGGTTTCAAAACAAAGAATGTTACTGGAGATACACAAATTTTATAACAGTCATATTGCATGTATATACCTAATAGAGCTTCACCTATACACTACACATTTTTTTTATAGGATTTTATTTACTTGAGGGGTGCCTAAGTGGCTCGGTCATTAAGTGTCTGCTTTGGGCTCAGGTCATGATCCCAGGATTCTGGGATGGAGCCCTGCATTGGGCTCCCTGCTCAGCAGAAAGCCTGCTTCTCCCTCTCCCACTCCCCTGCTCGTGTTTCCTCTGTTGCTGTGTCTCTCTCTGTCAAATAAGTAAATCTTTAAAAAAAAAAAAAAAAAGTTTTACCTAAGAGTATGTGCACGAGACTGTGTGTGTGTGAGAGAGAGAAGAAGAAAGAAAGAGAATCTGAAGCAGACTCCACACAGAGCCTGATGCGGGGCTCTGTCTACAATGGTGAGGTCATGACCTGAGTTGAAAGCAAGAGTTGTTCACTCAGCATGCTGAGCCACTCAGGCACCCTGACACTTCTAAATATGCAGTAGAAACATAACTAACAGGCTGAAAGAAAAAAGAACATAGCCATAATTGTGAAATTGAGATTTAATATTCTTCTCAATAATTGCAAATAGTAGACAAAATAATGGTGTGTATATGTGTGTGCGTGTGTGTGTGTATACACACTATTAATCAATGCTACCAGCCAATTTAAGCTAATAGAAAAATACAGAACACTATAGCCAATAGATGGAATGCACACGTTATTTTTAAGTTAGTGAAACTTCCTTGCTATGGAGGGGATGTTTCTGCACCTCTAGAATTTCTATGTCGAAACCCTAACTCCCAATGAGATGGGAGTCTATTTGGAAGTGTAGTTCCTTTGGGAAGTGGTTAGATCTAGAGGAAGATCATGAGGGTGGAGCCCCTATGATGGGGTTACTATGGTTGTAAACAAGAAGGACAAACCAGAAAGAGGGCTTTCACCAGAACCCTACCAGTGCTGGCACCATGACCACAGACTTCTAGTCACCAGAGCTTGAGAAATACCATTTTTATTAAGTCACCTAGCCTATGGTATTTTGTAATAAGAGCCCTACAAGACAAAGCTATATCCCAGTGTAGACCATGTACTAGTCTATAACCCAAGCCATAGTCAATTTCAAAAGCTGAAACCTTCCTTAACGTGCTTTACAATAATAAGTAAGCTAAATATGATTAATAAAAATATGTAGACCACCCCAATTTCCTTGGAAGCTAATCACAGTGTACTTTGCTATACATTGAAGTATTTTGAAGTATTAGTTTCAGATGTACAGTATAGCAGTTCCACAAGACTGTGTTATGTTATGCTCACCACAAGTGTATCAGTCATCTGTCACCATGCAATGCTATTATCATACCCTGGATTATCATCCTTATGCTGTTCCTTTCTACCTTATGACATATTCATTCTGTAACTAGAAGCCTGTTTCTCCCACTTCCTTTCACCCTTTTTGTCCAACTGCCATCCCCAGTGTACTTTCGAAACCTACTGATCAATGAAGAAATAGATCAGAAAATACTTGTAACTGAACACTCATAAAAACACCTTGTATTAAGTCTTGTGGGTACAGCTAAAGCAGGGCTTTTATAAAAATTAAATTACATTTATAAAAATGTAATTATAAATGTTTATATTAGAAAAAAGTAACATGTAAATATAAATGTCCTAAGTGGTCAGCTTCAAAATCTTGGGGGGAAAAAAGTAGCAAAGCCAAGCCTATGTAAACAGAAGGAACACACACACACACACACACACACACACACACACACACCCTGTATCATTCTAGTTCTATGAAGTAGAACCTGTAAAACTAATCTGGTGAAATTGGAGTAGTGCTTGCCTCTGTGATGAATTGAGAGGTACTGATGAAAGGGACATGAGGGAAGATTTCAGGGTGATGACAAGCGTTCCATATTTTGATGTGTCAAATCCATGTGTGTATAGGTTGGTCAGAGCTCAAATGTATAGTGATTATTTTCTGTGCTGTAATTTTACTTGGGAAATAAACTCAATTTAAAAATGCATTGTATGTAAATATGTTAACCTATGCAGGGAAAAATGTCAGTATACTTAGGATGCATTCTGATAGTTGCTATTTTCAAGTCTATTTTATATTTAATACAGTTGGTTACCAATATTTTTATTGATTTTATTACCTTAATATCACTTCTTGCTGAATAAAAAACATGACCTTAGAATCCAGAATGTGATTTTACCACACTCTTAGAGTAGGACAGTGTGCTCATTGAGTATATAGAGAGTAAGACTTGAAACTAATTTGCTTCTATATCTGAAGTATGAACAAAATGCAACAAAAAATTTTAATGCTTGCATTGGTAATTCATTGTTTAGGAGTTTCTCCCGGGGTGAGTGGAGGGGGAAGAAATCTATATGTATTCTTTACTCAGCAGCTGTAATATGATGTTAGACTAAAATGGCATTAATGTTTATCTGAAATACAATCCTCACAGCTGGCAAATGTTAGAGCATTATCTCGTAGAACGTCTATAAAATCTGTAGCAAATTATCTTTAAAATGGCAAGAAATCAGTATCTATTGAATTTTTATTCATTTGTTTCAGTGTTTTTAAACTTGGTTGAAGATCACACATACAGGCATGCTCACCACATACCTTCTCAAGTGCTTTGACAGATGTAACAGAAATATAGGTCAAGAAGTAAAGCGTAATTGTCGAATTGAAGAATTATAAAGATTAGATAAGTGCACAGTTTCTTTCAAGTATAACAGATATGTGGGGGTGAGGTGTGGATCCACTCCGTGCAGATATATTCTTCTGACAATGTAATTCCTACCTAAAACGTAGGTGTTTAAAAAAAAAAAAAAAGTAGGTGTTTATGTATGTCCTGTGTGGGTGTTGGTGTGGTTGTGTGTATAAAGTGTGAGGAGGGAAATAAGGAGTAGTTTATTTTTCGTAGACACATCTTCTACTTGGGAAAACATCAATATATCCTTCTTGTTTATATCCTAGCAAGGTTTGAGAGAATTGAACTCAAGCCACTATGTCTCTTTCATATTGGAAAATTCAGGATATCTCGTCTGATAGGAGGGAAGACCAGGCCCAAAAAGAGAGTGGAGAACCTCCTTTGAAAGCAAAGATCTGGGTTGAATTTGAGGAACTCTGGGGAATATTGGAGGGAGACAGGTGGGGCATACAGACTGTTATCAGTGCTTTGAGGCTTTTGAAAGATAACTGGGTGACACATACTTTAAGAACTTTCCCCAGGTTTTATTGTAGCACCTTTGGCATTTTTCAAGAGGGTAATGAAGAATTAAATTGCTTTGTCTTTGCTTTTGGATGTGCATCTGAATTCAACAACATGCTAAAATAGTCATAAAGAGACCCACTTTTACGGAGTTATATTAGTAAGTTCAGACTTTTTATGTGTTTAAAGAATCTTTGTCAGCTATTTTGTTTCCAGAATTAAAGTAGCTCATTATTAAAGAGTGTCTCTTTCCTTTTGTTTAAAAAGTGTGTCTAGTCCATGGTGAATTCATGATAATTATTTGACTCACTGATGTGCTTTCAGTTTTTATGTCTTCAGCTTTCTTATTTCCTGTTTTTTTTTCAACTTAACACTTTATTCGCTGTTTTGACCAAGTATACATACAGCAACATAAATAGTTTTTTACCCATAAATCTTCGTTTCATTCCTCCCATTATTACCAGTTCTGCTCCAAATTGACAATTATTTTGTAGGACATGAATAGTGTTCCTTTTCTCTGAATAACTTACCAATTAACTAGAGTTAAATCTACTTCTGTAATTATGGCACCTTCAGTATTTCTTGATAATTGTGGTCACTGATGGTTAGGCTGTTCTAACTTGTTGACCTGTCAGCCTTTCCCTGACCCTCGTGGCAGGAACTTTTGTGAAGTGCCATCTGTTGGTCCAACTGTTGTCTGTTTCTAAGGCCGTCCGACCAGGAACTGTATGTTTGTCCACTGACTCCTTGCTCCTTCAGTGAGAACTCTTCCAGAAGGGCTAGAGTGACTCATATTAGATCAGGAAACCAGAAGCCAGTATCCTGCACCTCCTTTGTTCTTAATGAGAACCATAATTTGATTAATCAGATGGATGAACAAAAACTCATGTCGTGCCCAGTAGTAGCACTTCATGATCTGCTCCTCCCAGTACTGAATCCATTTACAGTGTTGGACTTCTGCCTTGGCATGTTCTTTTAATTTTCAAAATTGAACTGCTGCCTAGGATGCCTTGTTTCTATCTTCTACTTATTAGTTGGAACTCTGGAGGCCAACAATTACCTGAATGGTATCCAAAGTACTAATTTCTTAGACAGTATTCATTTTGCCACTTTGCTATTTCTATTGGGACCAACCTTTGTAATTTTGGTAATTCCAATATCCTGTTATTCTCTGCCTAATCCTGTGCTTCTGAAGCCCTAGCGGTACATAGGCTCATGAATGGTTTGTATGTGAACTCATTAGTAAACATTTTTCCAAACTAAATGGAAAACTTTTACCTTACATCTGAATGTATTTATTAGGACATAAATTACTATGAGGCCATGAAAGTAATTAAGACTTTTTTGTTATTATTTAATCAACTGTTATAGAGATGAAATAGTGATATTTCTAACTTTGTTGTTTTTAATTTCCAAATCTAATTGATGTTAAAACATACCTTTAAAGTCTCTGTATAACGTTTGCTATTGAAAATTATTTCTGTGGTCTGAAAACAGAATTAGAAGCAATGAAAAGAACTCTCTACTCAGTTAACTCTTTGGGTGTCTTAAGTACTTCTAAAGATTTCATAGTAGGTAGACAGTAGTTTCAAAAGTTAAAGTTAGTGTTTCCCTAATGTTATCTAAATAAGTTTGAAGACAAATGAAGTTCAGTGTCCTGAATTATTGTTCAAAGTTCCCTGTCTCTTAAGCTCCCTGGTGCTTCTGAAATTGAGGCTTTCAAAATTTCTCACCTAAATTATTACAATAATCTCTTAAGTGTTCCTTCTCCATTAATTTCATCCTGTTTCCTATTCACCTTGCCTAGTGATGCCAGGTGATTTTTCTGAAGCATTTGATTAGCTCATTCCCTGACCATCAAGCATTTCATGTCTCTTTAGTTGCCCTCAGTATAAAATTTTAAGCCTTTTCATAAGATGCATAAGTTACATGTTTGGGATTTTTACCTACTTCTTATACTCAAATTTGGTTTCCTAGACTTTGCCTTTGTAAATGATACTTCCCAATTTCTCTGACAAGCTGGCTTTCTGTTAGGGTCAACTAATAAGCATTAGGAGGAGAGCACACAACAAGAAGAATGAAGGAGATTTTTTATTTCCAAGTTACTGTCAGTATTCCTTCAGTGACAAAGATCCATTTCCATCAATCTCCAGAGCTGTTTGTAGCCCCAGCCAGCACCATTGGGTTTACTCACTGCTACCAACAGCAAACAAGCCATGTTTTATTATCGCAGTAGAATTCCACCCAAACCACTCTCCCAATCTGCTGAGAAATAGACTGGCTTGTCTGAGGTCTAAGCAGGCTATTTAAACATGGCAGAATCCCCTCCAAGACCTGTCTCTTTCTCTTTAGTAGAATAACTTAGAGGTCTAGGATTGCAGGGCCCCTCCAAGGATCCATCTCATTTCACAGCTTCTTTCTGTCACTGGGTTTTCATAACAACATCTCTTTTTTAAGTATCCTATCAGTAGGGGGTTGGAACTTATTCTTAGAATTCCTGTTTTCTAGGTAACCTCTTTTTTTTTTTTTTGGCTCTTGGCTATCCAGTACATGTTTAAACAATCTCATGTGTTAAACTTTATCTTCTCTAAATCCATAAATGCAGTGCTGTGATGGTAAATTTCTAACAACTGGCTCTCTGGTAAGGGGGCAAAGGCATCCATGATTTTTATAATTTGCTCATTTCTAAGGTGTGAATACTTCCCATCATGACAGATTTCATACTCCCAATATGATGTCCCTTGAATGTGGAATTAGGAATTCATTATTATGGGCCTACTTCACACATTGTGTTTGGTGGGTTTTGACTTTACCATGACTGAAACAATAATGGATACAGTAAGTTTTCAGGAAATAGACTCTCACCGGTGGGATTCAGAGATTGTCCTTGGCTCCATCCTGAGTTACTTTAAAATGGAACAAGGTCTACTGGGAATATGTCATACCTTGACATTAAGATGAAATTACCACCCGTGGTCACTCAGGATGAAGTGCCTGAGAAAGATAAGACTTTGGTGAGACGTGTGACTGCTTCTGCATGTAAGAATTAGTGATGGCAGCTTGAATGGATCAGGATGGTACATACCTGAACTGCAGCATTTACAGAATGGGAAAGGACAACTTGGGAAATAATAAAACTTCCAACTTTCAAGTCACAGTGATAGAAACAGAGTTCTCCTGTGACAGACCTCTTATAGCTGTAAAATACATGCAACTGAAAATTATACTCAAATGTAATTAATTATTTTGCAGAATTACAATGTAAGCTGAAGCCAGAGATTTATCAAGTATATAATATAAATACTAGGACTCTTTCATAAAGAAGTGGATTCTTGACTTAAATGGATTCAAATGATTCTATAAGCTATCCAAGGCTTCATTGTCAATGGAAGGAACCCATTTTTTTTAATCTTAAAAAAGATTGTGAAAGAGGGGCCTCTGGGTGGTTCAGTCAACTAAGTGTCTGACTCTTCGTTTTTTGCTCAGGTCATGGTCTCCGGGTCTTGAGATCTAGCCCCACGTGGGGCTCTGTGCTCTGTGGTGAGTTGCCTTGAGATTCTCTCTCTCCCTTTCCTTCGGCCCCAATCCTGCTCAAGCGTGTGTGTTCTCTCTCAAATCTGGGGCAGGGGAAAAATGATTGTAAAAGAGAATGTTTATTCTTCTGAAGATGCACTATTTCAAATTCTTATTTCATTTTTAACCAGAATCATAATATGCTGCAGAAATTCAAGTGTGACATTGACACAGGAAAAGATAGTATTTTTGCTAATTTGTATTTATGGAGGCTTACAGGGAAAATGTGTAAAATTAGATTTTAAAGATGCTAGGGTAAGGAGGATAAAATATAATGATGGGAGAAATTTATTTTTATAGGTAACTTATCAGATCTGGGCTTTCTGTATTTAAGTACAGAAAGTGGCTCAAAGAATTTGTGGTGGGCTGATTGAAAGCTGAACTCAACAGTGGCTGTTCCTCACTGATGCTAGGATGTCAAATTCTCTGATGTAGTGTAAAGGGATGAATGAAATGGAGATACAGTGGAAAAGAAGTGCATTTTTTTATGAAACACCAACACATATATATACTGGCACATACTCAAGACTCAGAATATTCCTTATTAAACACTTGAGAAATGTGTTAGCGATGGAGGATCAGGTTCCAAATAAAGCTCTGTGATTGCTGAACCCTTTAGAGGGGGCTAATGCCCAGAGATCCGGCTGTGAAAATGATAGCCCTAATTTCAGCGGTAATTTTGGAGTGAGGGAGGCTTTCTTGCTATCTTTAATCTCTAGCAACAAAGGGGGTAAAATTATTATATTTGGAAGCAGGGATAAGAGGTTAAAGAACAATTTAAGCTGCAGAGATATTGATGGTGATCAAATGATCCCAAGTTTACTAAGGCATGAAATATATAAACAATGTACCATAGTATTTGCTTAAATAAATGCATAATTTCTAAATCTCAAGGTACAAATCTAACTCAAATTTATGCTGGAGAATAACTCAAGAACATTTAAAATTGTAAATCCTGTGGGTTATGTTTATTAGAAACTGTGGCTGCTTCTAAGAACATTACCAACATAAAACTATCCAAAAATTAAAATAAAAACTTAAAATAAATTAAACTATTTATGTTTTAATAGACTTAAGTTTTGAGTTATGAGTCCCTGGGGACTCAGTATGTGACTGTGGACCACTAATCCAAGTAGAGTTTTATAGTCCTCAAGTAATTAAGTTTCAGTGGAAATCTTACACATGGATAGGCCATTTGGTTCCTGGAACTAATCTTCAACTGTATAGATGGAATAGATTTATGGTAATCCCATTTTGGCTTTCCAACAAATGGATTTACAGCTGTTAGAGTCGGGAGTAGTATGTGGAAGCCTTTTGGTAGTCTTTTTTTTTTTTTTTTAACCAGTCTGATAAAAAAATATTTGTATCTTTGGGTAGATTCTATAAATGCCATTAAAGAAAACAACTTTGAAAAAGATTGTGGTTTGTCACATTCTTACCTGGCAGGTTAAGTCCATTTGGATTGTTTATTAATCTCCAAGAATGGCTATCGATTATAATGAAATTTTACTTGGTCTTTATTTCAGTTGCAATTTTAAGTGTGATATCCTTACTGGAACAAGGTCTGCATAACTTAAGCCCCTGATCTGGCAATTGCTCTTTACATTATACTAATTAAGAAGGACTACTAGAAGTAGAATCTTTTACCTGAGAGGAAAACAATACATTTTCATGGTCTTGCCTTAAGCCTGTATTAATTTTCATCCTCTCTACAGAGAGTAGTGGGAAGGTCTTGAGTTCCTTTACATAATGCAGAGTACAACACAGGCTATCTATTGATGACAGCATGCTAATGAGTCTTGAGGAGGAGGGAGCAAATTAGTTAGGACACATAACTGCTGGAAGAGTAAGGAATCTTCTGAAAATTCAGGGTCCTTCCACTTCAATGAAATTTACAAGGTTCTAATAGTCTAAAACAATTGTCGTGGTATGCTCTTCAAATTGGGACAGAGGATGCTATTACATTTATAGCCTATCACTAAAGACCTAAAAAGCTTGGTTCAACTCCTTAAATATTAAGGACAGCATACATTGCATTCAAGTAATTCACGAGGCTGCAGAGTTTTAGAGGGGTCCTGAGCAAGAAAACGTTCTGCAACAATTCCAGGGTAGAATACAAATTTCTCTCTTTGACTGGTTTCTCTAACCCAGCAGATGCAGTTGTAGTTTAATAAATAGGAATGCCATAGTAAACCTCTGAAAAGCCCCAGCAGAAGAGTCACTAAGAAGAATCCTAGGCATTTGGGTTCTTCAGATTCCTGAAAGGCTCTCCATAGCCAGTTGTCAGGCTTGAGAACCCAATATCTGTCCTTGGGATATAAGGTGTTCATATAACCTGATGTGCCATTTTAAATTGTAAGCAATCTATCACATTATAGGCTTTGGTGTAGTAGGAATACTTTGGTAAATTGAAAATGGCATATATGCCATTGCCCTGATGGAGCAAGAGCAGTTCCTCAAGCACAAATGTTGTAAGTGTGTTTAGAACACTTCTGTAGTATTCACTTCTAGCTTCTGGCCTTTCCCCTCAATCCACATCTGTTTTCTCACAAGAGTTTTTTTGTTTTTGTTTTTGTTTTTTTTTTTAATATTTTTCAATTTCTTTTAGAAATCTGAATTCTACCCAGAATTTTTTAAAAGATTTTATTTATTTAGAGAAGGGGGATGTGTGGAGGGGCAGAGGGTGGAGAGTGAGAATCCGAAGAAGACTCCCCACTGAGCACAGAGAATGACACACGACTTGATCCCAGCACCCTAAGATGGTGACCTGAGCTGAAATCAAGAACCTGACGTTCAACTACTATCCAGTATTTTTTTTTAAAGATTTTATTTGCTTATTTGACAGACAGAGATTACAAGTAGACAGAGAGGCAGGCAGAGAGAGAGAGAGAGGGAAGCAGGCTCCCCGCTGAGCAGAGAGCTCGATGCGGGACTCGATCCCAGGACCCTGGGATCACGACCTGAGCCGAAGGCAGAGGCTTAACCCACTGAGCCACCCAGGCGCCCGACCCTATCCAGTATTTTTATTTCAAGTGGCAACAGGCTGCAGGAACATCAAAAGGATCCCTATAAGATACTAGCGTAGTCATCAGTACATGTGTTTGTTTACTGACTGTGATGTCAACATATATATATATATACCTTTCTACTTTTGATCAGAAATTTAGGGTTTGGCTGGATAGTCAGGAATGGGATAATAACAGGTTGGTAATTTCTTTCACAAAGATGCCTGGGATTTTGGGTTTACATTCTGGAATAGGAATATAACTACTATATGTTGATATTATGTTACATACTACACACATGTTATGCACTTATAGGATTTGGGTACCTATGATAAATATGCCACAAATACATACATGTGGGCATATATGGAGATGCTATGTATCATGTACATTCATAGTATGTTCTAATTAATATTCATACTGATACTTATCTAAGGCTATATTTTTTAGTCAATGAAACAACTCTTTCTACTATGTCTACTCTAATCTTTGTTATGTGAGAATTCAGGTTAGAATAATTATAAATCTATTTTGATCCAGGAATAATTTCTTTCAATGCCTGAGGGAATTTTAAATTTACTTGAGATACTATATTTAAAATTACAAAACTATACATATGTGTATATTTGAATTTTTATACATATATATAAAATATAGGATATCATGTGTTTATATGCATATGTATATGTGTATATATATAATATGTTAAATAATATGCTGTGGAATATGTGAGGCAATGTACAAGATATAAAAACGATTTATTTGTGGCTCACTCATTTCATTTCACTTTGACTTTCTTGAATAGCTTTTTTTTTGACCACTCTGTGGGTAATAACAACCTTCCCTAACAAATTTTTCTTAACCTGTATATATCTTAGTTTATTCATATAAATCATATAGTTATTTCTTTAATTGCTTATTTCTTATATCCATCTAGCAAATATGAGTTATACAGCTATAATCCGTGACTTTGTTCTTAGCAGATAGAAGAGTACCTGTTTCAAAAATCTTGTTGGATGAACTTAGAGGTAGGAAGATCATTAAGTTGAATTGTCACAAGTATGACCAAATAGTCATTACCATTTTTGGCATTCTTAATGTCACCACATTTTAGTATTATCACTTGCAAAATGGGAGTAATAAAGGTATCTGCCTAGAAAGATGATTTGTTTGTATTAAGTGGCATACTGTAAAAGAAAGCATGACTACTACTTATTATTTATTTATAGATTCTAGCAGAATCTTCATTCCCAATCACTTTAGACATTGTGTGCCAGTGCTGATTTGAATTCACTTAAGAATAAATCTTCAGGGGTGCCTGGGTGGCTCAGTGGGTTAAAGCCTCTGCCTTTAACAGGGTCCTGGGATCAAGCCTCACATCAGGCTCTCTGCTCAGCGGGGAGTCTGTTTCCCACCCTCCTCTGTCTACTTGTGATCTCTCTCTCTCTCTCTGTCAAATAAATAAATAAAATCTTAAAAAAAAAGAATAAAACTTCGTATTATCAGTAATGTATTGTACGGATAATATGTTTAGAGGTATTTGGAAGATGATAAAACAGCTATAATTCAAAATTCTCTTCTATCAGTTTATCTCAATTCCCCATATTAACATAGCTTATTTATTTATTATTTTTCTATGCATTGAATTTCTGTATTTAAACTGGATGGGACATCAAGCTGTGTTTTCAATTAATTGAAAAAAATCTCTTTCCATTTGCAACAGCAAGGAGTCCCATCACGGAGGGTAATATCAGCAATCTGTTTTTCATCTTATAATTACACAAAAAAATCTTCGAACAATGGAATGGTTACAAGAGACACAATCCGGTATCATCAAATGCAGATCAGCTAAAATGTCTTTATGAGACATTCATTTATTAAAAGACCTAGCTTCTCCTCTTTGCAGATTTGACCCAGAAGCAAATATGCATTTAAAGAAACACATGTACAATTTCTTCACCTTGAGTTGTGCCTTTTGTTTTTGTTTTCCTTAGTTCATGGATTTCCTTTTCTATTAAATTTTCTTTTTTATATAATGTAGTCGTTACATGTACTACTTTATGGAGCCTAAATTTGTATCTTGTATTAATTTATTATCAACTGTATGCACTTAAGCAAATTACTCAATATTTGGGGCTTATAATTTCATTCTTAAAATGGAATAATAATAATACCTTATTGAATTGGTATGATTCTTAAACTAATCGACTTATAACAGCTAAAACATTTCAGAAAAACATTAGTTTTTCTTATGTATTCCTTTATTTAAACATACGAACTTCTGGGTGCTTTCTGAAAATCTGACCAATTCCCTTAAGAGCTTTTTGTAATCCAAAGCAAACAGCTTGCCAAAAGGTCTTTGATCATTTGTATATTACCTTTCTGTCCATTCTCTG
The DNA here is from genome assembly GCF_964662115.1 of Mustela nivalis. Lineage (NCBI taxonomy): Eukaryota > Metazoa > Chordata > Mammalia > Carnivora > Mustelidae > Mustela > Mustela nivalis. The sequence goes on from NC_139034.1 coordinate 68,501,381, forward strand.
CAGAGCTTCTCCTCTGGTAATTTCTTTGGCAGGAAGAGCAGGAGACAGTCTCCCTAAAACACCATATTTATTCTTTGTAATGTTTTTGTTTAGGATGATTAAAAACTTTTGTTTGGAAAATTGTGTTCCTTCTTCAAGCTTCAGCAACATTATTACGTTCTCTAAGGTGTTAAATAAGAGACCTCTGTGTCTCCCCCATTTACCTGTATTAAAGCAAACTTTAATCTGCTTCATTAACTGTCTTTTTGACTAAGTTATGTAGATGATAGTGATGCTGTTTGCATTTATGTATCTCCAGTATTTACTATGGTAGTAAACATATTGAATAGGTATTTGTTAAATGAATGGGGGAAATGTGTTACTTTGGAATTCATTTTTGGAATTCAGTTCCTAGGTTTTGGGGAGATATGGAAGACAGTAGTGGGATTTTAACAGATCTTCCTCTTTTGATCGGTGTGTGTGCAAAACAAATCTTCATTCTATGAAGTTTCTTGTCTTCATACTTAAAAATCTTCTTAACTTTACATTGTTTTTTCTAATATGAAGTCAAAGAGTGAGTGTAAAATGGTTAATACATACACAATGAAAGTCAAACAGGAAAAGGGAGAGGAAAGAAAAAAATGCAGACATCTCTTTCATGCTCAAACTATTGGAAGAGGAAATTAAGTACTGAGATACAGTATTAAATAAAAAATGAAGTTGTATACTTGCCTAATAGAAGGGTATAAAAAAAAGCTTATTTTACATGGGAAGGAGTAGGATTCAGTTAAAGTATGTTTCAATATGAGAACTATACAAAACTTTTAAGATGGGATTTAAAGAGTTTTTCTTTAAGATTTTCTTAGAGTCAGACTTTAACTTTGTAGAAAGAGAGCAGTGTGAAATAAATTGAAAGTGTACAATTAATATCAAGGAAAATATTAAATTTTTTAAAATTGACAGATATGTCTGTCTTAAGGGTTCTTGCTCTTTGTCTCCTTTATTACTCAAAATATTCCTTGTATGTCATAGAGAATATGTAAAGCACTACATATACAGAGTGGACTGAAATATAAAGTCTTTTAACTTTGGGCCTGGGATATAGAGGCGGAACAGGTTAATAACCAGTATAAGAATATACCAAGAAAAAGAACATGTATGAAGACATAGAGTTTAAAGGAAACAAGGAATGTTAATATGTGTGAAGAAAGTTGGTATGCTTCAATTATAGGCAGGTGAAGTGGGGGATAGAAATTAGTCTAGACAAAAGAGCCAAAATCAAGATTTATAAGCACTTGTAGATTTTTTGTTGTTTGGGCAGATCTGAAGAGGGATGACTAACTACCAAAGGGTTTTAATCAGGTGGATGACATTTTCAAATATGAATTTAAGGGAAAAAAATTACTCTTCCTACAGTAAGAAAGGAGAATGATTAAAGGCTGGGAAAGTGGTTATGATGTTATTGTAGAAGTGTTAAGCCAGAGAGATGATAGCGATCTGCAACAATAAGACAGTGGAGACGGAGAGAACTAGATTGATATGAATATTATTTCAGGATTTTGATTAAAAATAGGAACAGACAAAAACTTAAAGATAATGCTGTAGATGCTAGCCTTGGCAATTGGATGAATATTGTGTAGATGAAGCTAGAGACCAATGAAATCTGTTGAAAAAGATTTGAGAAAGAAGAGAAATTCCAATTCTGGAAACAATGTGGTAAAAGTCTTATAAATTTGCAAATAGAAATCTGCAATCAGTTTCTGCCTTACTTTGAGAGATTTGGGCTGAAGTTTTAAATTTGAATAATATAAAAGTTAATTGAATTCATTAGACTGCGAAGATTAAGACAGGGTCAGTTGTAGACTTAGAGAAGATGCAAAATGTGCAATTGGAGAAAAAGACTGAAAAGTTTGGGGTGGAAATGGATATTACCGACCCCCTACCCCCAAAAAAGAAAGGCTAAGTTAATACATAAAGTAACTGAAGAGGAAGTTTAGAGAAGTTTGGAGTTGCTGAATATTGTCAAGTAGTCAAGTTTTTTTGTTTTAGAAGTAAGGGGTTATTGTTCCTTGAGGACTTGTTTACTGGGGTGGTAAGAAGAAAGGCTATAGATGACATAGGTCTGGAAAGACTGTGGGAGAGGGGAAAAGAGTGAACCATGGCACATGTGTCTTTCATCAAATAATGGGAAGGGGAGGTTTCCAGAAGAATGTCAAAAGAATTGATATTTGTCTAAAGCATGAGGACCCTTGGACCTCAGTCATATTGTGATACTAGCAGTAAGTTTGCAATGGTGTGTATAAATTAAAATTTCAACATATTAGGGAAAACAAAGCAAAGCAAAGCAAAACAAAACAAAACAACCAGCATATTAAGAAAAAGGATCCCTGGCAGCAAGAGATTGAGGAAAAGGGAAAAGCAAGAAGAGTAGAGACCTGGGGAAAGGAAGCTGCTAAATCTGTGTGTAAAGTCCTGAGTTCAAGCCTGAGTGGTGTATCTATTAAAATGACCCAAAACTGACAAATCATTGGCTTTAAGAACTAAACTATGGTCCAGAACACTGCTCAGTCTCCACCACATGGGGCCTTGGGTGGTGCACATGTGTGGTACACCCACGTAGGATTGGAAATCTTTGAAAACTTATCAGAAACAATACCCTCGAAAAATTTGTGGTAATCTAACCAAGTTGATTTCCTGCCTTAATAATTTTTTTAGAAAATCAACATTTTCCAAAAGGTATTAACAGGACTCAAAGTTGCATCATAAAATAGAGAAAATGTCCAGGATATAATTCAAAATTCCTTGAAAAACATCAGGAAAACAACTCTGAAGGGAAAGGTTAATTAAACTTTAGAAAGTTTTTAAAATTATCAGACTTTAAAGAAATTATTATAACTGTACCCTACTAAATACAGGAAAATATAGTTCATAATATAGTTCAAATTAATAGAAGGGCAGAAGGCTTGGTAGAGAACTGAAAAATCCAGTAATTAAAATAATTGAACTATATATTCTCAAGAATGGAATGAAAATGTCAAAATCAGTAAAATTAAGCATTGAGATAAATTTTTTTTCCAAAAAAAGAGCAAAAAATCTTCAAAGACATAGTAGGACAATATCCAAGGTGTAAAGACAATACTTAAAGGAAAACCAAGATTTAAAAACATTATAAATAAACATTGATATAGATGATTGGATAATTCTCATGCAAAAAAATCAGTATATAGTGTAACAATTATTTTATTTTATTTTATTTTATTTTTTTATTTTTTATAAACATACATTTTTATCCCCAGGGATACAGGTCTGTGAATCACCAGGTTTACACACTTCACAGCACTCACCAAAGCACATACCCTCCCCAATGTCCATAATCCCACCCCCTTCTCCCAAACCCCCTCCCCCCCAGCAACCCTCAGTTTGTTTTGTGAGATTAAGAGTCACTTATGGTTTGTCTCCCTCCCAATCCCATCTTGTTTATTGATTCTTCTCCTACCCACTTAAGCCCCCATGTTGCATCACCACTTCCTCATATCAGGGAGATCATATGACACTTGTCTTTCTCTGCTTGACTTATTTCGCTAAGCATGATATGCTCTAGTTCCATCCATGTTGTCGCAAATGGCAAGATTTCATTTCATTTGATGGCTGCATAGTATTCCATTGTGTATATATACCACATCTTCTTGATCCATTCATCTGTTGATGGACATCTAGGTTCTTTCCATTGTTTGGCTATTGTGGACATTGCTGCTATAAACATTCGGGTTCACGTGCCCCTTTGGATCACTATGTTTGTATCTTTAGGGTAAATACACAATAGTGCAATTGCTGGGTCATAGGGCAGTTCTATTTTCAACATTTTGAGGAACCTCCATGCTGTTTTCCAGAGTGGCTGCACCAGCTTGCATTCCCACCAACAGTGGAGGAGGGTTCCCCTTTCTCCGCATCCTTGCCAGCATCTGTCATTTCCTGACTTGTTGATTTTAGCCATTCTGACTGGTGTGAGGTGATATCTCATTGTGGTTTTGATTTGTATTTCCCTGATGCCGAGTGATATGGAACACTTTTTCATGTGTCTGTTGGCCATCTGGATGTCTTCTTTGCAGAAATGTCTGTTCATGTCCTCTGCCCATTTCTTGATTGGATTATTTGTTCTTTGGGTGTTGAGTTTGCCAAGTTCTTTATAGATTCTGGACACTAGTCCTTTATCTGATATGTCGTTTGCAAATATCTTCTCCCATTCTGTCAGTTGTTTTTTGATTTTGTTCACTGTTTCCTTTGCTGTGCAAAAGCTTTTGATCTTGGTAAAATCCCAATAGTTCATTTTTGCCCTTGCTTCCCTTGCCTTTGGCATTGTTCCTAGGAAGATGTTGCTGCGGCTGAGGTCGAAGAAGTTGCTGCCTCTGTTCTCCTCAAGGATTTTGATGGATTCCTTTCGCACATTGAGGTCCTTCATCCATTTTTGAGTCTATTTTTGTGTGTGGTGTAAGAAAATGGTCCAATTTCATTTTTCTGCATGTGGCTGTCCAATTTTCCCAGCACCATTTATTGAAGAGGCTGTCTTTTTTCCATTGGACATTCTTTCCTACTTTGTCGAAGATTAGTTGACTGTAGAGTTGAGGGTCTATTTCTGGGCTCTCTATTCTGTTCCAATGATCTATGTGTCTGTTTTTGTGCCAGTACCATGCTGTCTTGATGATTACAGCTTTGTAATAGAGCTTGAAGTCCGGAATTGTGACGCCACCAACGTTGGCTTCTTTTTCAATATCCCTTTGGCTATTCAAGGTCTTTCTGGATCCATATAAATTTTAGAATTATTTGTTCTATTTCTTTGAAAAAGATGGATGGTACTTTGATAGGAATTGCATTAAATGTGTAGATTGCTTTAGGTAGCATAGACATTTTCACAATATTTATTCTTCCAATCCAGGAGCATGGAACATTTTTCCATTTCTTTGTGTCTTCCTCAATTTCTTTCATGAGTAATTTATAGTTTTCTGAGTATAGATTCTGTGCCTCTTTGTTTAGGTTTATTCCTAGGTATCTTATGGTTTTGGGTGCAATTGTAAATGGGATTGACTCCTTAATTTCTCTTCTGTCTTGCTGTTGGTGTAGAGAAATGCAACTTATTTCTGTGCATTGATTTTATATCCTGACACTTTACTGAATTCCTGTATAAGTTCTAGCAGTTCTGGAGTGGAGTCTTTTGGGTTTTCCACATATAGTGTCATATCATCTGCGAAGAGTGATAATTTGACTTCTTCTTTGCTGATTTGGATGCCTTTAATTTCCTTTTGTTGTCTGATTGCTGAGGCTAGGACCTCTAGTACTATGTTGAATAGCAGTGGTGATAATGGACATCCCTGGCGTGTTCCTGACCTTAGCGGAAAAGCTTTCAGTTTTTCTCCATTGATAATGATATTTGTGGTGGGTTTTTCATAGATGGCTTTGATGATATTGAGGCATGTGCCCTCTATCCCGACACTTTGAAGAGTTTTGATCAGGAAGGGATGCTGTACTTTGTCAAGTGCTTTTTCAGCATCTATTGAGAGTATCATATGGTTCTTGTTCTTTCTTTTCTGATGTGTTGTATCACATTGATTGATTTGCGGATGTTGAACCAACCTTGCAGCCCTGGAATAAATCCCACTTGGTCGTGGTGAATAATCCTTTTAATGTACTGTTGAATCCTATTGGCTAGTATTTTGTTGAGTATTTTCGCATCTGTGTTCATCAAGGATATTGGTCTGTAGCTGTCTTTTTTGATGGGATCCTTGTCTGGTTTTGGGATCAAGGTGATGCTGGCCTCATAAAATGAGTTTGGAAGTTTTCCTTCCATTTCTATTTTTTGGAACAGTTTCAGGAGAATAGGAATTAGTTCTTCTTTAAATGTTTGGTAGAATTCCCCCGGGAAGCCATCTAGCCCTGGGCTTTTGTTTGCTCATAGTATGTTCTTATAATAGTTTGTATTTCTTTGGTGTTAGTTGTGATCTCTTCTCTTTCATTCATAATTTCATTTATTTGGGTCCTTTCTCTTTTCTTTTTGATAAGTCGGGCCAGGGGTTTATCAATTTTATTAATTCTTTCAAAGAACCAGCTCCTAGTTTTGTTGATTTGTTCTATTGTTTTTTTGGTTTCTATTTCATTGATTTCTGCTCTGATCTTTATGATTTCTCTTCTTCTGCTGGGCTTAGGGTTTCTTTCTTTTTCTTTGTCCAGCTCCTTTAGGTGTAGGGTTAGGTTGTGTACCTGAGACCTTTCTTGTTTCTTGAGAAAGGCTTGTACCACTATATATTTTCCTTTCAGGACTGCCTTTGTTGTGTCCCACAGATTTTCAACCGTTGTATTTTCATTATCATTTGTTTCCATGATTTTTTTCAATTCTTCTTTAAATTCCCGGTTGACCCATTCATTCTTTAGAAGGATGCTGTTTAGTCTCCATGTATTTGGGTTCTTTCCAAACTTCCTTTTGTGGTTGAGTTCTAGCTTTAGAGCATTGTGGTCTGAAAATATGTAGGGAATGATCCCAATCTTTTGATACCAGTTGAGTCCTGATTTAGGACCGAGGATGTGATCTATTCTGGAGAATGTTCCAGGTGCACTAAAGAAGAATGTGTATTCTGTTGCTTTGGGATGAAATGTTCTGAATATATCTGTGATGTCCATCTGGTCCAGTGTGTCGTTTAAGGCCTTTATTTCCTTGCTGGTCTTTTGCTTGGATGATCTGTCCATTTCAGTGAGGGGAGTGTTAAAGTCCCCTACTATTATTGTATTATTGTTGATGTATTTCTTTGATTTTGTTATTAATTGGTTTATATAGTTGGCTGCTCCCACGTTGGGGGCATAGATATTTAAAATTGTTAAATCTTCTTGTTGGACAGACCCTTTGAGTATGATATAGTGTCCTTTCTCATCACTTATTATAGTCTTTGGCTTAAAATCTAATTGATCTGATATAAGGATTGCCACTCCTGCTTTCTTCTGATGTCCATTAGCATGGTAAATTCTTTTCCACCCCCTCACTTTAAATCTGGAGGTGTCTTTGGGCTTAAAATGTGTTTCTTGGAGGCAACATATAGATGGGTTTTGTTTTTTTATCCATTCTGATACCCTGTGTCTCTTGACAGGGGCATTTAGCCCATTAACATTCAGGGTAACTATTGAGAGATATGAATTTAGTGCCATTGTATTGCCTGTAAGGTGACTGTTACTGTATATGATCTCTGTTCCTTTCTGATCTACCACTTGTAGGCTCTCTCTTTGCTTAGAGGACCCCTTTCAATATTTCCTGTAGAGCTGGTTTGGTGTTTGCAAATTCTTTCAGTTTTTGTTTGTCCTGGAAGCTTTTAATCTTTCCTTCTATTTTCAATGATAGCCTAGCTGGATATAGTATTCTTGGCTGCATGTTTTTCTCGTTTAGTGCTCTGAAAATATCATGCCAGCTCTTTCTGGCCTGCCAGGTCTCTGTGGATAAGTCAGCTGCCAATCTAATATTTTTACCATTGTATGTTACAGACTTCTTTTCCCGGGCTGCTTTCAGGATTTTCTCTTTGTCACTGAGACTTGTAAATTTTACTATTAGATGACGGGGTGTGGGCCTATTGTTATTGATTTTGAGGGGCGTTCTCTGAACCTCCTGAATTTTGATGCTCGTTCCCTTTGCCATATTGGGGAAATTCTCCCCAATAATTCTCTCCAGTATACCTTCTGCTCCCCTCTCTCTTTCTTCTTCTTCTGGAATCCCAAGTATTCTAATGTTGTTTTGTCTTATGGTGTCACTTATCTCTCGAATTCTCCCCTCGTGGTCCAGTAGCTGATTGTCCCTCTTTTGCTCAGCTTCTTTATTCTCTGTATTTGGTCTTCTATATCACTAATTCTTTCTTCTGCCTCATTTATCCTAGCAGTGAGAGCCTCCATTTTTGATTGCACCTTATTAATAGCTTTTTTGATTTCAACTTAGTTAGATTTTAGTTCTTTTATTTCTCCAGAAAGGGCTTTTATATCTCTCGAGAGGGTTTCTCTAATATCTTGCATGCCTTTTTCGAGCCCGGCTAGAACCTTGAGAATTGTCATTCTGAACTCTAGATCTGACGTATTACCAATGTCTGTATTGATTAGGTCTCTAGCCATTGGTACTGCCTCTTGTTCTTTTTTTTGTGTTGAATTTTTCCGTCTTGTCATTTTGTCCAGATAAGAGTATATGAAGGAGCAAGGAAAATACTAAAAGGGTGGCAACAACCCCAGGAAAATATGCTTTAACCAAATAAGAAGAGATCCCAAATCATGAGGGGGGAGAAAGGGGATAAAAAGAGGTTCAAAAAGGAAGAAAGAAAAAAATAAGAAAAAAGAAAAAAAAAGAAAAGAAAAGAATTAAAAAAAAGAAAACAAATAAGAAAAATATAAAAAAGAAAAAATATATATATTAGATAAACTAGTTAAAAAATGTTAAAAAAGAAAAAGGTAAAAGTTAAAAAAAAATTTAACCAGAAGGCGAGAAAAAAAAAACAAAAAATGAAAAAGAAAAAAATTAAATTAACTGCAAGACAAAAAAAAATCACAGGGAAAAAGCTACGAGTTCCGTGCTTTGCTTTCTCCTCCTCTAGAATTCTGCTGCTCTCCTTGGTATTGAAATCGCACTCCTTGGTAGGTGAACTTGGTCTCGGCTGGATTTCTTGTTGGTCTTCTGGGGGAGGGGCCTGTTGTAGTGATTCTCAAGTGTCTTTGCCCCAGGCGGAATGCGCTGCCCTTATCAGGGCCCGGGGTGAGTAATCCGCTCGGGTTTGCTTTCAGGAGCTTTTGTTCCCTGAGCGCTTTCCGTTGAGTTCCCGAGGACGGGGAATACAAATGGCGGCCTCCTGGTCTCCAGGCCGGAGGAGCCGAGAGCCGGGGCCCCACTCCTCAGTGCGCCCTCAGAGAACAGCGCCCAGTTACTCCTGTCTGCCTGACCTCCAGCCGTGCTCCGAGCTCACAGAGCTGTGAGCTTACTGTCAGCTCTGTCTCTGTAGCTGGCTTTCCTGTTCCAATACCCGCAAGCTCTGCGACACTCAGACACCCCCAATCCTTCTGTGACCCTGCGGGACCTGAGGCCACGCTGACCCCGTGTAAGCTTCGCCCGGTTTAGCCTCTGGAGCGATGTCCCTCAGCTGAATAGACTTTTAAAAGTCCTGATTTTGTGCGCCGTTGCTCCGCTGCTTGCCGGGAGCCAGCCCCTCCCCCCGGGGTCTATCTTCCCATCGCTTTGGATTCACTTCTCCACCGGTCCTACCTTTCAGAAAGTGGTTGTTTTTCTGTTTCCAGAATTGCTGTTCTTCTTCTCTTCGATCTTCCGATGGATTTGCAGGTGCTTGCAATCTTTAGATAAGCTATCTTATCTCTAATCTCTGATCTCTGATCTGATCTGGTTAGCTGAAGTCGTCTCAGCCTGCTACTTCTCCGCCATCTTGACTCCTCCTCCACAATAATTTTATAATATTCAAAATAGGGCACCTGAGTGGCTCAGTGGGTTAAGCCACTGCCTTCCGCTCACGTCATGATCTCAGGGTCCTGGGATCGAATCCCGCATTGGGCTCTCTGCTCAGCAGGGAGCCTGCTTCCCTCTCACTCTCTCTGCCTGCCTCTCTGCCTACTTGTGATCTCTCTCTGTCAAATAAATAAATAAAATCTTTAAAAAATATTTTGAAAATAAATGATGGTAAACTTCAGCATCCAATCTGGCAAAAATGTCCTTTTCTAAGAAAGATGATAGAAAAAATATTCTAAAATTTAAACACAAAGCAAATGACAACAGAAAAATAGGTGAATTAATCAGTAGCGAGGCTATTCTAGCAGAAATGCTGAATAAAGTTCTTCAGGAAGAGGGAAGTAATATTATAGGAAGACTTAGAAGTGCACAATTAAAAGCAATAATGATCATGTCTCATGTCTCATAAATGTAATAGACTACATTTTGCTTTTAAAAATGATTGTTGAAAGTAGAATTATTACCTTATCTGAAAGAATGTATAAGAATGTACATATTACAACTACAATTTAAGATAAGGTACTTAAAGGATGATAGTGCATAACATTTCTATGCTTAACATTGTAAAATAGTAGGTGTAAGTAGATTGAGTAGTTGGACATATGTATTTTAATCCCTATATCACCACTAAAAACACAATTCAAATAAATATAGTAAAAAATAGCCATATTTAATGAGATTTTTAAAAGAATAATTAAATTGAGGCAGGAAAAATGAAACAGAAGAATGAATACAGTGAAGATTTAGAAAACAAAGTAAGACTAAAATCCAGCCACACCAATAATTAAATGTAAATTACCTAAGCACAATACATGAACACATGAGCACTGTCAATGGGCTTATATATTGTTCCCAAGACCCCACTTTGAATATAATTTAGGATTGTTAACTAGTAAAGGAATGGAAAATGATATGTACAGGCTAAATAAATCTTGAATGTGTTTATCATCAGGTAAGTAAATTGAGGTAAATCAGGTAAATGAGTCTTTAAATAAAGAAGATACCTGAGGTTAAATAGTGAAAACAGGGTTAATTCATCAAAAACACATATCAGTCCTAAGTGTGTATGCAACTAAGAAATAGCTTCAAACTACATAAAACAAAAACTAGCAGAATTGAATATATATATCCACACTGGGACATTTCAGCATTTTTGTTGTTGTTGTTAACTGATAGAACAAGTAGGAAAAAATAGCAGTGAATGAGAAACCATGTATAACTGTATCAACCAACATTACCTAACTGGTATTTTATAGAATACGTAACCTGAGGAGAGTCAAATATATATTCTTTTGAAGTGCATATGGAAAGTCACAAAATAGACCCTATATTGGGCTCTAAACAAACTACCAAATTAAAACCAATTGAAATTATACAAAATATATGCTTTGACCATAATGGAATAAACTAGGAATCAATAAGAAAGTGTGTGTCAAAAACCTGCAAATAGTTAGACACCTAATTATGCACTTCTAAATCATGTTGAAAAGGAATGAACATTTTGAACTCAATGAAAGATTACAACAACATATCAAAATATGTGAGTTGAAGTTAAAGCAGTGGTTGGAGAAAAAGCAACATTAAGACTACTCTTTGACACCTTTACACAACAAAGATGTGTCACTGGAGTAAAAGTAAATAGGATTTGTTTGTTGTCTAATGCATTTTCTAAACATCAGTCACCTGAGCTATCTTGAAATGACACCACACATCCAATACAATCAATCAAATTGATTTACCCTGAGTCAGGACTCTATGTACCCAGATGTTGTTAAAGTATTGATAACTTTGGCATATTTTATATTGCAAGGGCACTCAGGTAATAATGTTTATGTATTATATGCAGTAGTAATATTATCAGCAAACATAAGAGAGTGCTTCAGAGGAATGATTTTTTTTAAGTATTCCTGATTTCAAGATCTACTCAGAGTTTAAAAACTCAAGTTCATAGAATGAAATGATTAAGGAAATTTTAAGGTACTTTTTTTCCCTAGAATATGTATTTTTTCCCAGTGATAAGAAATTTTAAATAGTTTTTGGAATAATATGCCTTTAAAATGAATAAATTAAGGAGAATCTTGGGACAAATCCCTCTCTTCTGTTCTCAAAGTGCTTCAAAAAAAATAAAACTGAAGACTATATAAGTGATTCCTTTACTATCCCAATATGTAGGAAGATTCCAGAAATTAATGCATGATTCTGTGTTTCATAGGTTTGGAGATATTTTCCTCTCTCATCCACAACATTCATTCATACATGATTAAATGGAAATTTCAGGATATCAGATCATGGTGACAGTTGCAAATGTTTTGCTGTACATGTACCTTTAAACTGTACATTGCCTAAATAATATATAGATCTGCTTTACTTTTAGATCACTGATGGAAGGCGAATGATATTAATTGCCTGAATTATCCTCAGTCCAAGATCTGAGCTTGGTCTCTGAGTTAGGACAGGTTTAGGAAATGGGTGGCAGAGTGGCTTTCCTGCATCCTTTGGCAGCCCTTCTGCAGAAGTAGTAGGTATGACTTTATTTCCATGCTAAAACTCAATCCATGATAAAATGTTGTAATCTGAACCTACTTGAAATTCTGATTTATTTTGCCTTGGATGCATAGGTCATGTTTTTTTCTTATTTTCTCTGGAGAGCTATACATATCAATAAAGCATCTAGAAGGGTTCAAGCTAGGGTTTGAATTGTGTGGTCATTAAGGCTGATGTGAAAGCCGTCTGAGACAGCAACTTCAAGCATGCTGCAAGTTGAACTAGTGAAACTCATTAAAGGACACTGAACTTTTGTCTGAAATCTTTGAGCTCTATAAAGCATAGAAAGTAGTTTATCTATGAGAGCTATAAGATTATGTGGTAATTATAATTTTGGCTAAAGGTTTCCAATGAACAAAGCAGGCAAAATAAAAAGTATTCCTTTCATAATTGTTTTGGTAATTTAAACAGATGCAGGATTTTTGATAGCAGACACATTTTTTTATTACTGAGTTTCTATAGAGGAAAATGTACCTAGTAAGTAACTATAAATAAATTAGGTCATATCATAATTTATGTATTGTAATAAAGTTCTGTTCTTCTAGCACATTTCGCTTTCCATCTTGGCATCCTCAGACTTCCTGGTTGATTTTTAATTTGCATAAAGTAAGCTCTAATTCTTATATTTTTACTGTTTATGAAAAATGCATCCTATCATGTATCTACCATCACAGTACCATCCAGATTGTTTCTACCACTCTAAAAAGTCCCCGATTTCCCCCAGTTGAACATGTCCCACTCCTAACACTCACTTGTCATCTGTATTTCATATTTCATATTTGCCAGATCCCATGTCAGTGGATCTGCATGTTATGTAATTGTTCTGATCTAACTTCTTTCACATAGCATGGTATCGTTAGGACTCATCTGGGGCTCTTTTCGTCTTTCATTATTGATTAATATTCCAATGTGTAGGTATACCACAATTTCTTTAACTGTTTACTTTCTGAAGGACATCTTGATTGCTTCCACTTTTTAACAATTGTGAATATAGTTGCACTAAACATTCATGTTTTGTGTGGACCTAAGTTTTCAAGTCAGTGGGATGAAATATGTGGGAGCATAATTGCTGGGTCCTGTGTTCATACAGCTGACTTGAACAATGTGATCATTAGGGGTGCCCAACCCCTCCCCCTGCACAGTTGAAAATCCATGTTATAACTTTGACCCCCTCCAAAAAAACTTTAACAGGCTACTGTTGAACAGAAGCCTTAGCAATTAACATAAACAGTTGACTAAAACATTTTGTGTCTTCTGTGTATTATATGCTATATTTCTACAATAAAAGTAAGCTTGAGAAAAAAATATTAAGAAATCATAAAGAAGAGAAAACACATTTACACAACTCAAATTTATTGAATTCAAATTCAAATTTTTTAAATTTAATTTTATTGAATTAAAAATTTATTGAAAATAATCTATTTGTAAGTGGACCCATGCAGTTCAAACTCATATTGTTCAAGGGTCAACTGTTTATTAAAAAGGCTTCTTACAAAGTGCTGCACTTTGCGTTCCTACCAGCAGCAAGTGAGGGTTCTTGCTCTGCATCTTTATCAGCATTTTGTATTGGCATTATTGGAATTATAGCCATTTAAATACATGTTTTAATTTGCTTTTCCCTAATGACCAAAGATGTTGAGCATCCTTTCATATGCTTATTTTCCATCTCTGTATCTTCTTTGGTTCCTGTTTAGTCAAGTGTTTTTAAGACAACTTGCTTTTATTTTCTTAGGATATTAAAATTCTACCCACCTTCTTTTAAATCACTGTGAATTTTTAATTGGCAATCCTCCTAGGATAATTTCTAGCAAAAGCTCACAAAGAGGACATGACCAAAAACATGTTGCCATTCTAATTGTCCTAAAGCAGATGTTTACTTCACTGAAATAACTGGTATTTCTGTTGGAAAATGTTTGCCAAAACAACATTTTATTTTGACCAATAAACTATGATTGTTACCAAATAAAGGATTTGTTGAGAGAAACATATGTTCAATTGTGAAAAAGGAAGCCAAATTCCAATATTATGCTATTACGCTGACAACCTGAAATGAAACTATATAAAGTTACATATTTTTAACATTAATAATAGTTTATAATTTTATTTTAGGCATCAAAGCTGTACTTTTATTATTAACAGAATGTTGAATATAAAATATGAAATATTCACATTAATTTAGACAGTATACAATTTTACTTAACTGAATCCTCTTTCCAAAATTTGTCTTTGTGAACTTAACTATGGTTGATTGCAATATAATAAATATTACATAATAGCTCACCTCTTGGCTATAAGTCATATTTAATCAATTATGTAATTTGTAACTAAAGTATTTTCTATATGGGCCATTTTGTATTTTAAATATTTACTACAGTATGAGATTTCAGTATTTTCTGACTAATATTTATGGACAGTAAACTAGATAGGGTTATTCTTTTCTTTAAATTAACATATAATGTATTATTTGTTACAGGAGTGCAGGTCTGTGAGTCATCACTCTTACACAATTCACAGCACTCACCATACCATCTAACTTCTCCAGTGTCCATCACCCACCCACCCATCCTTCCCACCCCTCCCCTCCAACAAGCCTCAGTTTGTTTCCTGAGATTAAGAGTCTTATGGTTTGTCTCCCTCTCTGGTTTCATCTTGCTTCATTTTTCCCTCCCTTCCCCTAGGATCCTGTCTTGTTTCTCAAATTCCTCATATTGGTGAGATAATATGAAATTTGTCTTTCTCTGATTGACTTATTTTGCTTAGCATAATACCCTCTAGTTCCAACCAGATCATTGCAAATAGCAAGATTTTGAGGTTTTGATGACTGCATAGTATTCCATTGTGTGTGTGTGTGTGCGTGTGTGTGTGTATACACACTGAATATATAGAGAGAGATATCTATCTATTGGTGGATAGATAGATAGAGATAGATAGATAGATAGACCATGTCTTCTTTATCCATTCATCTGTTGATGGACATCTGGGCTTTTTCCATAGTTTGGCTGTTGTGGACATTGCTGCTATAAACATTGGGGTGCACATGCACCTTCAGATCACTACATTTGTATCTTTGGGATAAATACCCAGTTGTGCAATTGCTGGATCATAGGGTACCTCCATTTTCAACTTTTTGAGGAGCTTCCATACTGTTTTCAGGGTGGCTGCACCTGCTTGCATTCCCACCAACAGTGTAGGAAGTTTCCCCATTCTCTGCATCCTCACCAACATCTGTCATTTCCTTACTTGTTAATTTTAGCCTAACTGGTATGAAGTGGTATCTCACTGAGGTTTTGATTTGTATTTCCTTGATGCCAAGTGATGTTGTGCATTTTTTCATGTGTCTTTAGCCATTTGGATGACTTCTTTGCAGAAATGCCTGTTCATGTCTTCTTCCCATTTCTTGATTGAATTTGAGTGTTGAGTTTGATAAGTTCTTAATAGATTTTGGATACTAGCCCTTTATCTGATATCCCATTTACAAATATCTTCTCTCATTCTGCTGGTTGTCTTTAGGTTTTGTTGACTGTTTCCTTTGATGTGCAAAATCTTTTTATCCTGATGAAGTCCCAGTAGTTTCTTTTTGCCTTTGGTGATGTTTCCTGGAATAAGTTGCTACAGCTGAGGTTGAAAAGGTTCCTGCCTGTGTTCTCAAGGATTTTGTAGTATTCTTGTCTCACATTTAGGTCTTTCATCCATTTTTAGTCTATTTTTGTGTGTGGGGTAAGGAAATGGTCCAGTTTCATTTTTCTGCATATGGTCGTCCAGTTTTCTGAACACCATTGTTGAAGAGACTATCTTTTTTCCATTTCACATTCTTTCTTGCTTTGTCAAAGATTAGTTGATCATAGAGTGTAGTGTCCATTTCTGGGCTTTCTGTTCTCATCCATTGATCTATGTGTCTGTTTTGTTTTTTGTTTTGTTTGTTTGTTTGTTTGTTTTGTTTTTTTTGGCCAGTACCATACTGTCTTGATAATTACAGCTTTGTAATATAGATTAAAGTTTGGAATTGTGATGCCTTCAACTTTTGTTTTCCTTTTCAACATTCCTCTGGCTACTCAGGGTCTTTTCTGGTTCCATACAAATTTTAGAAGTATTTGTTCCATTTCTTTGTAAACAGTTGATGGTATTTTGATAAGGACTGCCTTAAATGTATAGATTGCTCTAGGATGCATAGACACTTTAACAATATTTGTTCTTCCAATCCTTAAGCATGGAACATTTTCCCATTTCTATGTGTCTTCCTCAATTTCTTTTATGAGTATTCTATATTTTCCTGAGTACAGATTCTTTGCCTCTTTGGTTAGATTTATTCCTAGGTATCTTATGGTTTTAGGTGTAATTGTGAATGGGATCACCTTCTTATTCCTTTTTCTTCTGTCTTGGTGGTGGTGTATAGAAATGCAACTGATTTCTTTGCATTGATTTTATATCCTGACACTATACTGAATTTCTGTATGAGTTATAGCAGTTTTGGGGTGGATGAGTCTTTTGGGTTTTCCACATAAATATAATCTTCAGAGTGAGAGTTTGACTTATTCTTTGCCAATTTGGATTCATTTTATTTCATTATTTCTCTTATACTGCCAAGTTTAGGGTTTATTTGCTGTTCTTTCTCAGGCTCCTTTAGGTGTAAGGTTAAGTAGCATATTTGAGACCTTTCTTACTTCTTGAGAAAGGCTTGTATTGCTATATACTTTCCTTTTAGGATAGCCTTTCCTGCATCATAAGTATTGTTAAGTTCTCTTTTCATTTTCATTTGTTTCCAGCATTTTTAAAAATTCTTCTTTAATTTCCTGGTTGACCCACTCATTCTTTAGTAGGATGCTCTTTAGCCTCTATATATTTGAGGTCTTTCCAACTTTCCCCTTGTGATTGAGTTCTAATTTCAAAGCATTGTGGTCCAAAACTATGCAGGGAATGATCCCAGTCTTTTGGTACTGGTTGAGACTTGATTTGTGACCTAGGATATTATGTATTCTGGAGAATGTTCCATGTGTGCTAGAGAAGAGTGTGTATTCTATTGCTTTGGAATGGAATGTATTCTGAATATATCTGTGAAGCTCATCTGGTCCAGTGTGTCACTTAAAGCCTTTATTTTCTTGTTGATCTTTTGCTTAGATGACCTGTCCATTTCAGTGAGGGGAGTATTACAGTCCCCTACTATTATAGTATTAATCTCGATGTGTTTCTTTGATTTTGTTATTAATTGGCTTATATAATTGGCTGCTCCTATGTTAGGGGCACAGATGTTTACAATGGTTAGATCTTGTTGGATAGACCATTTAAGTATAATATAGTGTCCTTCCTCATTTCTATAATCTAATTTGTCTGATATAAGGATTGTCACCTCAGCTTTCTTTTGAAGTCCATTAGCATAGTAAATTGTTTTTCACTGTCTCACTTTAAATCTGGAGATGTTGTTAGGTTTAAAATGAAACTTTTGCAAGCAGCATATTGATGGGTCTTGTTTTTTATCCATTGTGATACCCTGTGTCTTTTGATTGGGGCATTTAGCCCAAATACATTCAGGGTAACTATTGTAAGATACGAATTTAGTGTCATTGTATTGCTTGTAAGGTGACTGTTACTGTATATTGTCTCTGTTCCTTTCTGGTCTATGTTGCTTTTAGGCTCTCTCTTTGCTTAGAGGACCCCTTTTAGTATTTCCTTTAGGGCAGGTTTCATGTTTTCAAATTCTTTTAGTTTTTGTTTGTTCTGGAAGCTTTTTATCTCTTCTTCTATTTTCAATGACAAACTAGCTAGACATAGTATTCTTGGCTGCATATTTTTTCTCATTTAGTGCTCAGACTATATCATGCCAGTCCTTTCTGGCCTGCCAGGTTTCTGTGGATTGGTCTGCTGCCAGTCTAATGTTTCTACCATTATAGGCTACAGACCTCTTGTCCTGAGCTGCTTTCAGGATTTTCTCTTTGTCTCTGAGACCTTCAAGTTTTACTATTAGATGATGGGGTGTTGACCTATTTTTATTGATTTTGAGGGGGGTTCTCTGTGCCTTCTTGATTTTGATGCCTGTTTCCTTCCCCGAATTAGGGAAATTTTCTCTGTAATTTGTTCCAGTAGACCTTCTGCCCTCCCCCTTTCTTCTTCTGGGATCCCAGTTATTCTAATATTGTTCATCTCATGATATTGCTTATCTCTTGAATGTTCCCATCATGATCCAGTAGTCATTTCTTTTTCTCAGCTTCTTCATTCTCCATCATTTGGTCTTCTATATCACTAATTCTCTCTTTTACCTTATTTATCCTAGCAGATAGAGCCTCCATTTTTTATTGCACCTCATTAATAGCCTTTTTGATTTCCACTTTGTTAGATTTAGTTCTTTTATTTCTCCAGAAAGAGATTCTCTAGTATCTTCTATCCTTTTTTTGAAGCCCGATTAGTACCTTTATAATTGCCATTCTGAAGTATAGTTCCAATATCTTACTAAGGTCCCTTTTGATTAAGTCCCTAGCAGTTGATACTACCTCTTGTTCTTTTTTTTGAGGTGAGTTTTTCTGTTTTGTCATTTTGTCCAAGGAAGAATAAAGGAATGAGAACAAAATGTTAAAAGGGAAACAATAGCCCCAGAAAAATATATACTAAAAAATCAGAGGAAACCTGAAACCGAGGAGGGGAAAAAATGGTATGATGAACCTGGTGAATAGAACAAAGCTACACACTAGATTTTGGGTGTATTTTAGTCTGTTAGAAGAAACTGCCTCCCAAAATTTAAAAGAAAGAAAAATTTATATATACACAAAAATAAGGGAAAAAACAATGAAGGGTTGTAATATGAGTGTAAAGATGAAAATTTAAAAATATTGTAAAAAAGAAATTGATAAGATAAGTTGATTGGAAAAAGAAAGGGAAAAAGAGAGAGAATGTGATCAGGTGGGAGACTAAGACAAAGCCATATATTAAATTTACAGTGCATTTTGTTCTGTTAGAAGAATCTGTATCCCAAAATTTTAAACAAAGAAAAATATATATATATTGTATATATATGCACACACACACAAAATAAGGTTAAATACAATGAAGGAATAGAATATTATTGTAAAAATGAAAATTAAAAGATTTTTAAAAGGAATTGATAAGATGTTGGTTGAACAAGGAAAGAAGAAAAACTAAAAAAAAAAATAGAAAAAGAATAAAACAAAATTTTAAAAAATTAACTTTGAAAGACTAAAGAATCATGGGGAAAAAGTCATGAATTCTGTGTGCTGTATTCCCCTAGTGCTGTAATTTTGCATTTCTCATTGATCAGTAAACTTGTTCTTGGCTGGATGTTCTTGCTGATCTTCTGGGGGATGGGACTGTTGCAGTGGTTCTCAAATGTCTTTACCAGAGGCAGAATTGCATCGCCCTTCCCAGGGGCCATGCTAAATAATCTACTCAGGTTTGCTCTCAGTAGCTTTTGTTCTCTGAAAGCTTTCCATACAGCTTTGGAGGACAAGAATGAAAATGGCTACCTCCCAGTCTCTCTCCAGAGAGCTTGTGGCCCCATTCCTCAATAAGCCCTCAGAGAAAAGCAGTTAATCTTGTCTCCGTGGTTTCTGGCTGCATTCTGTGCTCACCTGGCCTGTAATCAAGCGTTTCTGTCTCTAGGACATGACCCCATTTGGAGTTTCCAAACCCAGGAAATTCCTGTGGTGTGCTCCCATGCCAGTCTTCCTGGGGGAGGAAAGGGAATCTCTCTGGATCTTCCATTTGTTGGGTTCCTGCTTGAAGAGTAGTGGCCCAACTATGTCACGGATCACGGTTTATGGCAACCCTGAGCTGAGACCCCAGTCCTTGGCTCCATCTTTGTAGCCCACTTTCTCACTCTGATACTTGGGAGCTCTGCCACAATGAAGCACCCCAGGTCTTTCTGTGATCCCAAGGGTCCTGAAACCATACTGTCCCTGCTGAGGGTTCCACTCCTAGCTTAGCCACTGAAGTGATGTCCCTCAGCAAAGCAGGTTCTAAAAGTTCTGAGGTTGTGCTCCACTGTTCTATCATGTGCTGGTATCCAGCTGATGCAGGCTCCCTCCCCCCACTGTCTATCTTTCCAAATATCAACTTGTATTCACTTCTCTGCACATCCTGCCTTCCAGAATGTGGTCACTTTTCTGTTTATAGAATTGCTGTTATTATTTTCTTTGATCTACTGTTGAGTTTGTAGGTGTTCAGAATAATTTTATAGTTATGTAGCTGAATTCCTTGGACCAGCCAACTTTTAGGTCTCCTATTCCCCCAGTGATCTTGCTTCTCCTTCCCATGTTAGGGTTATTCTTGAAAGTAGCACCATTCATTCATATAATGAAATAAGATATTTCATAATAGGTAGCACTAAGCTCTGCTCTGAAATACAGATTTATGTTTATTTGATTCACTACATGTACTTTCCTCTTTAATATTTGTAACCTGAAGATATATTTTAAGATTGGTGTTTAAACACCTAGATAATGGATAAAATGAGATAGTTGACAAGGTAAGTGAGAATATATTCTTATATCTATGATGATTATAGCAGTTTAAAAACAACACCACCAAACCCTTTATTATCATTTCAGTAGGTCAAAAGTCTGGGCCCAGTGTGACACAGCTACTTTCTTTGCTCCAGGTCCACAGGACCTAGAAGTCAACAACACTGGGTTCCTTCCTTTAGGCTCTGGGGAAAATGTGCTTCCAAACTTATTTAGGTTGTTAGCAGAATTTGGTTACTTGTGGTTGTAGGACTAAGATAATTGTTTCCCATCTGGATGTTAGAAAGGAAACAACCTATCTCCTACAGACTTCTCTTACAAGTATGCCAAAAGAACATGCAGTGGTATGTCAAATATTTCTCCCTCTTGGAATCATTCTACCATCCTCTTCTTCGTCTCTTCTGGTTCTTGTAATGCATCTTTCTGACTCCTGCTAGAGAAAGTTTGTTTTAAAATTTCATTAGGTTGGACCCATCTTAGATAATCCATATTCTCCCTAATTCAGATTCTTAAAATTAAGGATAAGCAATAAAATTATAATCAGATGCATCTGCAAATATGAAAAAATACATTTTGCAGACATCCTGCAGTTGGGTAATTTTTAATAAAATAAGTTTAATAAAATATTTTTTATCTTTGATGCATATACATATTAAAATGGGGTATAGATACTATCATTGTGATATACAAGCTATTTTATATAGCTTTAATTGCTTAAGGTAAACTACATGTATGTTGCTTTATTTAGCAATAATTTTTAGTGATTTCAGTGAGTGAAAATAAACTGATAGTTTTTGTAAAGTAAAATTTCTACCAGTAGCAAAATCTAAACGTGAATTAGGGGGAGGCATTCTGGTGTTTCATTCAGGCCAAACCCCAAAGTTCAATTTGCAGCCAAGTCATTGAGATAGTTCAATCATTATCATGGGGAAAATCATGGAAACTCTACCATTTACAGTGGGAAAAATTTGATTGCAATCAAGCTTCTGACCAAAGGTACTGAAAATTAAATATATTTGATATTGTCTGTAATATGTGATATTCCCATTTCTCCCCCTAAATTATATGTCCCTAACCTACTTTAAAGAAAATTCTTCAAGAGCCAAGTGAAGAATGGTATTATGATTTTTAAAGTTATCTGAGAACATCTCTCTGAGTTCATGCAGTTTTTCATATTTTAGTACCCTCTGTCATCTTGGCAATTTAGCAGTAGGCAATCTTCTGTTCTTGGGTAGGTATGCCTTCTCAATCTGAAGATAATCATAGTTGGGAAGGGAGGCAAATGGGAGTAGCTTTCTTCTATATTATTTTATGCACTGTCTTAGGGCGTTTCCTAAGAAGTGTCATTCTACCAGGTAAGTATTATAGCATTTTATTGTGCTCAGAAGTTCCTGTTGGATTTATGAGCATTTCATTTACTTGAGGACATCAAATATAGATTGGAACAGGCTGTATGTCAACTCACAATAGAAATGAGGAAACTAGCCATTCAAATGAGACAGTTTAGGAGGTGTGTAAGTTATGGCATTTAATGTTAGTTTGTCCAAAAATTCAGTGTTCAACATTAAAAAGGTTCTTTCTCATTGATAATATCCTTTCTGGCTCAGGAATTCATACTCTTCATTTCATATGCTGACAATTTAAACATGTGATACAGACCTTATTTTGCTCACAGTCCATTATTCATAACTAAAACACATGAACTCAGAGAAAAGGCTAGTAAGCATAGTTTTCCCTTGTGTCTAAGATTACTGAAGTGCTTGGTCAACACTCAGCATACTTCTGTCACAGGAAATTAGAGGCATTGATATAAAGAAGTGACTAAAGCATAAAAGAATAAATAAGCAGGAAATCAGTAAAATATATAAGATGATATATCAGAGATACAGAAAGATATGAGAAAATAAGACTTAAGGATAAAAGCTCCACTCAAGGCTTCTGTGTGTTTGGGTGTAGATCAAGAACAGAATGTGCTGGTTATTCTAAATTTCTTCCAAACATTTCCATTATCCGCATTCCTTGCCATACTCTATGACCCCAAAAGACTGATCTCTCTGGTGTCCAACTGGGCTTGACCTTTGAGTTGTACAGGGAAGAGATGAGGGTGGATGAGAGAACTCTGTTTCAGGGTCATGTGTTTGGTTCTGGTGCCTCCATCTAAACTGTCATGACTGTAGCTTCTCTTGAGTAGGTCTTCATCAATTGTTATCACTCTCATTGGCCCTTAGGAGCACTTTTCTTCCCTTTTACCTCAGTTTTGTAGGTGAGGATAATGGTTTCCTGAGGTGGTTGATATTTGCCTGTTCTTGTTTGGTCATAACTCTACCTAGATCTATGTAAGTAATCCTTGCGTTAAAATTTCTCACTAAGGGGCGCCTGGGTGGCTCAGTGGGTTAAAGCCTCTGCCTTCAGCTCAAGTCATGGTCCCAGGGTCCTGGGATTGAGCCCCGCATCGGGCTCTCTGCTCAGTGGAGATCCTGCTTCTGCCTCTCTCTCTCTCTCTCTCAGCCCGCCTCTCAGCCTACTTGTGATCTCTGTCAAATAAATAAATAAAATCTTTAAAAAAAAAAAAATTTCTCACTAAGATCTTGGACCAGTCTTGTTGCTACTATGTTCACATCCAATATATTTGAAACTGTAGTATTATTTTACTGGTTTCCAAAGGACGTCCAGGAGATGTATTTTTGTAGGTATGTATATACATAATTTCTGTAGTTGATCTAAATTTTAATGTATTTCAAAGATATAACTTGATAGGAATAAGCTATAATTTTCCCACATTAGAACATTTTTATAGTTACATGCCAGTATAAAATACTTTCCTGTTATTACCTCAAATATAGTTTTATGAAGGGAAGAGGTCAACTGTCTGTATGAAGGACTAAAAGAATATTATTTAGAGCTTTCTTATTGAAGAAAACTCTAGGCTATTAATTCAAGTATAAACAACCACAAATTTTCTTTTCTATCCACCTAATGAAGATATTTGGGTTGTTTTCAGTTTTAGGTTTTTACTAACAAAGCTACCAGAAGTTTGTATATACATTTTTGTTGTTGATCTTATTTTAAGCTCTCAAAAGCCCTGTAAAAATGAATAATTATATTAATGTAACCGTTACAGTAATTAGTATCTTCTAATCCAGGCCAGGATTACACTTCAAAACCAAATTTGACCACCACCTAGTGATATTTTCTGATATTTCCCTGATCAATATTTCGGGACTCCCAGTAACAACTAATGAATAGGATCTTAACAACTGAGAAGGTGGTTAAGTACTCAGTATTGTTTATTAAATGTTTGCTTCCTTCCAGCGAACACTACAAAATACTGATGTTCTTTGTGGTGAACATAATGATAGCTGTTCTAACTAGAGTGATCCTAGCCCTATGTCTGTATGTTCTCTTCCTTCCCAGATAAATGAGCTCCATGCTTAATTAGTGGAAAAACATTAAAAATTTCTTTTTGATTGGTTTCATTATTTCCTCATTAAAGAATGAACATAGCATCTCTTTTCTGTTTATTCAGTTCTGTTGAATTTTTGTGGAATATCATTAAATATTCCTAGGCCTTCTAACAACTCTGGGGATTTTTGTATTTGATAACCTAACATGAATATTGTGAAGCTAATGGAAGTTAAAAGATTTTGTGCATGATAAAGCATGTGGTATGCAGAATAATGGCCTCCCAAAACATCCATGTCCTAAATACCTAAAATCTGTGAAAATGATATGTAACAAAGAATTAAATTTGTCAGTGAGACTAAGGTTACCAGTAAACTGATCTTAAATAGATGATCCTAGATTATTCTAGTAGGCCAAATATAATCATAAGAGGCTTTACAGGCTGAATAAAATGACAAAAGAGTTGAAATCAGAGAAGATGTGACAGTGGGACTGGAAACATGGTGTTGTGAGAAAGACTGCCTGATGTTCCTGTTAACCATTGGGGCCCCCAAGATCTAAAGAATAAAGATGGCCTTTAGAAGCTAGAAAAGGCAAAGAAATGGACCCTCCCAAGAGAGTCTGAAAGGAAAGCAGCCTTTTTATCCTATTGAATTCAATTTCTAATATGAAGTCAAAATTCCTATTGAATTTTGCCCAGTGATACCCATTTCTGATTTCTGACCTCCAAAAATGTGAAATAAATCTGCCTTGTTTTAAGCTACTAAGTTTCTGCGTTTTGCCAGCAGTAGAAAAGATTCATATACATTCATATAATGACAGTACTGAGAAGTAAAGTTGAATAAACTATGGATAAATGCTACAACATAAACTATGGATATATGCTACAACATGGGTGGTCTTTAGGCTTAGAGGAAAAGCTCCACCCCAAAATAGTATATAGTGGGTGATTCCACTTATACAGTATTCTCAAAATAATAAAAGTATGAGGAGGGAGAACTGATTGTAATTAACAGTTAGGGACAAGAAGGGTTGTAATTATAAAGGGTAGCATGAGGGAGTTTCTTTGTAGTGGTGGAAGAATTCTGTTTCATATTAATTGAGATAAGTTATACTAATGTGTATGTCTTCATATGTATATGTATGTGTGTGTGTGTGTGTATGTATGTATATAAGCATATTTTAAGAAAATTGCCTAAGAATACACCTACATACATTTGCAGGCAAGTGAGTGCATGTAATCAAGTTAACAGTGTTGCCCGGTATCAATTCACAGGTTTTGATAATGTGTTATTAGATACATAAGATGCCATGTTGGGGGATGGTGCGTGAAAAGCTCACAGAATTCTGTACTATTGTTGTTGCTTCCTGGAAGTATATAATCATTTCAAAATCGAAAGGAAAATTGAGATCAACCATGTGAACCACTTAACACAAGACCTGTTACAGAGTGGGTACATATATCTGACTGGTTGCAAATAGTTGTCCAATCAAGTTGGAAACAGAAATAATATATAAGTGGAGGGGGGGAAGGGAGTGGATGTGGGTATGATTGCATGAGATTAATGTGTATTTCATGTGGAGGAAAATGTGAGATGCCAGTGGAAGATTATATACTATTATTCTGTTCTTCCATGTATTTTATTCAGTTATTCTTTGTACTTACTTGAATTATGTTCAAAGAAAACTGGGATAATATTAAAATAGCTAGGATTGTTCATGGATCTATATATGTAGATAGACACATAGATATAGAGATATAGATATAGATATATTTTTGGTGGATTTCAGTTTTATGTTGATTTACTGAGATCTTTCAATGATATACTCAATAAAAATGCTACACTGATGGATCAAGTGTTTTCCATCATAGCTTCAACTACAAATTCTGTTTGATGAACAAGGTAATGAACCAACTTAAATATAGAAAAATTTTCATCAGTAATAAAATCTTTTTTTTCCCTTTTTTTGGCTTTCTTCATCTTTGATTTACTGATTCCTAGTCTAGTGTATTAGATGCATCTTCTCACATATCTTTGAGGATGATAAAAATCGTGGGCTGCATTGCCTGTTATTTCTTTGTTTTTAAATTCTGTATTTTAAGCATCAGTGAAATAAGTTTTACAGCACACTAAAATTAATAACACCTGTGCATATGAATCTGTGATAGTGAATATATTTAAGAAAATAGATTTTCTCCTTTTACATTTCTTTTTTCTTTTTTTTAAGATTTTTTTTAAATTTATTTGACAGACAGAAATCACAAGCAGGCAGAGAGGCAGGCAGAGGGAGAGGAGGAAGCAGGCTTCCTGCTGAGCAGAGAACCCGATGCAGAGCTCGATCCCAGGACCCTGAGATCATGACCTGAGCCGAAGGCAGAGGCTTAACCCACTGAGCCACCCAGGCGCCCCTCCTTTTACATTTCTAAATTTGTCATTTTTCAAAAGTGGGGATTATAAATGTTGAAAATTATAAATGCTGAAAGTACTTTCAAATAGGCAAAAAACTGTATTTTCATATTTTATTAAATTTTTCATTAATTCTGAATTGTTCTGAATTCTAAATAACCAGAGAATTGTCAGTATATTATCAATACATTAAGCAATCTGATTCATTTAGTAACAAAAAATTACAAAATTTGAATTATTTCCTTCATTCAATATTGCAATGATACTGAATAATAATAAAGCTCATAAATCAGTTGTAATTCAACCAGATGAAGAATGCTCAGTCAGTCCACCTTATCTGAATTAAAACTAAAAATAATTTTAGCTTCAGCGATTATGATTATAGCTGTAATAGATAAAGACTTCTTTTTTTTTTTTTTAAATATTTTATTCATTTGACAGAGACCACAAGTAGGCAGAGAGGCAGGCAGAGGGAGAGGTGGAAGTAGGTCCCCTCTTGAGCAGAGAGCCCAATGCCGGGCTCGATGCGGAGCTTGATGCGGAGCTTGATGCGGGGCTCAATGCGGGGCTTGATGTGGGGCTCGATGAGGGGCTCAATCCCAAGACCTTGCGATCATGACCTGAGCCAAAGGCAGAGGCTTTAACCCACTTAGCCACCCAGGCACCCCATAGATAAAGCCTTTTAAAGTATGTCTTCATCCCCAGATGGAATTAGAAACTTTAGTTTTGTATGTTCTAGGACATACGGCACATATTTCCAATTCACGTGCCTATCACATTTTCTTATAACTAATATTTTATCATCAGTGTTCTTCACTAGGCTGTGATCTCCTTGAGGGCAGGTCTGTCACATAGATATAGATATAGATATAGATATAGATATAGATATAGATATAGATAATATATATATATTTTTTAACCTAAATGATTTGTTCAATGTCAAGTCATTATTCTATAAGTATTCATTAAATGATTGCATATATAAGCTAATTTATTGTCTTTTTAGAATAATCTTTATAAGAGGTAATGAGTATTTCAATTTCAGATCTACTGGAGGAACTGTATTAAATTTTCTATTAAAATAGTTGACTAAATTAATTGGCCTTCGAGTCATAGAGACTTGTGTTTGAATCCCAGATCACTTACTTAATAGCTGTATCAAATTGTACTGATTGTTTATATGATCATATAAGTTATGTGCATTTTAATTCAGAGAATCAGCCTTTCTCACTCTGCATGGTGCCTGGACAAAATAAGCACCTTTTCATTCCTTCTTCCAAAGAACTTAATTCCTTAATTTATTAAGTATTCATTAACCTCTCTCCTAGTGCTAGACAATGTACCATCACACACGTCCATATACAGAAAAGAAAAAAGAAATGTGGAAGATAGATTTCTTATTTGAAAAATTTATCTTATTGAGGTGATAAAATGCACAAAAACACGGGAAAGAAAGATATATCTGTTTTGATAGCACTTCTAAATATTTGAGAGCACTATTGGTCTGTATTAAAGTTCAGAAAAAGAGTGGTGAATATGCCATGGAGAAAATCAGAGTGACAGGGCATCTTGAAGAAAAGGTTGAGTTATAAGTAAACATGTTTCATATTAGGTATCCTTGAAGCAAACATTAGGTGATTTTTTTTTTTTTTTTTTTTTTTTTTGTACAAGTGATTTATTGAAGTGTTCCCAGGAGTATGAGGGAAAAGGAACAGAAAGGATGGAAAAGAAGATTTTGATCTAAGGTAAAATCATGGATGTTTTCAGCCTCATCTGTAGAGGAACTCTGGGGTTTCTGTTGTAATCCCGAGTTGCTGGACTGGGATGAAGAGCAGGGACTTTTAGAATCAATCACCCATCAGTGTTGAGTTAAAAGGTATATGTGTACATACATGCTGTTGGAAGGAAGGAGATATGATAAGAATTGCAAAACCCTTCTTGCTTTCTCTATGTGATGAAAATGTGAGATCCCAGTCTGAAGGCCATGTTTGCTAAAAAGAGTGTCTACTAACTGTGCATCCAAAGACAAAGTACAGGGAATCCTAGGCACTTAAAAAAAAAAAAATAGAGGAAAAGGTGAACTTATGCATCTTTATGGAGTGCAATCATTGTCTAATATGTGTATGGGTCAGGTAGAAGGGGGTTGCTGACAATTTATAGGAAAAACAAAGGATAACCCTAAGTAGGGAGGGAGGTTTTCTTGAAACACGACACCATTGACCTGCAATTCTTCTCATCCAACTACTTATCCAGGGCAGAAGTGAAATTCTACTTACAATGGTTTTGGAAAATTATTATTCAGCCTTTGCTTTTAAATTTCTAGAAAGAACCCAGTGTTTCTGGGGTCAGCTACTCTTAAAATGAAAAAGTGGCCTTTTGGTGTGTTCTGATTATTGGGTTCTTAATCATTACCTTGTTCACAGGTTACAAGGGATTCCAATTACCACCTAGAATGCCTTCTAATTTTTTTTTTTCTTCAGAAGAGCGACTCCTGTAGTTGTGCTTCTTTATGTTCGCCTGAAGTCATGCCACAAGCTATTACAATTTTATTAGCTTGCATTCTATTACAGATCACTAAGTCTTTTACTCTGATACTTTGGAGTCTACAGTGCACTTAATTTTTATATAAGTTGTCTGTTAGCCCAGGCATTTCAAAGATAACCTAAGGCCATTGAATATTCTTGTTTATCTTGCTAGTTCTCCATGCACTTGCAGGTAAGTAGAAATGTTCATCATATCTACAGTCCCACTGTTGTGAACCTAAAGTAAAGGAAGACCATGGAATAGAGTTCCCTATTCTTTCTCAGTGAACTTTTCCTGCCATGAGTGTTTAACTTATTTTTTTTTTTTTTCATTCAAGGTGGGGAAATGGAAAGGGAATTTGGGAAACTGTGAATTCTTTAGGAAAAGAACTAGCATCTCTAAATTTAGTTATACTTAGTTCACATATAAAATTTTAAATGCTGAATAATGACATGAATTTATTTTTATATATTCCAATGAGATTAGATTTGAAAGGATTTAGGAGTACTGACCTTGGGAAATATTTAATATTCTATGAATTTTCAATTTTATATCTTATTTTTTCTAAGATTGCTTTTACTAACTTAAACAATATTCAGTTGATATTGAGGTCATGTATATATTTTCTATTTTGTCTTATTACCACATTTCTGAGTTGCTCCTATGATTATTAAAGTGCTTATTTATCCATGTCTTAAGGAACACATGCAGGTTTTAACCTCCCCATATGTATCCGTCTTAGCCCTTGTCACAAATACATTATCTGGATTATGAACTCTTCATTTTCCAGCTAACGACTATCAGTTTTGAAATTTTTACTCTGGTAATTGCTGGAAACTGAAACACTTATAACAAAGAGGGAAAAAAATCTGTTTAAGGGAGCTCCTCAAAATTTTCCCACAGAAAGGTGGAGATTTACTGATCAAATAACATAGTATATTTATGAAAATGACCCATTTATGTTTTTTCTTTCTAACAGATCATAATTCTAAAATAGCAGATCAAGGTTATAGTCACTTTTCTATATTATATCTTAATGTCTGTCATATATTAGATGGTCAATAGTTATGCAGTAAACAGAGGCATTTATTTTGTTCAAGATCGTGATAAAGCAATTTTCTTATATAGTTAAATATTTGTGACTCAGTTTTACATATTTTTGACATAGTCTTAAAATCGTATTATCAATTATATGCTAGAATTGTAAAAATATTCTAATTCTTGCCCAGCCGTTCCCTAAATCCAGCTTTAAATGGTGTTGCTTGAATGGGTTTGTTTATATTCTGTTCCCATAATTAGTATTAACAGCAACCTGGGACTCTTTTCAACCCAGAGAGTATCATATTTCTTTATTATTATATTTGAATTAATCTCTGGGAAATAATACATAATGGGATGTGATATGGCTTAAGTCTGATTACACCCAAAAGCATAAGATTAGAATTTAAAATTTACTCCTAAAATAAAAAGAATCAGTTGTTAAGAGTTTATGTAGCTTCCTAACTCCATTTTTGTTTGAGGGTTTAATGATCATTTCAGTGTCAGAAGTACAATTTAAAGCATAATTTATGGGTTTGCTGTAAAGATGCTTATGTAGAAAGAAGGAAGCAAGGGTGCTATGAGGCAGAAATATACTCCAGAATTGGTCCAAAGCAGATTCCATTTGAGCCAATGCATTAAATGTAGAATAGGACCTGTTGTAAATCTAAATTCTTCCTCCAACTCCTGGGGAAACATACATTAAATGTGTATATTTTCTTAAGTATTGTATTTTATTTCCATTGTTGTCATCAAATATTTTGGCCATAATGTATTTTTATTGGAGAAATTATGTGATCTTTATATCTCCAGGAGTTGAAAAATATATGGGTATTATATTTAAAATTGAAATATTAAAAGTTTTAAGTACCTGTGATGTGATTTTTTTAAACATGTTTTCATTGAGGATGGGGACAGAGTGCTTTGGTTCAGTGCTCTTTTCCACCCCTAGAATATTTCTACAGAAATGATGAGAGTTACAGAAGAACTAAATGAATAAAGGGATAAATATTCAAAGATGTGACAAGGTATCTTGTATTTATTTTTGAGTAGAACTTGCATTCAGATTATGTGTATCCAGCTCTGAGTAGCTCAGATCCATAGTTCTTTTTTTGCAAGGAAGTTCCAGGGAGAAGAAAGAGCATAGATGACCATCTTCTTCATAGAATTATCAGAATTATTTCCTGATAATAGGTTTCTTTTCATTTGGTTGAAGCACTAGTGGTTAGTACCAGGCCTGACTCAAAGCAACTGCTCAATGATTATCTACTTAGTGAAGGAATGAATGTGCATATCCTATTGAGCTTTTTTAAAGGCTTCATGAATAGAGTCAGCATTCACACACTATGAAACAAGGGCTTCGTGATTTCAGCAATCTGTAATATTGTATTTTATAATTTTACTTCAGTATTAAGGTATAAGCATTCAGTGATAAAGTGTATTTGAAATTCTTTCAGACATTTTAAAACCTGATTGTTTCAAAAGATAGTGCATAGTTAAGAAGGAACAGAAAATTGAAGGAAAAAATATGCAGAGTTATCAAAAGACTGAGTATCTGGAGACTTCTAGTGTGTAAAGTAGAGAAGTATCATATGATATATTTGTGGGAACTCAGCACATTAGAAGTCTTTGTGTATAGTGAAGTAAATTTTAAATTATTTGATTTTCATTTGCTTCCCTTTAATTCAACCGTTATTCACCCTCAGCTTATCCTCTGAAGAAAAATTTGCAAGACATGGTGGAGAATAGCTTTTAGTAGAGATAGTACTGTTAAAAATCTTATGAGTAGCATGATGTTGATTTATAAATATTTTAGCTTCTACATTATATGTCATCTCATAAAGAAACCCAATAGTCATCCCAATACTTTATTGGAAACTTTCAAAAAACAAGGAGATCAACAATAGTAATGAAAACAGAGTTGCTTTAGAGAAAATTCTTGGCTATTTATTGAAATCTAGTTTGAATCATTATGGGATTGAAAATGTTTGACAGAGCTGATGTACCAGAAATGGTTCTAAAAATAGAGTGTACTAGAAACATGAGACCTTTGAATTCAATGATGGTAACAGGTGCAGCTTTAATGAAATACATTAGCATGTTAAAATAAACAAAACTAAACCTAGTCAGATGGATAATGATCAACATCTTTATTTACTGAATTCCATAGCAAAGACTAAAGACATCAGAAAAACATACCTTTAAAATAAGATGTGTAATCTCAGGGAACCTATTTTAGCTTTTGCAGATTGTAAAACATAGTTGCTCTGTTTTTCCTGTCTGCACAGTTAGAATATAAAGAGCTGGTAAAATTACTATGTGCTGCAATAAAATTTTCAAAGTCACTGAGTAATGCAAAGTTCCACTGACGAGTATAGACCCCGATAGCCTGAGACCACAAACACAGGAAGTTCTCCCATGTAGTTTCAACAAATAACCAGATGAAACCCCTTTCCCAAGTCCAATTTCAAAAAGATTTCTTATGAGGAACATTAAGAAGTTCTCTCTAGGGAGACTATTTTTGGCATATAGAGTACTCTCCAGTGTTTGGAGAGCCCTGGCTAGATCATGGTGTGAGTGAATTCTCTATCTTTCCTTGAAAGTTTTAGGAGCAAAGTGAATGTTCATGGAGACTCTGATGATCTGAGAGGGGTGTGGAATGAAAGCCCTTGAAATTGATATGATTTGAAAGGTGAGACTGATAGTGCCAGTGGATTGCCAAAGGCTATGTATGTGGAGCTTGTATAGCCTGAAGAAAATACAAGGGGACTGAAAACCTTGATGGCGTAAAAAAAGAAATTTTTCTTTCCCAAGCTACTTGCTTGGGTTAGGCAAAAAAATTGCATTTTCAAGTGACAGAAGGGAATATGCTGCCCCATGTGTTTCAGAAGAGAATAACTGTTGTTTCTGTCAACTTCAAACTATCGACATACATTCTTGTATTTTTAGTATCGGTGTGGGCCAGATGAATTTCTGCCATTAGCAGATTCTATATCTGTGATTTAGAAGGTAAAGAAAGCATTTTTTTTTTCTTGCAGTAAAAATTACAAGATGATTTACAAGAGAGCATAACAAAACTGATAGAACAGACAGGAAATAGTTAAGTTACAATCTCAGGTAATTTAGAATTCTACCTTAGAAGAAAGGCTTCAAACTTTAGCAACAGTAAAAAAAAAAGGGGGGGTGGTGGGAATCCACAATAAGAAAGGTATTCAAGTCCATTTAGAAAAAACTGGATGGCAGTTTTTGCATTGAATTATAATTGACCTACAACATTATATTAGTTTCATGTATAAAACATAGTGATTAGATATTTTTATACATTACTTAGTGCTCACTAAGATAGGTCTAGTTACTATCTGTTGTTCTACAAAGTTATATGATTGACTATTTACTGCGGTGTACATTACAACTCTGTTGTCTTATAACTAAATTTTGTGCCTGCTAATCACCTCTACCTGTTTTTCCCAATCCACCACCTTCCTCCTCTCTGGCAGCCACCAGTTCTCTGTATCTGAGTCTATTTCTGATTTGTTTGGCTTTGCTCTTTTAGATTTTACGTATAAATCAAATCATAGAGTATTTGGCTTTCTTTGATTTATTTCACTTAGCGTAATACCCTCTAGGTCTATCCATGTTGTCACAGATGTAAAGAGCTCATCCTGTTTCAAGGCTGTGTGATATTTCTTTGTATGTGTGTGTGAATACCACACCTTTTTTTTATCTATGCATCTGTCAAGGAACATTTAGTTGTTTCCCTATTTTGGTTATTAGAAGTAATTCTGCAATGAAAGGGTACCTGTTCAAATCAGTGTTTTTGTTTTTATTTATTTAGTTTTGGATAAATATTCAGAAAATGGAATTGCTGGATGGTATCGTTTCTTTTTTCTTTTTTTCTTTTCTTTTCTTTTTTTCTTTTTTTTTTTTTTTTTTGAGGAGACTCCATGCTGGTTTACATAGTATCTGCATCAATTTACATTACCACCAAAAGTATATGAAGGTTCCCTTTTCTCCACGTTCTTGCCAACACTTATTTCTTGTCTTTTGATAATAACCGTTCTACCTGTTTTGTTTGGAAAAATGTTTATTCAGGTCCTTTGCCCATTTTTTTTAAGTTTTTATTTAAATTCTAGTTAGTTGGCACTGTGTAATATTAGTTTCAGGTATACAAGTTAATGATTTAACAATTACATTACAACATCTACTGCTTATCATAATAAGTGCCCATTTAATCCCCATCACCTATTTAACCCATCTGCCCACCTCTCCTCTGGTAACCTCCCTTTGCTCTCTATAGTTAAGTGTCTGTTTCCTGGTTTGCCTCTCTCTTTTTCCCTATACTCCTTTGTTCTTTAAATTCCACATATGAGTGAAATCCTATGACATTTGTCTTTCTCTGACTTACTTCACTTAGCATAATACTTTCAAGCTCCATCCAAGTCATTGCAAATAGCAAGATTCCATTCTTTCTTATAGCTGAGTAATATTCCATTGTGAATATTTTTTAAATAGGATTATTTTTGTTGTTTTTTGAATTCTTTATATGTTTTGTATACCAAGATAGTTATCATTCGCACGTATCTTTTCCCATTTATTAGGTTGTCCTTATATTTTTATTGATTTCCTTTGCTGTGCAAAATCCTTTAAGTTTAATGTAGTCCCATTTATTTTTACTTTTATTGCTCAGGCCTAGAATATTTCTACAGAAATGATGAAATATATATATGTATATATATATACACATATATATATATATACACAGCTGAGAACAATGTCACATATATACATATATATACATATATACACATATATACATATATACATATATATGTATATATATACATATATATGTATGTCACATATATATATGTCACATATATACATATATATGTGTATATATATATACAGCTGAGAACAATGTCACAGTGCTTACTACCTATGCTTGCTTATAGGAATTTAAGGTTTGAGGTCTTACATATAAGTCTTTAATCCATTTTGAGTTAATTTTTGTATATTGTGTAAGAAAATGGTCCAGTTTGTCTTTTGCATGTAGCTGTCCAGTTTTTTTCTTTAATCTTCATTTTTTTAAAAAGATTTTATTTATTTGTTTGACACAGAGAGAGAGATCATAAGTAGAGAGGTGGCGGTGGCGGCAGGGGGCGGAGGGGATCAGGCTTCCTGCTGAGTGGAGAGCCTGTTGTAGGGCTTGAGCCCAGGACCCTGGGATCATGACCTAAGCCCAAGACAGAGGCTTAACCCAGTGACCACCCAGGCACCGCTTTTATCTTCATTTAATCAAGAGTTGATCTTTTCCCTCTTTTATGTTTTTGCCCCCTTTGTTTGGATGAATTACTCATGTAAGCATGGATTTATTTGGGGGCTGTTTTTTCCATTAATAGATGTGTCCACTTTTTGCCAGTACCATATTGTTTTGGTCACAGTATATTTTTAAAGATTTTATTTATTTGAGAAAGAGAGAGAGTAAAAGCAGTGGGGAGAGGCAGAGTGGGGGCGTCAGGAGAGAGAGAGAGAGAGAGATGCAGACTTCATGCTGAGCTGGAAGCCTAATGTGGAGCTCATTCCCAGGATCTGGAGATCATGATCTAAGCCAAAGGTAGACGCTTAACCTATTAAGCCACCCAGGTGCCCCTGATTACTATAGTTTTGTCCTATAGTTTGAAATCAGGAAGAGCACTGCCTCCAACTTAGTGCTTTTTCTTTCTCTTAAGATTTCTTTGGCTAGGGGGTGCTGAGTGGCTCAGTGGGTCAAGCCTCTGCCTTTGGCTCAGGTCATGATCTCAGGGTCCTGGGATCGAGTCCTGCATCAGGCTCTCTGCTCATCAGGGAGCCCGCTCCTCCCCCCCTGCCCCCCCCATGCCTGTCTCTCTGCCTACTTGTGATCTCTGTCTGTCAAATAAATAAATAAAATATTTTTTTGGCTATATGGGGTCTTTTGTGGTTCCATACAAATTATAGTATCATTAGCTTAACCAGCTGAGCCACCTAGGCACCCCAGATGTTAGCTTTTCACCATTGAACATGATGTTGGCTCCAGGATTGCAATATTATGGCCCTCATTGTGTGGAGGTACAGTTCCTCTATACCTGCTTTGTTGAGGTTTTATATTAAGTGGATGTTGAATTTTGTCAAATATTTTTTCTACATCTATTGAGGTAATCATGTGATTTTTACGCTTCATTTTGTTAATGTGATATATCAAGTTAATTAGCAAATGTTAAAGCATCCTGGTATTCCTGGAGTAAATCCCACTTGGTCATGGTGTACAATCCTTTTAATGTATTGTTGGGATTCAGATTGCTAATATTTTGTTGAGGATTTTTGCATCTCTGTTCATTAGAGGTATTGACTTGTAATTTGTGTGTGGGAGGGTAACTGTCTGGTTTTGGGATTTAGGTAATGCTGGCCTCATAGAGGAGAGTTTGAAGTGTTCCTTCCTCTTCAGTTTTTTGGAATAGTTTGGGAACAGGTATTAAATCTTAATTATTTTCACCTGTGGAACTACCTGGACCTAAATTTCTGTTTGTTTGAAGGTTTTTTTGTTTGTTTTTGTTTCATTTTGTTTTGTTTTGGTTTGTTTTGTTTTAATTACATCACTAGCAATTGGTCTATTTAGATTTTCTATTTCTTCATGATTAGGTCATGGAAGATTATATGTTTTTAGTAATTTATCTATTTCTTTTAGGTTGTCTAATTTGGTGTGTAATTGTTTATAGAATCTTATGATTCTTTGTATTTCTGTGGTATCAGTTGTAATTTCTGTTCTTCCACTTTTAATTTTATTCATTTTACCGTTTTTTGGTGATTAAATATTTGTCAATTTTCTTTTCAAATAACAAGCTCTTAGTTTCACTAAACTTATTTATTTAGTCTTTATTTTCATTCTGGTCTTTATTATTTCCTTCTTTCTCCTAACTTTGGGCTTAGTCTTCCTAGCTTCTTCTAATGTAAATTTAGATGGTTTGAGATTTTTGTTTCTTGAGGTAGGTCCTTTATCATTATGAACCTCCCTCTTAGAACTGCTTTTGCTATGTCCCACAGGTTTTAGACATTCTTTCCATTTTCATTTGTCTCAAGGTATTTTTTGATTTTCTCTTTGATGTTTTAGATCACCCATTGGGTGTTTAATAGCATGGTGTTTAGTATCTACATGTTTGTATTTTTCACAGTTTTCTTTTACTTCCTGTAATTTATTTTTAGTTTCATACTGTTGCGGGTGGAAAAGATGCTTGGTATGATACCAGTCTTCTTCTACTTGCTCAGACTTCTCTTGTGGCCTCACATGATCTATCCTGAAGAAGGTTCCAAGTACACTTGAAAACAATGTGTATTCTGCTGTTTGGGGGATGGAAAGCTTTGTATATGTCTATAGTTAATCTAGTCTAATGTGTTGTTATGAGCTAATATTTTCTTACTGATTTTTATCAGAGCAGTCTATCCATTGATGTAAGTAGGGTATTAAAGTCCCCTACTATTATTGTATTCCTGTCTATTTTCACATATTTCTGTTAATATTTGCTTTATATGTTTAAGTACTCCTGTGTTGGGTACATAGATGTTTACAAAATATTACATCCTCTTATTGAATTAAGCCCTTTCATTATGTAATTTTATTACAGGGTTTTTTTTTTATTATTATTGTATTTTGTCTGATAGAAATATTGCTATTCCAGCTTTCTGTTTGGTTCTGTTGAAGACTATACTTTCAGGGATCATTTCTATAGTTTGTTTGGCTCTGTTAACATGGCCTATCTTTCCATCCCTTCACTTTCAGT
Organism: Mustela nivalis; assembly: GCF_964662115.1. Lineage (NCBI taxonomy): Eukaryota > Metazoa > Chordata > Mammalia > Carnivora > Mustelidae > Mustela > Mustela nivalis. The sequence goes on from NC_139034.1 coordinate 68,539,056, forward strand.
CTGTGAGCATCTTTAGTTTTGAAGTAAGTCTGTCGTAGATATCATATAAGAGGGTCTTGTTTTTTGTTTTTTTTTAATCCATTCAGACACACTTTGTCTTTTGATTGAAGAAATTAGTCCATTTATATGTAAAATAATTGATAGATAAGTACTTATTTCCATTTTGTTAATTATTTTCTGACTATTTTTGTGCACTGTCTGTTCTCTTTCTTGTGGTTTTCTTTGATGTTATGTTTAGATTCCTTTGTTTTTATTTTGTGAATTTGCTATAGGTTTTCTCTTTCTAGTTATTGTGAAGTTCATATATAACATCTTATGTGTATAATAACCTTTTATAACTTAATAGTAACTTAATTCTGAACATATTCTGAAGTGTTATATTTCTACCTTCCCTCCCCCAACATTTTATACTTTTGATGATACATTTTACATCTATTTATTTTATGAATTTTTAGCTAATTATTGTATTTTTAATTTCACTTATTTTGCTTTTTGCCCTTCATTTGTTAGTGGTTGATCCACTGCCTTTATTATTTGTTTACCTTTTCTGGTGAGGTTTTTCCTTTCACATTTTCTTATTAGGGCCTATTTTAATTAGCTTAGGGAAATCCCATTAACATTTCTTGGAAGGTCAGTTTAGTGGTGATGAACCCTTTTAGCTTTTGCTTATCTGGAAAATTCCTCTCTTCTTCAATTCTGAATGATAACCTTGCTTGGTTAAGAATTCTTTATTGACAGTTGTTTTTGTTGTTGTTGTTTTTCCTGTCAGCTCTTTAAATATGTCATGCCACTTCATTCTAGCCTGCATATTTTCTGATAAACAATGTGCTGGTTTATATTTTTTTTCCCTTATACATAGTATGTTGCTTTACTTTTACTGCTTTTAAGATTCTCTCTTCACCCTTAACATTTACCATTTTAATTATAATGTGTCTCTGTGGTTTTCTCTTTGGGTTCATCTTATTTGTAATTCTCTGGGTTTCCTTGACCTGGGTGGCTGTTATGTTTTCCAGATAAAGGAAGTGTTCAACACTTATTCCTTCAAATAAACTTTCTGCCCCTTTCTCCTTTCCTGAATGTTATTTTACTCAGTCTTGTTTCAAAATTTCTTTCAGGTATCCTCATTTCTTTTTTCTCTTTCTTTTTATTTTTTCAATTAAATTTTTGTTTTGTTTTGTTTTGCTACTCTGTCTGGGTGTTTTCTATTGCTTTGTCTTCCAACTCATTGACTGGTGCTGCCTTTTCTTTCATTGTGCTGTTTTAATCCCTCTAATTTTCAGTTCAGTTTTAACACCTGCTTGATACTTTATATTTTAGTATCTATTTGTTGAAATTTTTGCCATGTTGTCAATTCTTCTCCTGAGATCAGTGAACATATTTATGACTGTTACTTTGAACTCTTTATCTGGTAGGCCATTTATCTCTGTTTTATTCAGGTATTTTAAATTAATTAATTAACTTATTTTATTTATATGTTTGTTTGTTTGTGATTTACCTTGTTTGTTGGTTTGGAGCATAGCCTGTCTTCTCGTTTGTCTGTCTCTGTATGTTTGCATTTATTAGCAAAATAGCTGCTTTTCTTAATTTTGAAGGAATGGTCTTGAGTAGGAGCTGTTCTTTGTGGCCCAGAAGTACAGTCTCCCCTAGCTACTAGAATTCTATACTCTGATGTACATTCCTTGTATGGGCTGTGTAAGTGTGAGGCTGCTGCGTGGGGAAGACAGGGCTTGAGGTACTTGCCTAGAGTGGTTGAGACTCACTGCCTTTGCATGGTGGTCAGGACTTGGGGCACTTGCCTGGCTGTGCATAGAGGATGGTGCTTAGGGCATTTTGCTTGTCTTGGCTCTGAGTGGGACAGAGTGCATTCACCCAGGTTGCTTATGGCATGAGGTAAACAGTTATGCCTTCTGGGGCTAGCATGCTAGAGAGAGGGTGGAAAAACTCGTGCCCATGAGCTTCATCACAAGCAAGTTAGGATGAACAAAAATGACCTCTGCCAGTGGTTCTGTTCCAGATAAAGTCCCTGCAGATATCTGCCTCTCTCCCTTGCTATGGTTCAGGCATTTTTCAATCTGTTGCTTTTGTGCTGGTTATTAGGATAGTGGATTTTTGTGCCAGCCCTTAAAAAAGCACAACTATTATTACCTATATTTATAGGATTTTTCTGAGTTTTAATCATTGTTGAGTATCAAAACCAGATAATTTGGGGCTTGTCTTCCTCTACTGACCCATAGGGTTACAGCATAAGAAAGTTCTGTTTCTGCTATCCATCTCCATTGTGGGTCATTGCTTCTGGAATGGAATCCTTGGTGAGACCATGTATTTGCTTCTTTCACCCTGCCATCTACACCCTCAGAAACTGTGTATGTATGATCAAAAACCAATGACATACTATGGTGACTAACATAACATAATACAAAATAATAATAATAAAAGAAGAAAGTGTATGTGTGTATGTCTCTGTGAATAGACACAAATATTAGAATCTAAGGTATCCCCAAGATTTTCCACCTCTCTTATATGCACTCTGTATAATTTTGGAGGCTATGAAATTATTGAGCTATTCCAGTGGTGTTTACATGGCACAGTTGATTTTAGCAAATTTATCTGGGTCAACCTAATCAAATGTTGCCTTTCAGGAAAGTTTTCTCTGGTCAGAAAAGATTAAGTCAGAGAAATTCAGGTGCAAGAAAAGTTTTACACATAGGGCACCTGGGTGGCTCAGTGGGTTAAGCCTCTCTCTGCCTTTGGCTCAGGTCATGGTCTCAGGGTCCGATAAAGCCCTGCATCAGGTTCTCTGCTCAGCAGGGATCCTGCTTCCTTCCCCCACCTGCCCCTCTGCCTGCCTCTCTGACTACTTGTGATTTCTCTCTCTCTGTCAAATAAATAAATAAAATCTTGAAAAAGAAAAGTTTTACACTGTTTTTAGTTGGAAATGGCATATGGTAAGGGAATGTTAGGACTCTCTAAGAGCTGAGAGTGGTCCTAGCTGTCAACCAGCAAGAACCAGAGATCTTAGTCTTAAAATCCCAAATTACTGAGTCCTGCCAACAATAAGAATGAGGTTGATTTTTCTTTTCTAGAATATTTAGGTGAGAGATCTGTTTTCAAGATCTATTTTCAAGTTCCTTGCTTTTAGGCTTATGATACCCTCATCACAGAAGCAAGTTATGCTGTGTTGTACTTCTGACCTACAGACTTTGAGATTTAAAAAAAAAAAAACTATTGCTTTAAGACAATGAATTTGTAATTCATTAATCAGTAATGTAAAATTAACACATGCATAAGTATATGTATATGTATAATAAGTAGACAACTTACTAGTCATTAGGTAACACCTATGTTTTAACAACTTTATTGATAAATAATTATAAAATGTATGCACATGTAAAATATATAATCTGATGACTTTTGGCATGTACACACAGCCATTGAATTTTCAATGTAATGAAGATTGAAAACATTTTCATCACCCACAAATGTTTTCCAGTATCCTTTTTGTATGCTTCCTTTTCTCAAGAAACAACCCCTATTACTACTGATCTATTTTCTATCAAGATAAGTTACTGTTTTTATACACACACGCACACATATACACACATATTTATGTATGAATGGTATCCTACATGTACTCTTCTTGGTCTGACATTTTATTAGCATAAATATTCTGAAGCTGATCCATTTTGAGAGTATCAATATTGATACACCATATTTTATTTATCTATGGATAGATATTCCTAATTTAAAACTTTTTGTTTTGGATAAAGCTGCCAGGAGCATTTGGTTTGAAAGACTTTGTATATTTTAATTCTTTTTGTAAATACTTAGGAGTTGAATGTCTGGGATATATGATAAGTTTTTGTGTAACTTTCTAAAAATTCTTAAGTATTTCCCAGTGTTAGTATTGTAGGGCTTTAACTTTTTATAATTTAGCTAGAATTAATATTGTACACTTTATGAAATGTAGAAAACTTAAAAACACAAGATTCTTCTTATCTTCCTCTTATACTTTATATGGTATTGGTTTTAGTTGTAGTGATGATATAAACTCCACATGACAATGTTTTGGTTTATGCTTTGAGCTGTAATATGAACTATGAAGTTAAAGATCAAAATATTTATACAGATACTTAACATTTATGATGCCCTCTATTTCTTTATATCCAAATTTAATTCTGATGTTTCCCTTCCACCTGAAGAAACTTTAATGAGCACTTATTGTCATGGAGGATTTAAGACAGTGAATCTATTAGCTTCCTTTATATATAAAGTCTTTATTTTGCCTTACTTCTTGATTTATTTCCAATAAATCTAGAATACTGCATTGACAGCTGTATTGATTTTTTAGGAAATTTAAAAACATTATTTCTTTCGCTTTTGGATGCCATAGTTTCTGATGAGAAACTTGTCAATCAATTTGCTGTTGGCTTTATTACTTAAAATCATTTTAGTGTTTTAACTTTCTAGATCTTTCTCTTTCCCTCTAGATTTCAGTATTTAAATAATTACGTTTGTGTGTGGCCTCCTTTCCATGTGCCCAGGACAGGATTCATATACGACCTTTTTTTTTTTTTTTTTTCTATCACATTCTCTTCTCTCATTCTGGAAAAAGAATTGCTGTAGGTTAGACTTCTTTGTGTTATTAGGTTTCTTTGTATATTTCAGTGCCTAAAATTCTGTTGTTTTTTCCAGATTATTTCTTCTTTATGTTCAGATGCGTAATTTCATTATCTTGTTCACTGTTTTCTTATCTTTATATTGCTAATATACCCCCAGATTCTTTGTTTCAGGTATTTTATTTTAGGGGCTCCTGATGGCTCAGTCAGTTAAACATCGGCCTTCAGCTCAGGTCATGATCTAGGGGTCCTGGGATGGAGCCCCAGCCAGCATCAGGCTCTATGCTTAGCAGGGACTCGGTTTCTTCTCTCTCCATATGCATCTCCTCCTGCTAGTGCTCTCTCTGTCTTTTCTCAAATAAATAAATAAATAAAATCTTAAAAAAATACATTTTAACACCTCTTATTTTTCTTCCATATATTTTCTTCCCTGTTAAGATTTCCTAAATTTTCGTTTGATGTTTTTACTTCACCTCACTAAGTTGTTAAGTAGAATAACTGTTTTCAAAATCATCTTCTTCTTTACCTGAATCTTTATATTTCATGCATTTTGGAACATACCCTGAACATTGTAAATATTGGGTTTTAAGGAGTCTGGGCTCTGTTAGATTTTTCAGACGATTCTGAAGAACGTTGATTTAAAAAAAAAAAAAAACAACAACAACAAAAACAAAACAAAACAAAAAAAAAACTTGTTTAAATTCAAACTGGAAAACGTCAGCATTAGTTTGATTTTCAGTTAAATCTGTTACCCTACTTCTGCTCTCTCTGACCAGATCTCTAGCAGTCATGGTTACTCCTGGTTTTTCATTTGAAAAAAGGCAGCAGTCTATCAGTTAGAGGTTTAACCACATAACTGCAGCCTTTCTTCAGGTCAGAGCCACCAATATGGCACTGCCTTCATGGTCCCAACTCTTTCTTCAAGGTTTTACTCCCCTCAAAACTGACAACTTTTTTCCATGTTCCATAGCCATTGAAAAATTGATTTTTATTTTTTATTTTACAGTGTTTATGGCTGTGAGGTGGTTTCTTTATTGAGAGCTTATACCAATATTTCAGAAGCAGAATATTGGTGTCTGTTTTATAATCCTGAATTGTTGAAGTGTTCCATTTATATTACAGCCATTTCAGAGTTTACATAGGATGTAAGTATTAGAATGCATGCTGAGACGTGTGCATCCCCTATTTCCCCATTGATACTTAGCTATAACTCAGTATATTCTAAATCACATGTTTTTTTATTTCCTCTTATTGGTACAGCATGGATGAATATTCATTCTGCAAACCCAATAAAATACAAATAAAAGTAACCATTAAACTAACAATGCTGGGATTTGGTTATAATATTTTTATGCAATGGATTAGAAATGGATATTCTATGAGAACAGAAATATTTCTTTTTAAACACATATATTCACAATACTAAAATTATTAAACAGAAATCTGCCTGATAATATTTTTTGAATAAATGAAGGACAAGGTGAAATTTCTTAAGAATGAAATGTTGGACTCTTTGAAATAAAGGAGAACAAAATAGATCAAAGTTAAGATTAGAAAGTCAAATATGGGGCAGCTGGGTTGCTCAGTTGGTTAAGCGTCTGTCTTCAGCTCAGGTTAATCCCAGCATGGTGAGAGTGAGTCCCATGTCAGGCTCCCTGCTCAACCTGAAGCCTGCTTCTCCCTCTGTTTGCTGCTCCCCCTGCTTGTGCTAGCGCACTCTCTCCCTCTGTCAAATTAATAAAATCTTAAAAAAAAAATTATTAAGTCAAATATTTCAGCGTTTAGAGATAATAAGGAAAACAAAAATACACATCTGTATGAGAATAACCAGGAAATACATCACTTGTGTAGAAAGACTTGAAGTCAAAAGAGAAATATATTTGCTTCCATTCTTTTGGCCTCATTAACTGTCACGTGGTTTTGCTTTCATATCTCATGTAGATGTGATAGATACAAACTACATAATAACTGCTAAACATTTGAATTTCTAAATTCAAACATTTCCTTTGCAGCTCTCCGTAGCCCATGTTCTTGAATGTTTGCCAGTTAAAAATATTTTTGAAAGTACACATTTTTATTAGAAAAAACATACTACAGTTTACCCTTGAGCAATTTGATGACTAAGGGTGCTGAGTTCCTTCCACCATGTAGTCAAAAATCCGTGTACTTTTGACTACCTTAAAGCTTAACATAAGCTGTTGCTTAGCACATATTTTCTATGTTATATATATTATGCACTATATTCTTACAATAAAGTAAGGTAGAGCAAAGAAAATACATTTACAGAATGGTACGATGTTTACTGATATAGCAAGTCCATATCCTCCATTTATAAGATGAATTTTCTGTTGGCACCTACTACAATATTGCTTATTATAAGATACAAAATGCTGTAGATGGTATACTAGCAGTAGACATCAAAAATGAAAAGATGAGAAAATAAAATTCATATTTATAGGTATAATGATTTACGCATTGACAACAAGCAGCAGTAGAATTGCTTTTTTGTAACCTAATATAATATGATTGATGCTGTGAGTCGGTTAACCTATATGCTAATGAATGAAACATAAATTTTTTTATGGCATACAGTATTATAGTCATGTTCATAATCAGTATTGGAAACATTTTTGCATTTTTTAAAAAACTGTTTACTATGATGATAAGTTGATAGGCAGCTTCTCTATGAGTGAAAGAGGCATATGGTGATGTAATTCTTTGAAAACAAAGTTATAAAATAGAAAACTAACCCCTTAATTTTATATTAATTATCACTTACTTTATGCCTGTGTAAGGATGGGCTATCTAGTTCTGTACAAGTTTTGTACGTGATGTTCTCCACAATGAGTACTTAGGGAATGATGATGAGAGAGTCATCCTACAGTTCTTGCCATAAGAGTTACTACATTTTCACCAGAAGACGCAAAAATTAAGTTAATTAACTGTACAGCATAATGATTATTTGCTACTCATTAAATGGAAGCAGATCATCATAAAGATGTTCATACTCCTGTCTTCACAATGAGTAGACTGAAGAAGAGAAAACAGGGGGGATTGGTCTTGCTATCTCAAAGGTGGAAGAGGGCCCAAGAGAGGCAAGCACACTTGCTATAACTTTATGGAAATATATCATAAGTTCTTCCTCTTTGCTTTTTCATTTCTCTAAAAATGTTTCTGTATGGTGATGATCTTCCACTGTTTTGTTTTAGTTTCAGTGTCCATATCATAGAAGGGCCCATGTTATAACAAGAAGTCAAAAGCAGCCTTGAATAATTGGAGTCCTTCTGCCAAATGTTCAGTGTCTATTTGTTTTCTGGCCTTGCTTCTTCAGCATCTTCCTCATTGCCTGGCACTGGTTCAGAAGCGCTCCTCTCCATGAGGTCATCTGTTAATTCTTCTGGTGTGCTATTGGCTTTTGAATTTCTCTGAGATCGATTATCTAGAAACCCTTCACACCATCCTCTGCCTTTTTTTGCTGTACCCACAATCTTTCACATTGTTCTTGATCAGCGTTAGCATAAATCTTATGAAGTCATGCTCCATATGTAGGCGGTTTTCACCAGCAGGAATTTGATTCAGCCTTGATGGCTTTCACGGCTTTTTCTATAGCCATGATTGCATCTTAAATGGTGTAGTTCTTCCATATGTCCTTTATATTAGGATTCTCATTCATGGCATTGATAATCCTTTCCATAGAGTACTCTGTGTAATGAACCTTAAAGGTCCTTATGACCCTCTGATATAGTTATATTAGGGACCTTGTATTAAGGACATCTGGACCACTTTAGTGTTTTCGGTATTGAGCTCATGGGGTTTTGGGTGGTCAGGGCCATTGTCCAATATGAAAAGAACTTTAAAGGGCAGCTTCTTACTGGCAAGGTATTTCTGGACTTCAGGAACAAAGCATCAATGGAACGAATGAATCTCCAACAAAGGGTGGTTGTCTAGTCTGTGTTGTACAACCCAAAGACTGGTAGCTGGGGTTTTTTATCTCTTCCCTTCAAGATGGGGATTAACAACTTTATAGTTAAGGGCATTCCTGATTGTAAACCTGATTGCATTTATACAAAACAGAATTTGCTCATCCCTTCCAGCCTTAAATTCTGGTGCTTGCTTCTAATTCTTACTAATCAAGTCATTTGGGACATTTTTGTATTTTTCTTATTTCTCCCCCAACACCCAGACTAGGGTATTTTCATCTACACTAAAACCTTCCAGGTAGATACTCTTTTCCATCAAAGATTTTCTTAATGGCATCTGGGAACTCAACTGCTGCCTCTTGGTCAGCAGAAGCTAATTCGCCTAGATATTTTTAAAGCTAAACGTTTTTCTAAATTGATCAAACCATCTTTTGCTGGCATTAAATTCTCCAGATTTTGGTTCTTCACCTTCCTTTTTTTCTAAATTGTCATATAATGACTTCGAATTCACTTTTTATCAAATTAGATTAGTTCATACGTATGCATTCCTTACAGTGTTCCTGCACCCACATAAAAGCTGCATTTTCAATATAAGATAAAATGGTATTTTGTAAAAAGTGCCAGGTTTTTATGCATCCTGGTATAGTCACAGTGACAGATTTATATATATATATATATATATATATATATATATGGTATAGTCACAGTGACAGATTTATATATATATATATATATATATATATATATATATATATTTTTTTTTTTTTTTTTTTTTTTTTTTTTACTGTGGTCCTTATGCTGGATTCATTTATCTTGAAATGGTGGACAACCCTAGCTATAGACCTCAGTCTTTGGTACATATCAAGCATGTCAACATTTTCTTGTAATGTCATGATTTTTTGCTGCTTCTTGGAAGCACTTCCAGCATCCTAGTGGGACCTTGTATGCATCCCATAGTGTTATTAGAGGTTTATGGTATTTGACTAAATATGATGAAAAATACGTGAGAACCACAAGAGATCACTTTTAACTGTAATACACAGTTTACTGGAAAGATGAGCTGCTGATGTGGAGATGATTCATGTCACATGTCATTTTAAGGGAATACTCCCAACACTTGAGCATTCTGCCATTGAAATTAGGAGGTGACTAGAAATTTATGATAGTAGTACAGTATGTATTGTAATTTTATGATTTAATATTAGCATTATTACATGTATTTACATTTCTCTCAACTGTGATTGGCAACATGTACATCTGTAAGCTTTTGTGTAAGTTTTGATAATAGATTGTGTATATTTATACTATTATTTAAAACACTGATTTTCTGTATTTTTTAAGATTTTATTTATTTATTTGACAGGCAGAGATCACAAGTAGGCAGAAAGGCAGGCAGAGAAAGGTTGGGGGGTGGAGCAGGCTCTCTGCTAAGCAGGGAGCCCAATGCAGGGCTTCATCCCAGACCCTGGGATCATGACCTAAGCCGAAGAAAGCAGAAGCTTCAACCCGCTGAGCCCAGGCACCCCCTGTGTATTTTTTAAAAGATTTTATTTGAGAGAGTAAGTGAGTGAGAGAAAGAGAACACACAGCAGGGACAGAGGCAGAGGGAGAGGGAGAAGCAGACTCCCCTGCTGAGCAGATAACCCAATATGGGGCTCAATTCCCAAAACCGTGGGTTCATGACCTGAGCCAAAGGCAGAGGCTTTAACCCACTGAGCCACCCATGTGCCCCTCCACCACCTTTTGGGATCAGAGCTCCTTCTACATATAAGCTTATAGTTTTGTGAGATTTCTCTACATTTAACCTTTAACCTAAGGAATAGGACCAAGATATGTCTATTAAATATTCTTAATACATAAATATTCTCTGTGTATGATTATTTAAAAATGCTTTATAGTCTACCCTGAATTTTCTATAATTAGGGTCCAAAATATGCATGTGCTTAACATGTGTTGTGAAGGAACAAATAAATTCATAATATCTGACAGGGAAAGTATGCATACATAAGAAACTACAATAAAATAAGTGTAGTAACATGAGTATAGTAACAACTTACAGTACAGTTGGGTCTGATTGGGTAAGATTGAGTTCAAGATTATTTTCTTCTAGAGTATGAAGGAAAAGTTTCGGCGAAGGTAATGGCCTGTTCTTTAAAGTCCATGCCATGTTTGTTTGTTTTTTAAAATAACTATTGAAGGGCACCTGGGTGGCTTGCTAGGTGAAGCATCCACTCTTTTTGTTTCTGCTGGGGTCATGTTCTAAGGGTCATGGAATCCAGCCCTGAATCAGACTCTGTGCTCAGCGGTGAGTTTGCATGGGATTTTCTGTCTCTGTCTTTCCTACTCCCACCCCCATGCTCCTCCCTCCCTCTCTTTCTCTCTCAAATTTTTAAAATAAAGAAAACAGATTTATTGAACTATACACCAAAGAAGTATACATATTTAATGTGTATGGTCTGATGAGCGTTGAATCATGCAATGCTTATAATACCATTACCATATTTAAGGATTAGACATTTCTTATATTACCCAAGTTTCCTTGTGTAACCTTTTATTTTTTTGTAATAGAATGCTTAACGTGGAATCTACACTCTGAAATTTTGAAATGCAGAATGCCACATTAACTACAGGCACTGTGTTATAGAGCAGATCTCTAGAATTTACTCATCTAGAATAACTGAAATTTTATGTCTATTGGATAACTTCTTATTTCCCTCAGCTCTTGGCAATAACTATTGTATTTTTTTACTTTTGTGAGTTTGGCTAATTAAGTAGTATGTATGAGTGGAATCATACAGTATTTGTCTGTGACTGGCTTAGTTTACTTAGCATAAGGTCCTCCAGGTTCACCTATGTTTTGCCATCGGCAGAATTTCCTTCCTTTGGAGGCTGAATACTACTCTGTCATGTTTATACCACATTTTCTTTGTCCATGCATCTGTCAATGGATACTTGGTTTGCTTTCATAATTTGGCTGTTGTGAACAGTGTAACAATGAACTTGCTTGCATGCACCTCCACAGCTATCTCTTCAAGATATTTATTCTGGAGGAACCTGGGTGGCTCAGTCGGTTAAGTGTCTGCCTTTTGGCTCAGGTCATGATTTCAGGGTTCTGGGACTGAGTGCCACATTGGCCTCCCTGCTCAGCACAAAGTCTGCTTCTCTCTCTCCCTCTGTCTCTCTCCCTGCTTGTGCGCACGCTCTCTCTCTCTCTCTCTCTCTACTCAAATAGATAAAATTAAAAAAAAAAAAAAAAGATACTTATTTTGTCTCCTTCAGGTATCTATCCAGACCTGGAATTGCTGGGTCATGTGATGGTTCTAATTTAATTTTTTGAGTTTTCTCCATGCTGTTTCCCAGATAGGCTGTATCAATTTATTTTTCAACCAACAGTGTAGCAGGGGACTCTTTATTCACATCCTCACCAGCACTTGTTACCTATTGTCTTTTTGATAAATCCTGTCCTAACAGATTTGAAGTGATATTTCAATGTGGTTTTGACTTGCATTTTCCTGGTAATTAGTGATGTTAGGCACCTTACGTGAATGTGTTGACCATCTATATGTCTTTTTGGCGAAATGTCTATTCAAGTCTTCTGCTCTTTTTGAATTTGTTTTTTTTTTTTTTTTTGGTTTTGGCTATTGAGTTGTATATGATTTATATTTTGAAAAATAAACCCTTGTCAAAGATGTGGTTTGTAAATGTTTTCTTCCATTTGTAGGTTGCCTTTCGTGCTGTAGATTATTTCCTTTGGTGTACAGAGACTTCTCAGTTTGATAATCTCACTTTTCTATTTTTGCTTTTGTTGCCTATGTGTTTGGAGTCCCAGAAACCGGTAAGACCAAGGTCAAGAAGCTTTCCCTCTATGTTATCTTCCAGGAGTTTTACAACTTCAGGTCGTATGTTGAAATCTTTAATTGATTTTGTGTTGATTTATGTGCATGGTACAAAATAGGGTCCAGCTTAATTTTTTTTTACATGTGTATATCTAATTTTCCTAGTACTATTTGTGGAAGACCTATCTTTTCCCCATGTGTTCTTGAAATACTGGTCAAAGATTAGTTGACTGTATATATGTGGGTTTATTTCTAGATTCTTTATTCTGTTCTATTAATATGTAGGGCTGTCTTTGTGCCAGTATCATCCTATTTTGATTACTGTAGCCTTGTAATATATATTGAAATCAGAATTGTGGTACTTCAGCATTTGCTTTCCTTTTTCACATATGTTTGTCTATTCTGAATCTTTTGTGGTTTCATATGAATTTTGGATGTTTTTTTCTATTTCTGTAAAGCCTGATATTCAGATTTTGATGAGGATGATATAAATATGTTTATCACTTTGAATAGTATGGAAATTTTTAACAGTTTTTCCAATTCACGAAGACAAGATGTCTTTATTCAACTGTGTTTTAATTTCATTTATTGTTTTTTGTAAGTCTCTCATCTCCTTGGTTAAGTTTGTTCTTAAGTATTTTGTTCTTTTAGATGTCATTGTGGATGGGATTGTTTGTTAATTTTATTTTAGGATGGATTGTTAGTCTATAGAAATAAACTGATTTCTATGTTGATTTTCTATCCAACAACTTTATTGAATTTATTCTAACAGATTTTTTTGTAGAATCTTTAGGATTTTCTCCATTTAGGGTCATGCCATCTGTAAAGAGATTATTTTGTTTCTTCCTTTTCAGTTTGGCTTCCTTTTTTATTTCTTTCTTGTCTAATTACTCTAGGAAGGGCTTCCGGTACTATGTTGATAGAAGCTGTAGTGAGAAGAGGCATTTTTATACTGTTCCCAATCTGAAAGGGAACACTTTTTGTTTTCACAGTTCACTATGTTGTTAGTTGTAGGCTTCTCTTATTTGACCTGTATTATATTGAGATACATTCCTTCTGCACTTAGTTTTTTGGGTGTATTTATCATGAAAGAACATTGAATTTTGTCTGAAGCCTATTCTGTATATGACATCATGTTATTTTTATCCTTCATTCTGTTAATATGTGTCACTGCTATTGATTCACATATGTTGAACCATTCTTGCATCCTAGAGGTAATTCTAATCTTTAAATTGCAGAGATTATTATTTTTTTTTTTGTTTAATTTCTTTTCAGTGTAATGGAATTCATTGTTTATGCACCGCACCCAGTGCTCCCTGCAATATGTGCCCTTCACAATACCCACCATCAGGCTCCCCCAACCTCCCACCCCCTGCCCATTCAAAATCCTCAGATTGTTTTTCAGAGTCCACAGTTTCTCATGGTTCATCTCCCCCTCCAGTTTCCCTCAACTCCCTTCTCCTCTCCATCTCCCCATGTCTTCTGTGTTATTTCTTATGCTCCACACATAAGTGAAATCATATGATACTTGACTCTCTCTGCTTGACTTATTTCACTCAGTATAATCTCTACCAGTCCATGTTGACTCAAAAGTTGGGTATTCATCCATTCTGATGGAGGCATAATATTCCATAGTGTATATGGACCAAATCTTCCTTATCCATTCATCCGTTGAAGGGCATCTTGTTTTTTTCCACAGTTTGGTGACCATGGCCATTGCTGCTATGAACACTGGGATACAGATGGCCCTTCTTTTCACTACATCTGTATCTTTGGGGTAAATACTCAGTAGTGCAATTGCAAATGCAGGGTCATAGGGAAGCTCTATTTTTAATTTCTTAAGGAATCTCCACACTGTTCTCCAAATTGGCTGCACCAACTTGCATTCTCACCAACAGTGTAAGAGGGTTCCCCTTTCTTCACATCCTCTCCAACACACATTGTTTCCTGTCTTGCTAACTTTGGCCATTCTAACTGGTGTAAAGTGGTATCTCAATGTGGTTTTAATTTGAATCTCCCTGATGGCTAGTGATGATGAACATTTTTTTATGTGCCTGATAGCCATTTGTATGTCTTCACTGGAGAAGTGTCTGTTCATGTCTTCTGCCCATTTTTTGACATGATTATCTGTTTTGTGTGTATTGAGTTTGAAAAGTTCTTTATAGATCCTGAATATCAGCCTTTTTTCTGTACTGTCATTTGCAAATATCTTCTCCCATTCCGTGGATTGCCTCTTTGTTTTGTTGATTGTTTCCTTTGCTGTGCAGAAGCTTTTGATCTTGATGAAGTCCCAAAAGTTCCTTTTTGCTTTTGTTTCCTTTGCCTTTGGAGACATATCTTGAAAGAAGTTGCTGTGGCTGCCTATGTTCTCCTCTATGATTCTGATGGATACCTGTCTCACTTTTAGGTTTTTAATCCATTTCGAGTTTATCTTTGTGTATGGTGTAAGAGAATGGTTGAGTTTCATTCTTTTACATACAGCTGTCGAGATTAAATTTTTGAATTTAAGTGTGAATTTTATTATTTATTGCATTTATAAAGAGTTTATACAAGATTCACATAATACTTTAAAAGAAGCATAAATAGGTAGTGATTGTTGAAATTACTGATGGAGGTAAGGAAATCAGTGATAAAAAAATAATTTAGATACTTTCCTTTGTAGATAGGATTCAGTGGTGCCCCTAGTGTTTATATTAATATTAATGAAAATCTCCAAAGAATACTTTAGTAGAGTCTTGAGGTAGATAAGTGCCAAAAAAGGAAAAGTAGCCAAAAAAAAAAAAAATAGTCTGCTTCTAAGGAATAGATGTAACACTGATAGTTTCTGGGACTATGTGTCAAAATATATTTGTGTAAAAATAGATCTGTGTGTTTTTAAGATTTTAGTTTTAAGTTTTGTTTTATCCCATTTCTCCATCATTTACTATTATTTCAAATCATAAAACCTAATAGGATAAAATCTTGAGTAGTATCTTGCATTTTGTAATAGAAAAGAAAAAAAGAGTAAGATTGACTCTTTTAAGAATAGAAGTTTTACATAGTAATTTAAGAAAAAATGGCAACATTGAAAATAATCATCCAGTTTCATTAAAGGATAAGGAAAAGCACATGTCATAATACATTTGTCAGATTGACTATTTTAGTGATGGTACATAATTTTTTAAAGAAGCTGTTATTTGGAAGAAATAATACCCTACTGTGAGAATGGAAAAGGAAAAAGTACAATGTATAAATTATCCCATTAGTTAAGAGATAGGTTCAGGAGACACAGTTGTTTCAATAACTCCAGATTCATTCTTTTTTTTGCCATATTTTCCTAACATATAATTAGGAGAAATATACCACATAGAAATGTGGGACACTATATGAAGCCATATATTATTTTTAATTACACATTTAGATAAACATAATAGCTAATGTCACTTTGGACTACATTAAATTTTCCTTTTGTTTTTTACTCTGTATTGGCAATATTTTAACTGCCTTGATTATGTACCTGCTACCCCCTCCTTTATCACTGTCAAGAACAGATATCATAAATAATAAATATATTTTCTAGTTACAGTTGTGTGCTTGCTATTCATTAAAAGTGTATTGGCCTGGATAGTACAAACATAATAGGCTAAATTTATCATTGTTAAATGAAAACAATCACCAGAAGAAAATAGGGAGATACAGAAAATGATTTAGAGGTAGACTGAATAGTTCACCTTAAATTTATAGGATTCTCACTTTGGTTTTATAAAGAATGTTTTGTTTTCTTTTCCATTTCATTTTAATTAGTTGCATTATTCTGTCAAGTAGTGCTGTGTTGGTGGTTGACAGATTTGTAAATATGAAGTGGCTTCAAGAACATTCAATTATTTCTTTAGTTAATATTTTTAAGCTCTCTGTCATAGAATTAAGCTTTCCTGAGATGTAACCATGTGATGCATGCCCAAATGACTGGTTTTTCAATTCTCAGAAAATTTATATAATGTTCTAAAAAATGCTACCCTTGAGATAGCCCTTTCCCTAGGAAAACAGTGTCCTTGTATTCAACACTTAACATGATATAATTCTTTGAATATTTATAATAATTGTAATTTAAAAGTTCTGTGTTAAGAGTGTATAACTTTTATCACTACATATATATGCAAACATACGACCATAGCAAGTCATCATATTTTCCTTCATTAATATCTGACTCAAAATATTTTTAGAAAAACTCAGACATCACCAGAAAGTGAGTAGAAACATCAACTCAGGAGCAGCTATTACAATTTACACATAATCTAAAACATCAGAGATATACTTTCTAAAATTAGTAAAACAGCAAATACCATATTGGGGTCAAAAATTTCATTGCATTTAGTCTCTTATTGTTAGGGAATGCATTCTAAGACCCTTAGGGAATGTTTGAAACCACAGGTAGTACCAAATACCATATATATTACATTTTTTTCCTTTGCATACATACCCAGGACATAGTATAACTTATAAATTAAGCACAGTAAGAGCTTAACAATAATAACATAGAGAAGTGTAACAATCTACTGTAATAAAAAGTTATGTGAATATGGTCTCAAATCTTACTGAACTGTACTCCCCCTTCTTGTAATCATGTGAGAGGATAAAAGCCAACGTGATGAGATGAGGTGAGATGAGTGACATAGACATTGTGGCATATTGTTAGGCTGCTATTGATCTGATGATGATTTGTCAGAGGATCATCTACTTAAGGACCATAGATGACAGTAACTGAAACCTTCCAAAGCAAAACTGCAGTTCAGGGGAGACTGCTGTACTCATTAAATTTAATGTGGAAAAATGATTGCATCCTCCTAAACAAATACCAAAATAAGCAGTATTTAAATTGGTGAGTCTAAAATTTTGGTTGTATGAGAAGCATTAAGGCTCTTACTAAAGATGCCTAAATACCTGTATAGTAGAATTCATAATGTCTGGGATAGGGCTGGCCTTCTCAATTTTTATAAATATATTCTATAATTAAAATCTATAAAAATGCATTTATAAGTGATGTATCTATCACCCCAATGTAACAAATGAAACTTTATTAATGGAGTGTTTCCTTTCTAACTTTATAGGCAGAGAACAATTTTCCTGTAAGCAGAGAAATTACAAACCTACATAGAAGGTTTTTCCTTATATACAACTTGCTATCTCCACTCTTTGTAATCCACGCAATACTTGTTCTTTTGGATTAATGATGTAAGTATCTCTCAGAAGCTATTACCTCAAGAATAAGATGAGTCTTATTTTTATGCTAACTAATTTTTATGCTAATTAAGTTAGCTTGCTGTATTTTAAGTTTCAAATAATGTTCTTATTTTGAAGATTAGGTGCTACCTAAAGAGCATTTTGGCTGGATAACATAGAGGGGAACTTCCGTTACTTGGAGGGCAATGGTAAATATCACGTCCTCAGAGAAAGGAGGAAAGAGGAATACTGCAAGAGAATGGGGAGAAACTGTAAATATGCTTAACTTAATATGCTGACATTTTTACATGAAAATTATGACTGCTTTCTATCTGCATGGATAAGGAAAGATAGTCTACGTCCCACCTATTGCAAAGATGCCCAGTAGTTGGTTAGGTGTCCTTAGCGGCTTGGGAGACCCAATCTGATCCTTTGGAAGTCATTGACCTCCTGTGTTAATTTCATTACATAACCAGTTTGTAAAGATCTTCACTTTCTGGGAAAATGAAGAATACAAACCACCTTATGCACTTGTTTTGATTTTCTTGTGAATATAACTGTTACTAAGGATTTGCCTGAAAATACATTACTAAAAGCTGAGACTCTGCTGATCTTACATGGGCTTGAGTGCATCGTTAACACTTCTGATCATTGGTACTACCGGTACTATATTCCTGCCCAGGTTTTTTAAACTCTATATATTTGAGGTTAGGATTTAGACTAGAAATGGTTTAATATGGTGATGTATATTTTTTGCATAGCTTTATTCACATTATCCCATAGTTGCAAAGACCAACCATATGGTTTTTGAAAATACAGAGTTATTTTTTAAGTGTGTAATGGTAGTATATGGTCATACATGCTTCTGGATTTGCTTCATTTGGGGCTTCTTGGAATAAAGCCTGTTGTGCATACTAACAGGAAACATACCTGCAAGGCAAATAATACAAAAGATTGATAATATGCAGACACACACACAGACATTCATGAATGCAGTGATTAGTTTATCTATGTATCTAAAACTGTTTCATTTTCATTTTTACAGGAAAAAGTCCATAAAATGGAGCTTTAGTACACAAAAAGATATTTATTCCTAAGTAAAAACAGATTAATTTGTCCTACCTGCAGTGCAAAGACAGGGGGAACAGAAAGATTCTCAAACATTATACACTCCCAAGAATAACCTATGCATATAAAAGAAGAAAACATAAAATGAATCTTGGCTGTTTAGCCATTTATATAATCTAGATTTTCAGATAGTTGGCAGCATTAAGCAATTTGTTTGAGCTTCATCTCAGAGAACTAGAACTAGACTGTGTTAAAACAGGAACAACAACAATAACAACCACCACAAAAACTTTCATAGAAAAAGTAATAGGCAATAATAGTAGTGTTTTACAAATCAATAAATGTGTGTAATTTCTGCAAAGTAATACAAGAATTATGGAAATTGCCTGGTTTGTTTTCTTTCAGTCTCTTAAAAGAGGATCAAAGTAGGGTTCAGAAAGAAAAACTGCTTTCCCAGATTTGTCTAGATGATTTTAAATTCATTAAAAATGTTTCCGATTTAACTGTATACTTCCAGAAGTTAAGTCATCGTGATGACACATACATGTAGGATATTGCTTTACCATTATATGCCTTCCTATAAGTTTTGGACAAATAATTTCTGTATTTTATTTACTAAAAGTAATAAAGTAATAAATAATGTATGTGCCAATCTAAAAATGGTTTAGGTAGATTTTATAACCAATGACAGTGTGAGAGTTTGGGAGAAAAACAACTGAGGGAGATAGAAGAACATAATTTTTTAAGATAAAGGAGGGCATTCATAAATTTACAAAAGGGAGGGAAAAATACTTGTTTCAGGAGAAAAATAGTTTTAAAGGTTATGTTACACAGAGGTAAAAAAGTTGAATAGGGATATATGACACAGCATTCATCAGAGAAGGAAGATTCCAGAGTGGGAATTGAAGGCACGGGGTTGAGTGTCACTTAAATATCGAATGTTAGGGCTTCTCAGAAGTAATTAAACTGAGGGTAGAAAAGGCATTTGCTATGGGAAAGACAAATGAATTCTGTGGCTAAGAGGTAAGTAGTAAGTATAGTATGCTTTTGAACCTAGATATTTTAGTCACCATTATTTGCTATTAAGTAATAACTAAGATTGTACCAATGTCATAACTAATTTTACATGTATTAGCTATTATGTGATTTGCCTGAGTATCTTCATAGGTAAATTTGCTACTTGAACATCTTCTAGGGAGAAATGAATGTTTCCTCACCTTTGCAACTGTAGTATGTTCCTACTATAATGTGTATTATATATTAGCATAATTATTTAATAAGTTTGACACAGGTAGGTCTAGAAATCCTTTGATATTAGGAACTGGTTCCTTTTTAATTTTGTTCCTCTCAATAGTGTCCACAATTGACATTTTGCCATTAAAAGTAAATTTGGCATATTCCTTTCCTATTTTCCTATAAAGCGTTGAATCTCAAACTTCTGAGGCTACTTACCCAATGCAAAGGTTCTACGTTAAAAAAAAAAAAAACAAATTTTCACATGTACCAAAATTTCAGATTATGAGGGGAATTTGCCAGGAATTTCTTCCCTTTTTATTATCATTAGTTTTTAAGATTTTATTTATTTGAGAGAGTGAGAGAGCAAGGAGGAGTGGGTGGAGGAGGAGAGGGAGACTCGGACTCCCTGCTGAGGGGGAAGCTTGACTCCAGGCTCCCTCCCAGGACCCTGAGATCCTGCCCTGAGCCAAAGGCAGTTGTTTAACTGACTGAGCCACCCAGGTGTCCCAAGTATTTCACCTTTTGAAATTGTCTATTCTGAATAGTTTTATGCTACTCAATTTTTTTTCATTTGCCACATATATTACTGAACATTTCAAAGAATTATAATTTTCTAGGTAATCTGTACAATTTAATGTCCATAAAAGTCCAAAAGTAACTTTAGGAAATGTATTTTTTTCTGATTTTGATATATTCTAATTTGATACATTTTGGAACTACAAAAGCAGAATTATATACCATTTATATACAACATAAGATATATTTTCTGGTACTGAGCAGACCTTAAATCACTTAAAATTTCATCTAACTGAAATCCTGTAGTGTTTGTTTTGTTTAGTTATTTCATTTAGTGTAATACCCTCTAGTTCTGTCCATGTTGTTGCAAATGGAAAGATTCATCTTTTTTATGACTAATATTCTAGTGGGTATAGGTCTTCTTTATTCATTCATCTGTTTATGGACACTTGAGTTGCTTCCATATCTTGGTCATTGTAAATAATGCTGCAATAAACAAAGTGAAACATATATATATATATATATTTGAATTAGTGTTTTGTTTTCTTGGGTAAATACCCAGAAGTGGAATTACTGTATGATACAGTATTTCTATTTTTAATTTGAAGAACTTCCATACTATTTTCTGCAGTACTTGTACCAATTTATATTCCACTAACAGTGCACAAGGGTTCTCTTTTCTTCACACACTCACTGACAGTTATTTCTTGTCTTTTTGAGACGAACCAGACTGGTGTGAGGTGATGCCTTATTGTGGATTTCCCTGATGTTTGGTGATGTTGAACATCTTTTCATGTGTCAGTTGTCCATCTGAGTTGATGCTTTGGCATGTTAATAAAGGCACTCTTTTAGATTAAATATTTAGTATTATTTAACCTTTATTTATAAATTAAGCTCATAAATGTCTATTCTACCTAAAATATAGAACTGTGTATGCAGAGGACAGAATGGAGAATATATCATTTGAATTTTGATTAATGTATTTTTAAGATTTTATTTATTTAAGAGAGAGCATGCACACTCCTCTGTACAAGCAGAAGGGAGAGGGAGAAGCAGGCTCCCAGATGAGCAGGAAGCCCAACAAGGGGTTTGAACACAGGACTCTGGGATCATGACCTGAGCTGAAGACAGATGCTTAACCGACTGAGCCACCCAAGTGCTCCTAATTAATGTATTTGGATGAGTTCTGTCACTATTTTTTATTCTAGCATCTTCCTGTGACCCCAGGGCCCCAATAAGTCAGTCGTATGTTTTATCATTGAGACTTATACAGAATTTTTCTGCTGGTAAAAAACAACTATATCAATATACTAGGCCATAAACATCTAAAGGCTCAGAAAGTTAGAATCTAGGAAGGTGATAAAATTTTGTTGTACCAATAATAATAATAATAATAATGATAATCCCAGTGGTTATTTATAATCCACCCTTTAAAATAAAATTTCACATTATCTACCAACCCGATTTTCTCTATCTTAAGAAAATAGTAATAATTTAAGATTTATTTTGATTATTATCTTTATTTTAACCTACATTATGATTGATGAGCCAACTTTATCTGAGTGATTTATCAGTTAAAACATCCCTTTTCAGCATTAATAAAAAGGACCTTAATTGCTGATATCTCAAGAATATAAACTATATTTATTTACAAATATCTTGCTAGTAGATTATAGATAAAATGGATCAGTTTGACTTTTTAGGTTCTGAAAATGGTATATAAAATTTTTGTATGTGAAATGACAAACTTGTTGATAAGTTAAACATTGGGAATTTTACCAAAAGTTCTATGATTTTGAAAGTGTACTGATGCTACATGAATGGACATTAATGGAAAGTTAGATGATGTAGTTTTTTTTTTTTAAGATTTTATTTATTTATTTGACAGAGATCACAAGTAAGCAGAGGGGCAGGCAGAGAGAGGGTGGGGAAGCAGGCTCCCTGCTGAGCAGACAGAGAGTCTGATGCAGGGCTCGATTCCAGGACTCTGAGATCAGGACCTGAGCCAAAGGCAAAGGCTTAACCCACTGAGCTACCCAGGCGCCCTGTGTAGTTTTAATATTAAATTAAAGACCTGTTTATGAAATACAGTCTACATGTTTTGCTGTGCGCACAACATAAATATCAATACACACATATGAATTGTGTTACAGGGAGAGATTAGTAACCAAATGAAAAGTGACAATGTAAGGGCTTTCTCATGTAGAAGCTTACTTCTGTGACATATAAGATTAAATTTGGAGTTTGGGGCTTTCAAACACTCAGAAATTGAGTGAAATATTAGGAGTCCCTGGGAGTATCAGACTTGATTTTGGCTTTGGCCATGATCTCAGAGTCCTAGGATTGAGCCCTGTGTTGGGAGAGCGGGGGTGGTGGTCCATGTTCAGTGGGGAATCTGCCTAAGATTCTTTCCCTTTCCTTCTGACCCTAACCCCAGTGGCAAACTCTCTCTAAATAAATAAATATTAAAGAAATTGAGTGAAATTTTTATAAGGAAATTAGTGTAAATTTTTATCCAAGAAACATTTATTTTCTATTTGAAAACAAAAGAATCATCTGAAAATAGATAATTTTTGTTTTTGTTTTTTACATTCAAGACACAGTCACAGATTATTATGTGTATGCTTATACTGGGTCAATGTGAGAGGAAGTATATCAAAATAAATCTTTTCCTGCTGTTAAAAAAAAAAAAAAAAAGAATCATCTGAATGCAAGCACCATGAGAAGAATTTTTCTGTCATTCCTTCCACTCACTGGCACATCCTCAGTATTCATGTTTATGACACTTAGAATACACTCAGTATTTACTGAAGAAATAAGTACATGCATTGCCAAATTTGACAAAATATTTTTATATTCTATTAAAAAAAGGAGTAGCATAGAAACCATTTCCTAGTATTACCATATTTTTAATTCCTCCTTTGGTATGAAAAATCCTTTTGTGATCTCACCCTTTCCTGAAGCAACAAAGGTCTGTTGACTACTTGTTGTGTGCCTGCCACTGTGTTGTCCTCTGAGAAGCAGGTCAAGCCTGTTCCGTGTTAGAGGCCACTTGCACTTGCTGCACTCGCTTGCATATCGGGGCACAGGGAAAACGTGGCTCATGTGTAAACCAGCCCTCATAACTGAAGTCTTATCCTTCGTAAGTGTTTGTGTAGGGAAATGTATGGATTTTCACGTTCCTTTCATTCTTTGTTCATTCTCTTTTCTTTGTCTAAAATAGAAAGATGAATGCATCCAAAATTGTTGTGCAAACTGTTATACATAATGTAAATATCAGTGTTTGTTGTTGTTGCTGTGAGCCTAGAAAATTATACCTTGTTTCCATACATTTTTCAGATATGATGGTATGTTCTAAGAACATCCCCTTTAATGTCTCTCTTTCATGTAATCACTGCCAGGCTTGTGTTTTTGTGAGTTAGATGCTCTCTCCTCATCACAGAGAACTAGACAATCTTCTGCTTCATTGTCAGGGAAGGTTTTACAGCTTGTTTTTTCTTACTGTCTAATATATCCCCAGGAGCACACCAAAAAAATACATTACATAATAGTCTTTGTAATAAGGCAAACTTGGAGCTTTTTTAAGGTAAAATTGTATCCATTCACTGAGAATACCGGTTATTGTCTCTGTCAGAAAATCTGTGAGAATAATGACAAAAAAAAAAAAAAATCAGGACTAAGCTAACTGATGTTATTTTTATCAAGTGTTCTTATCATTTATCAGTGGGTCTCTAAATCCATGACAGCACAGATTTTAGGAAAAGCCCTGGGTGATGACAGGATTTATTGGCGAGCTCCACAGCTAGCACAGCTGGAATTATCAAATGACCTAGAGCCTGTAGAATCATCAGCTCCCTGGTTTTCACATTCAGACAATTCAGGTCAACAAGGTTGCTGTATGTGAGCATCATGAGTCCATGAGGAGACTTTGTAATCTTGTAACATTAAGGTATTGTCATTATGTGCCTCTGATTTGGGAGAATTTAGCCAATAGCTAGATTTAAGAAACCCTCAGACATTTGAACTTAACTTCTCACACCCAAATAATATCTAAAAAACAGAAATTGTACTCTATAAATTAGAGGTGGGCATGCGAAATAACCAGGATGTATTACTTCTGCTTGCCCAAATTAAAAGAAAAAAATAATCATACTACAGATATAATATCTACAACAGAATGTTTAACCCAAGAAAACAAAGCTAGGTGTTCTGGAATGAGAATTTTTAGTCACCACAATAACAAAAACAATTTACTTTCTAAATTGCCCTTAACAATTTTATTTTCTTTCTTGAGTTGGTTGTAGGGTTCCGCAGAAGAAAATATTTAACATTGTATAATAACACTTCAGGAAACTTTCAGTATTTTCAAAAGGATACTTCTTCTGTTCGGGGAAGAAACCAGAGGTGGCACAAATTAAATGTTGGCACTTGAGACTTATTTGGAAGGGTTTTTCCACTGGATATTTTGCAATTCTTTTAATTGAGCAGGGGAGGAAGGAGTACACGCGATGGGGAAAGTGTCGGGCTTGGTGTAGGTACTGTGAGGATACCAAGAAGGGCCAAATATCCTTGTTATCCAGAATCTCAAAGCATGTTGGGAGACTTTGAAGTCCAATAAATATGGTAACTGGACAAAATATGCAAAGCCTTATTTTTAAAGAGATGAAAAAAGAAACTGAAGCTAAGAAAAAAAAAATGTGAAGGAATGGGCATGAATTGTGTCTCAAACATTGATAAGGCATATAAAAGCAATACTTCCAAGTTTCAAAGTTATTTATTTATTTATTTATTTATTTATTTGACAGAGAGTGACACAGTGAGAGAGGGAACACAAGCACAGAGAGTTGGAGAGGAAGAAACAGGCTTCCCACAGAGCAGGAAGCCCCATGCCGGGTTTGATCCCAGGGTCCTGGGACCAAGACTGAGTGGAAGTGCCAAAGGCAGACGTTTAATGACTGAGCTACCCCAGTTTCAAAGTTCTGAATGAGGTTTAGAGGAGGGAGGATGAAAAGGAATTTCGATCGCCTTGCTAGGAGACAGTGGACATTGGGGTAGTGTAACAAAATTTCAGAACTGTAGTTCCTTAGGGAGTATTTGGATATTTGCATATTACCCTACTAACTACAATATTATTAAAGACAATCACAGAAACATAATATCAGGTATGATAGTATATTCTTTATATTTTGGGGTTTCCAGTTTGTATAGCTCTGCCCCTGAACCTTTCACAATAGGAACTATGAAGAAATTGTCTATGTAGGAGATCTCCAAGATTCAGAATAAGAGGGTTCTATTATTTGTTCCTGTGCTCACAAAGAAACCAATTTCAAGGTTTTAAATGTGATTTGTCCTTGTACAGCTAGAGATAATGCCTTTGTTTATGAAAAATGTAATAGAAAGTTTAGACTGTGGACCCATTTCTATTTTTTAAATCAAGATAATATTTTCATATATAAAGTACAAAATATACTCAAAAGTGAAATGTTACATTCTGTACAATAAATATATGATCAAAATAGCATACCAAAAGGATAAATAGCACCTCTATATTTATGAGCACCTTATATTTTTAATTTTTCATATAGTGACTTTTACTTTCCTGGCTACTATTTCCTTTTGTTTTTCTTTTTACTTTGCTTACACTGTCAAAGTTAGATTTTACATATGACTTTTTTTTTTTTTTTTTTACATTATGAAAGTTGTTCTTTTTTTTCATTTCATTTAATTTTATTTCTTTTCAATGTTCCAGAATTCATTGTTTATGCACCATATTCAGTGCTTCATGCAATACATGACCTCCAGAATACCTACCACCAGGCTCACCCAACCCCCTAACTCACCTCCCCTCCAAAACCCTCAGTTTGTTTTTCAGAGTCCGCAGTCTCTCATTGTTTGTCTCCCCCTCCATTTTCCCCCATCTCATTTCTCTCCATCTCCCTCATCTCACTTCTCTCCATCTCCCTATGTCCTCTGGGTTATTCCGTATGCTCCACAAGTAAGTGAAACCATGTGATAATTGACTCTCTATGTTTTTGCCTATGACTTTAATGAGTTGGAGTTTTATTTCACATAATTTATTTAAAGTTTTAGATTACTGATACCAATGGAATAGAGAAATATGTATATGATAGTTAATGTTGAGTGAGCCCATCTTCCAAAACTACCCTTTTTATTCTAAGCTAGGATCCTGTATTCCCATCACAATAGACTGCACGCCATATTGCTTCACAACAAGCAATACATTCAGACAAGTGTGGGATTCAACTTGACATGTGGCTCTGTCTATGGAAAGGATAGTGACTATCTTAACTTCCTGCTCTGTGGTGGTCATCTTTTAAAATTTTTGTTTGTTTGGTTTGTTTTTCTTGTATTTGGTATTAAAGCCATTGAGGTTGTTTTTTCACAAGGACACCTATCTGTTTAAATATTTTCATTTAAGGGCACCTGGTTGGCTCAGTTGGTTAAGTGCCTGCCTTGAGCTTAGGTCATGATCCCAGTGTCCTAGGGATCAAGCCTTGCATCTGGCTATCTGCTTAGTGGGAGTCTGTCTCTTTCTCTCCCCCTCTGCCTGCCACACCCCCTGCTTGTGCTTTTCAGGGCCTGCTATCTCTCTCTGTCAAATAAATATAATCTTTAAAAAAAATGTTTTCATTTATTTGTGACCTTTGCCACCTTCACTGAAATATTTTATAAAGTTCATCTCAAATACTAACTGAAAATACCCTACAAAGTAAAGTTCCTAAGAAAACCGTTAGTAGCTTATATAACATTCCTATCCATAGGCATTGCAAAGCATGACCGCAGACCAAAAAAAAAAAAAAAAAAAAAAAATCAATACAGTAAAGGGTGGCCTTTATATTCTGTATAGGTCAAGATTGCAAGTGTGTTTCAGAGATGGGAAGAAAGGTTAAAAATACATTTATGGTGAGAATTATCAGTATTTTTCTCTATGAAAAAGCCTGAATAAATTCTGCTGGGGAAAAAAAAAAAGACCAGTACACAAAGATGTTATGGATAGGAGGTCAATTTTATTTTTCCTAGTACAGATGAAAAGTCCAGAAATTCTCCGTGTGTTTGTGTGTGTGTGTGTGTTTGTAATTTCTACCTCATTCATATTTGTTATAAAAATATTTTTAGGGACCTCCAAAGTAAAGCAGTGTGGGCCAGAAAGGAAGGGTTAGTAACTATTCTGTGATCCATTTTCCTTGCCTCTGTAAATTATCATGAAGAAATTTTAAAAAAGATGATATGGTCTGGCCTCCTTGTAATCAAGCTAATCTTACTTCCAGATGTTATTTACTAGTGGAAACTAAGTAGAGTTTTTATCAAATACTTTTAACAGGATATACCTTGTCTGTGAAAATGGCTTATAAACCTCAACATTGTAGATGTATAGGGCATAGACTGCTCGCAAATGTCAGTGACAGGTTGTAATTATCACCGTATAAATGAAGATATTGTATGACTAAAATAACTCCATTTGTGTAGGTGATGCCCTGATGCATCTCTTGGGAACTTGTATATTAAATTGGAATAAAAGCTTGCTCTAATGTGTCAAAGAAAGAACCTGGAAAGCTTCAGGACTGGTCTCAGATGTTGCCAAGTTTGTTAACCTGTGATTTGTGATTTTCTGCATCCTTTGAACTATTAGCAAAACTTGGCTTTGGGTGAAATATATCCTTTCTGTAAGTCGACCTTTACTTTATATCAGTATACTGTCAGTTTTTGATTTGTGGATACGTATGACTCAAAGACACGAACAATCCCATATTTAAGTAGCTTTGCCATTCAGAATACACATATGACAGTCGTGAAAATGTAGGGAGAAGTTTTTAAAAAGTAGTTCTTTGCAATTACGATAAAACCCAGAAACTGCATTTTTTGCCATTTATCCCAGAGCACTATCAACATGTTCACATAAAAACGTATACAGTTAATCCTTGAGCAAGGCAGGGGTTTGGGCTTTGACCCTGTGCACAGTTGAAAATTAAAATCTGTGTGTAACTTTTATTTCCTCCCAAACTTAACTAATAACCTACTGTTGACTGGAAACCTTATCTATAACATTAATAGTCCATGAATACCCTTTTTTGTACTATATGTATTATATACTCTATTTTTGCAATAAAATACAGTAGAAGAGAATGTTAAATCATAAAGAGAATGCTAAAATCATAAAGAGGAAATAAATTAACAGAATTGTCATATTTATTGAAATTCCATGCAGATGTAGATCAGGCCAGCTGGGACATGGGCTGTGGCAGAAGTAGGCCTGGCCCAGAGATGGTGATATTCTGCAGCCTGCTGACCTCAGCCTCTCAGTGATACCTTCAGGGTGGGCCCACAGGCAGCAAAGCTCTTTATGTGCCTAGAGGTGGACCACCAGGTCAAGACCATCAGCAACTACAACCACACAAATGGGCCGGTGTCTGAGATGTCATGGGGCCAGGGCCCAAGGCTACAGCAGGAGAGCACCAGAGCCTGGTGGGCTGAAGACTTGGGGGGGGGGCACATTCCTCCATTTTAGCCCAACAACCCTGCCCAGCAGCCCCGTGTGCTCCACCAACCACCCCACAGGTACAAGGGGCAACCTCCAACCCTGCCCAATCACCTTCAGTTTGGTCTTGTGGATTCTAGGGTGGGCACATGTAAATAAATGCCTTCTGGTTTTTGCTGTCAACTCTTAAAAACCCGTGTGTAGGTCATCCATGCAGTTCAAACCTGTGTTGTTCAAGGGTCAGTTGCATATGAGTATTCTTAACAGCATTATTTGGAATAGCCCTAAATTGGGAATAGCCCAGATATCTGTTCAAGGAATGAATTGTTAAATTCTGATACACAAATATACACTCTATGGAATTCTCATCAATTAAAAAAAAAAGAACTATTGATTTTTACAACATAACTTCAGGGAATTATGCATGGAAAATGCAGTTTTAAAAGGTTACATGCTATATGATTTCATTTATATAATATTTTTTAAAAGGTTTTATTTATTGGAGAGAGACAGCATGAGCAGGGTGAGGGTCAGAGGGAGGCAGAGAAACCAACTCCTCGCCGAGCATAGAGCCTGACACGGACTTGATCGTGGGACTCTGAGATCATAACCTGAGCCAAAGTCAGATGCTTAATTGACTAAGCCACCCAGGCACCCCTCATTTATATAACATTTTTTAAATGATTAAATTTTAGAAAAGGAGAGCAAATTAGTGATTGCTAGGAGTTAGTGGTGAAGGTCAGAGGAGGTTGGAGGAAGTGGGTATGGATATCAGAGAATACAAGGGAGGGAGAGTTATGCTGGCTGTGGTAATGGATAAATAAACCTGTACACTGGGTGAAATTTTATAAAAATATAATCATGCATAAAAATGAATTAAAGAATGAGATATTAAAATAAAATCAGTGTTTTCTTCTTTTTAAAAACAATGTTAATATCCTCAGTGTACATCATGGTTTTGTAAAAGTTGCCATTGGGGGACAGTGGCAAATATACATATGATCTCTGTTTTCTTTGTTATGTGTGTATGGGACTGTATAATTCTTTCAATTAAAATTTCAATTCAATATTTACATTTTACCTTTAAAAAGTCAACCATACTTAAATATTAGAAAAACAGGACTTGTGCTCCAAATTGAATGTTTGCCCCCAACATTCATATGTTACCCTAATGCCCAATGTGATAGTATTAGGAGATTGGGTCTTTGGTAGATATAAGAACATGAGGTCAAACTCCTTATCAATGGAAGTACCCTTATTAAAGAGAAATCAGAGGGCTCCTTCACCCCTCTGCCTCACTGAGACACAGTAAACAGGTACCTGTATGAACCAGGAAACATGTCCTCACCAGATGCAGAATCTGACAGTGCCTTGATTTTGGAATTTCCAGCCCCTTGAACTGAGAAATTTGTTCAAAAAGCCATCAAGTCTATGGTGTTTTTCTATAGCAACCCAAACAGACTAAGACATCTTGAACAGAAAATAAAAAGCTGTCTATTTTACTTATTATAGAAAAGAGATACATAGAAGATACTATACAATACAATAGAAGATACTATTCATATAGAAGATACTATACAATCATACAGAAACAGGTGAACAAAGTAGACTCCACTTTGCTCACATAAAGACATGATGTGGTGGCAGTTTAGAAAGATTAATTCGGTAGAGCAAAGTTTGTTCCACTAAATTAGAGCAGCTCATCCATGGGGTGCACCGTCTTTTTAAATTATACTTATCACAGTTTTGTCGTTATTCACAAGTGGAAAATGCCTGGATATCTGGTGGGTGAGTAGAGTTGAGAGTCAAAGACTAAATCATTTTGGACAAGATAATACTGTTAATTCATGTGACAGTTTGAATTGTTTTGATTTTATTGATCAGATTATTTGTGAGATACTTTATTAAATACTTTTTCATTTCCTACCCAGTTTTGAGCACTATGCCAGGCTGGAGAGCAAAATTAAAGGTCTTGCTTTCTGATGAATTAGGCAAACCTTAATTGAATAAGCCCATGAATAATAGTCACATTAAAACCACATGGCAACGCTAGTAAGTACTACAAAGTAAAGTAAAAGGTGCACTATTAAAGCGGGTGGGAAATGATATAATCCTAATTTTTCTTGAAATATTATTAGACCTGAGGTCCGAACAGATGTTAACCCTTTGAAGAGGAAACGTCCTGAAGTAGGATGAGAGGCAATGGAAGGAAGAAACAGAATGGTATGTGAGGCGGGGGTCCAGAGGATCCTGTAAGGGATACGTTTGAAGATAAGAAGAAACTTATCTATTCAGGGTTTAAACATTTTCCCCCAAACTCCCCAAATTTGGTCTTGAGCATGTTGTTTAAAGGGGAACAGTTGTATCTGGGAAAGAAACTAACGCAAGGAGGAATTATGATACTGCTTACTAATCCTGTTTCTCTGCCTACATTGTGGAGGCTAGAAATTGGAAAAAAAAAAAAAAGTTTCCTAATGAATATAATTAGGTAAGATTGTTCTGTTATTTGAAGTAAATGGCAGCCTAGACTAGAAAGAAGAGACTTAAACATACTATGAGCAACTCTACGCCAATAAATTTGACAATCTGGAAGAAATGGAAACATAGTTTCAGATGTTTTGACCTTGTATATTTTGACGTTAATGTGTGTTTAAAATGGACATGTCATGGAGGCTGTTGGCAGAGGAAGGAAGACATGAAGATTAGATAGATAGATAGATAGATAGATAGATAGATAGATATGGATATATTTAGGTTTATTAAGTTTAGATATGTTTGTTTTCTTGGTTGTGCAACTTGAATGAGTGGTCATGGTATTTGTTTGCCTTTGTGGCAGTGGAAGAAAATAAAAAATATGATTAACAGGATGGCCATTAGTGTGTTTTTGTACAATAGAACAGATGAATCTGGAATACATAGTTCAGAGAGGAGATTGCTGATCATGGACACAGCTATATTGGTAGATAGTCCTTGTTAATGAGTCACCTTCTCTCTGACCTGAGAGAAGTGAGTGGCATTTCAGCTTTGAAGAGTGGCATCCAGGAGAAGCTATGTAAAGATGGGGAAAAATATGTATCAGGTAATGGCTGGATTATTTATTCTCTGAGTTAAGATAAAATAGACATTCCAAAGGGGCATTATTATTTGAGAAAGATGTTTTGAACAAAATAAGCCCGAAGAATAATAAATTATGTAACATTATTAAATCAAAGGCATGACTCTAGTGCAAATTTTGTCCTTGAGTTAGATTGTACAGCTCTCATATTATAAAAGGAAGAAAGAGCAGAAGGGATGCCTGTAGCTGCAGGTAAATTGATATAAGGGACAGAGAAGTTGAGAGACAACTCTCTCATTTTTCTACAGACCAGAAACAATTTTAAGACCAAGAAGATGGAACAGGATGGAAAAGAAGTAAATGGTTAGACAAAGTAAGGAAAATTTGAAATTGTTGCTTTGGAAATCTGAGCGTTCAACAGAGGACTAGAACATGATGAGCCAGACTGAGAGTCTACTTGAGACTTGTGGCTTTTTTATTATGGCAATAATCACCCCTCCTTTTAAAATTTCTAAGGGTGTTCAGTGGCAGACCTGGAGAAATCAAATTGTTGAGTTCTTCCAGAACTCCAGAACTGAAACTCTTAGAGCTTGTGGCAGATATTACTTATTCAGCATTATTCTCTTCACTGTTACAATATTGGGTGACTTACTCATCCTCCCTTGTATCTGGACTGACTAGTGGTTGATTTCCAGCCAAAAGGAATATGAGGGAAATTTTCTCTTAGGCATATTCAGGCCTCACCCCTCAAATATCCCCATCTAGTCTTCTGTGGTCTTTCCTTCATTTAGGATGAAAACAGCAAGGCAGTCCTGAAAGCCACATGCTATAGATGACAGAGGAACCGCCAGACAAGTTCCCTCAGTGACCACATGGAAGAGAGGTACCCAGTGAATCTTAAGACAAACAAAAACTCTTTTGTGAGCAGAAAATAAGTTTCGGTTGTGTCAAGCAGAAGTAGTTTTGTTGTTGTTGTTGTTGTTGTTTTGTTTTGTTTTCCATAAAACCAGAAGTGGGCTAAGTTTTTTTGCTTTGTGGGCTACGTTCTCTGTAACAACTACTCAGTTGTGAATGTTTAATGCAAAGGCAGACCCAGACAATACATAAAGAAAGAAGCATTTCTGTGTTCCATAAAACTTTACTAAAACAGGCCATGGGCTCTATCACCTAGAATGAATGTGCTGACATTGGTATTAAACATGGATTTCCTTAGTAGCCTGTCCAAACTAATACCAATACATTATGAAAACTGATAGGCACAAAGAGATATAATGTGTTTTAGAGTGTACTTTTGCCATAACAAAGCAGAGAAATAACTGAAAGAAAGAAATGGATATAGGGGATAATGACATAATATAATTAGTGGAGTCAAAATGGGACAACCATTAAAACTGAAGAATGGTGCTAATGGGAATGATTTAAAAGGCACACTGGAAGTAATTTTGATTTAGCCACATGAGAGTGTGACTTAAATTTAATCCAAACAAGTTGTGCCTATGTGTGGTACCTATAGTATCTTATGCCAGTCCATCAATATGAAGAGCCAAGGGTCAATTAAGGTTGAATGTTTATGTAATGATAGTGATTTGAATGCCATAGTTATAAATTCGTATGTATACACACAGACACACACAGAGGCATCAACATCCCTTATTGATAGGACATCCCTTATTGGTAGGACATCAACAGAGATGCAAATTAACACATAGGTTATATATCACATACACAGATGTGTATAAACAGAAATAACATAGACCTACATATAAATGTAAGTACAGATGCAGGTATAGATGGTCGGTCACAATCTTTACTACTTAGATGTCAAACAGATCACCCACTTCAGATTTGCATGAAACCAAAGTTTCTCAATCCAAATGTAAAAGATATCATTCCTGAGCATATTACAAAATACAGTAGAATTTAATCAGAATTAAATGGCTTCTTCATGAAGAAGAGCCATCTCTGAAGTAGTCTAAAATAGTGTGACGAGCACAGAAGAGAATCTATTTACTTGTCACTCTAAATAACTGCAAGAACAGCTTTGTAAGAAAACAGAAAGAAAATGTGTTTTAAATTATTATAATAAACCTAAGTAGAATAGTGTATTCATTTAGGTTTTCTGATACATGAAGTGATTTATGGCAGACTTCAAACATTTATAACAATACACTTGCTGACACCGCACTATATTAGGTAATTGAAAAATGTAGCCTCAATTCATATTACCACAAATAAGGTAAACCATTTCCCTCTTCTCCACAAAGTAATTCCTTAATAAGTAGCTCATTTATTATGCATAAACTCCTTTTAGCCAAGTTCATTAATTGAGGTTATACATGCTAACATATCAAAACTATGGTTAACCAAATTACTTAAAATATTTTGCCCAAACAAGAGTGGAATAATCACAGCATTCTTTTCTTAATTACTGAGAAGCCTCGTTGCAAAATTTGCTGAGATTTGTGATGCACTAAAAATGTTTAGTACTCAGGGAATAAACTAGATGTTTGCATGGAAACATGACTTCAGGTGGGGTGATAGTGTCTACAGTGGGGGTTCTTATAACTTTATTCTGGCTGTCAGCAAGCACTGGCCAGTGATGCTAATATCAAGTACAGAAACAGATTGTGTCTTTCCATTTTCTGTTCAAACTTTTTGTTACAAGATAAGACTTTTGTTAAAGTTACTTTTTCCCTAGAGAACTCAAATTACCACGACCTGATACATCTTCTTTGAAATGTCATTTATACCTAGTTTAAGTGTAACTGAATATTAAGTGTCTTTCAGCTGGAAAGATTCTTGTTCTACTGGAAAAATAAGGGATAGATAAGCAGTCCCTTTTCATCTTGGAGAAATTAAGATTTGGGAATCTTCACCCTTTGGGGTATCCAGATACCTATTTATTTATTTGTTTGTTTGGTTATTATTTTAAAACTATTTTATTTATTTATTTGATAGAGAGAGACCACAAGCAGGCAGAGAGACAGGCAGAGAGAGAAGGGGAAGCAGGCTTCCTGCTGAGCAGAGAGCCCAATGCGGGGCTCAATCCCAGGACCCTGAGATCATAACCTGGCCAAAGGCAGAGGCTTAACCCACTGAGCCACCCGGGCGCCCAATCCAGATTTTATAGTTACTTGAAGTCACTGGATGGAGTGAAAACTGAGGTAGAATTAGCTCTGCTATCATAAAGGAGGCAAGAAGGAGAAAAGAAAAGTGTACTTAAACTGCCACCTGCCAACTAATTTCTACTTGCCTTTGCACACAGTGTCTAGGATGCATATGCCAGATTTTTGTCCCACCTACACGTTACTAAATGGCTTTATTTTTCATGTAAATACATTTTTTATATCTGGGTTTATGCCTCTTGTTAAACACTGGATGTTGATCTCTCTGCACGAGTCTGGAAACAGATTCAAGTTTGATGTTTAGGTGCATTCCGTATGTCACGTCATGCTCACTCACGCTCCAGTGTCATCCCCTCTGAGTTCTTACTTGCCACCTCACTAATTATTCATTATGTAGGAGGGTGTAGGTTTAGACTCTGGCTCTTTGTATTTCACTGACTTTATTGCTTAACTGATTTTGTGGCCGTTATATGTTGAATTTAAGAAAAGAGGAAAATAGGCATAGATTGAATACTTTTTTTTTTTTTTAATTTAAGGAATTCAAGTATGGTTATAGAGTCAGCTGACGATAGAACTTTGTCAGGAAACATGTTCATTTGACCATTAAAATCCATTTGAGAAGTGGGGGCGGGGGTGTTACGGGGAGGAAGGGAGGGAAAAATGAAACAAGATGGGACCCGGGAGGGAGACAAACTATGAGAAACTCTCAATTTCAGGAAACAAACTGAGGGTTGCTAGGGGGTGCGGAGTAGGGATAGGGTGGCTGGATTATGGACATTGGGGAGGGTAAGTGCTATGGTGAGTTCTGTGAATTGTGTAAGCCTGGTGATTCACACACCTCTATCCCTGAAACAAATAATGCATTATATGGTAATTTAAAAAAAAATCCATTTCCCAGACTTGTGTTACTTTCTCTACCTGGGAAGGGAAAAGTTGGTGTTTTCTCTAGTTTCACCT
Source organism: Mustela nivalis (assembly GCF_964662115.1). Lineage (NCBI taxonomy): Eukaryota > Metazoa > Chordata > Mammalia > Carnivora > Mustelidae > Mustela > Mustela nivalis. Next base: position 68,575,081 of record NC_139034.1, read on the forward strand.
TGCACAATCTGGGTGTCCAAAGGAGATTGCCCAAAAGTTCCACCCTGAATGAGAAGCAGTAGTCAAAACCTTCACTTCTGGGCCAAATTGAGTACTTGGATCATTAATCTGAGATGTAAAAAAGATTCCTGTAGTAGGTACTTGATCTTACTTATCCCCAGGCCATCTTGTTCAATTTGTGATAAAACCAAAATGTCAGTTGTAGAGAATCTTACTCCTGCATTATCAGCATCCACAGATGGTTTCTCTACACTGCCTCAGATACTGTGACTCAGGTAAAGAAATCCAAACTCTTCATTAGTAGCCAATTGTCAGTTTTACATAGAGCTAGGAGAAAATTTTTCATAAGTAACAGTTGTAATGACAAAGGAAGGGGAGGAAGTAATCTCTGTTTTCCTCATCTTTGAAAGATGATAAGAGTAATAGGAATGAGAAGAACGATATTTGTAGATTGAATTTTGTACCTAGCAAACAACATATTTAAAAGAATATGTCACATTGCCTAAAAAACATGTGTAATATTTGATTGAAGAAGAAATAAAACAATGCATGGGACTTTAGGCTGCCTTTTAGGCTGTCATCACTACTCTCCAAATGGATTGGTAGAGTGCAGATTTTTGTACTTGTCTAATATATTAAGCTGCTTTAATGCATAAAATATTATCCTACTGGCCTGAAAAAGTTGTGGCAGCTTCCAGAAGTCCCTGTTCACCATTAAAGAGCTTATGTAATAGGTATATGCAGTTTAATTTGTTTAGTAATATGGTTACTTAGAATGGAATCATGGATTATACCAGCACATGGCTATATTGACAGATATATTCTGTTTACACTTTCCACATCTGTTTACATGGCATGATGCCCATTCATAAGTTAATCAAACCTTTTCTGAGAGGAGCTGCTGCCAAAAAGACATTGCTTTGGAAGGGCAACTGGAAATTTTGGAAAAGCAAAGACAATATAAGGAAACCAGTTTAAATTAATATGTTGAAAATTACAAAAATCTTGAACATTATATGATTTCTGAAGAAAAGGGAGGTTTGGGGACCAAAAAGCTTACATAGATTGCATAGCTTTTTAAGAATACTCATTTAAAAATTGAGAAAATTACTATGATATGATTAGAAATCTTAGAATCTTGTATCAAGTAGATAATTCTAGATAAAAATGTCATTGAGGGGCGCCTGGGTGGCTCAGTGGGTTAAGCTGCTGCCTTCGGCTCAGGTCATGATCTCAGGGTCCTGGGATTGAGTCCCACATCAGGCTCTCTGCTCAGCGGGGAGCCTGCTTCCTCCTCTCTCTCTCTCTGCCTGCCTCTCTGCCTACTTGTGATCTCTGTCTCTCTCTCTGTTCAATAAATAAATAAAATATTTTAAAAAAATGTCATGAAATGATATATTTAGATACTTGTAATTTTCTCTCTTTGAAAAAGGTTATTGGGGCCCCTGAGTGGCTCAGTCTGTTAAGCATCTGCCTTTATCTCAGGTCACGATCCCAGAGTCCTGGGGTCAAGCCCCTCATCTGGCTTTGTGCTCAGCGGCGCATCTGCTTCCCCATTTCCTTCTCCTCCTGCTTGTGCTCTGTCTCAAGTAAGTAAATAAAAATCTTTAAAAAATTTTTAAAATCAAAAAAGCTGTCTTAAAAAAAGAAAGAAAGAAATTGGCAAGATACTTTTTTCCCTTTGGCAGAAAAAAACTTTCTATGAATTTGACAGCTTTTCGCTTCCCAAAGGGAAACACATGACTAAGTGATGTTTTTCTCACTTAGTAATAAGGGATTGTGTTTTGAAACTGTGTACTTTTTTACTCATAATATTCTGTATCTTTAATTCTATTGTCTAATTTCTAGTATCTCGTATTTTTCTGATGATACCTTTTAGGCATATTCTATATACTCGAAGATAGTCTGTTGAACTCAAAGATGTCAAAAAGCTGCTTATGTTGAAGGAATTTTATTTCAATTTACAAGTGGCCTTTTATAAATCAAGACCTCTCGTGATAAATAATTATATACATATAGAAATTTCTCCATAAAATAAGGTTATAGGTATTATTTTTATTCTGCATTCAAATGCAGATGTGAATATCACATTATATGTTAACACCTCAGGTTTTACTAATAACTGAATGTGTCTGGTAATGGTAGCTTTTGGAAAAGCTTCAGGAAAGCAATAGCATTTGCACTAGACCTTGACAAATGAGTAGGCATTAAGCCAATTTGTGTGTATAGCATTGGTGTGCTAAACAGGAAGTGGTTGGCACTTTTTATTGCCAGCGGAGAAAATGATTTATATGGTAGAGGTCAGGAATTCAGAATAAGAAAGACGTATGATGCTCTGACATATATTAAGGGGAAATTACCTAAAACCCTAATATTCTATGCTTCAATTTTAAACATTTCTTGGAAATAATGGTTCTTAATTTAAACATTCATGCTGTTGTAATGTTTAAATTAAGGAACTCTAGTGTCTCTCCATTTGATTCTCATGCATAATTTCCATTAATGCTAATAAAACCCACTAATGTTTAATTGATGTCAATATGTATTTCATATTCATGGCAATAAGAGAGCCAATAGAATTTCCAGCAACAATCCCATAGTATCTATATATTTCTATAAAGTCACTTTGTAGCCAAATTAATGAATGTCAGAATGTATGATGCTCTTTTAAAAATCAAAAAAAAAAGGGAAAAATATAAGTAAATGTATATTTTGTAAAATTCTAATTACAATAAATCACTAAAATAACACCCGCTGTTAAGTTGAAAAGAACCCAGATGTATGCATTTGTTAAATGTGTCATTATTCTGATTATGGTTCATCAGATTTCATTATGACAAAAACACTCATTCCTTGCCAAGAAATTTGATAGAAGTGAATATTTATTAGATAAAAAGAATAAAACAGAAACAAATTAGAACTGATTTTGAAGGAAAAAACAGTGCTAAAAAGTGTCAAATAAAAATACTTCCATTGACTGTTATTTTTAACCACAATTAAAATTCTAGTTATTCCATTTGAAAGGATAAACCTGAATTTTAAGTACCCAGAGATTCACAGTATTCATTGTACTTCCAATTCTTCTATAAATTCAGCCTTAAAAAGAAATCATATTGCTATTTATATAAATTTTCAAAATCCTAATTAACACATTCATAGTTTAGAAAATCATATTGTTGACCTTTTAGCTTTAAAAAATGAAAGTGTGCAAATATAAAAAGACAACTGTAATTGACTTTTGAATGGGTTTAAAACATTTACGTAAAACATGATTATTTTCTTTTTTTTTTTTTTTAAAGATTTTATTTATTTATTTATTTGACAGAGAGAGATCACAGGTAGGTAGAGAGACTGGCAGAGAGAGAGAGAGAGCGCGGGAAGCAGGCTCCCTGCTGAGCAGAGAGCCCGATGTGGGACTCGATCCCAGGACCCTGAGATCATGACCTGAGCCGAAGGCAGCGGCTTAACCCACTGAGCCACCCAGGTGCCCAACATGATTATTTTCTGAAAAACAGTTTAGGACATCTATTAATTTCCTAAATTTTTATCAGCGTCATACGGTAAATATATTGCTACCGTTGTATGTAAAAACTGAAATAGACACCTATCTTAAGATATGTGTAAATGCGGGGTGCCTGGGTGGCTCAGTGGGTTAAAGCCTCTGCGGGTGAAAGCCTCTTCCTGAGGCTCAGGTGATGATCTCAGGATCCTGGGATCCAGCCTGGAATTGGGCTCTGTGCTCAGCAGGGAGCCTGCTTCCTCCTCTCTCTCTGCCTACCTCTTGCTTACTTGTGACCTTTGTTTATCATATAAATAAATAAAATCTTAAAAAAAAAATGTGTAAATGCACTTTAGCTATAGGGGTAGAGTGGCTAGAATAACTTGTTATTGCACTTAACTAACTTGCTCATATCCCTTCATGTACAGCATAAGTTGGAATATCAGATATGGATTTTATAAACATGGAATATAGCTTTAATTAATTTTATCATCAAGATAAAAATACTCTAAGATACTTAAGTATCATGAATAAATGTAACTATAGAGATCATTTTTGGAATTTTGAATTTAAATATTGAGTACAATTTAATGAATAAACTAAGGATAAGAAAATAAATTAATTTTCACAGTTTATCATATTATTGTATGTTAACAACTCAACAGACATTGAACTGTTTTTTTTTTAACACTGACTAAATTTATGCTAAAGGTAAATTAATCACTAAAATGTTTCAGCAAATAGAGTAGAACTATTTTTCCTAATGTAAGAGAAGGTGAACATGAATAGAAAAGCAAAACGAAATACAACTCTCAGGAGGAAAGAGAATTTGAGAGTAAGTTAAGGAGGCAGAAAAACTCCTGTACATTCTGATAAAATGATTATGAAACTGTAGAAACTATATGGTACCTCTTGGGATTTTTTGTTGTTGTTGTTGTTGTTTTGGTTTGGTCTTTTTAGTTTTTATTTTTATTTTTTAATTAATTAATTTTTAAGTGTGTGTAGGGGTCTCTGTTACCATCTACTCATGGATTTATAAAAACAAAAAATAATGTCGTCAGAGAGCTGAGAGCATCTCAAAGAAATAATCAAAACAAATTATAGAATGCTTACACGTGTTCAAGATTAGATACTTAAAACTGGAAATCAAATATCCACTGACAGCAGTATAAATAATTCTGTTCATAAAATGTTGGTAAAATGTTTATAGAATATCAATTTATAAGATATTCATGAAAATATCTATTTATAGAACATTTATTTATAATGCAGGAACATTTATCTACTTATAGAATATATTTATAGAATCTATAGAGTATCTATTTATAGAATATTTATGAAAATAATCAACTAGAGCTCAATTTTTACCTCATGAAGGAATTGTAAAACATGTCATGTTGAACATAGAGATCAGGAGGTAGCAGAACATGTACTCTAAGATTTCCTTGATAACAGATGGGAACAGAAACATACAAATGTATTTGAGTATGACATGCCTATACATGAAGTAAAGTTATAAAGAAAAGCAAGGATAATGACTCACACAAAAAACAAATTAGGAAAGAGATTCTGTCTGGGTGAAACAGGTGGGTGGTCGAGATAAGCTCAGGATCCCATAAGGCTGGACTAAGTACTATCGATGTTCTGTACACCAAGTTGTATAGATTAAAGGTACTCATTTTAAGTTTTGCAAATGCATTGTCAACCCTTTTGCATGTGGCGTATTACAGAAAAAAAGAGTCTTTTGACCTATTTGAGGATATACCTGTCTTTCAAATGTGCAAATACTGAAGCTTTATTAATTTTTATTAAGTAATATATAGTGTTATATTAATTCCAGGCACTGTAGTCTAAATCCTGTTTGTTTTGTTTTGTTTGTAATGTAAGTAAGTGCCTGACTTTAGTTTTGACTGCTGAGGCATCCACTTCAAAGAGGGTTATCTCTAATAAACACATGGCCAGCCCTAAGACTAGATAAAAAGTCAGGCTGTCCGCCCCCTACCCCCCCTCCCCACCCCTGACTGAGGCACCTTTGTTTTAGAGATCTTGGTTGATTTCTATAGCTGACCATTTTGGCCCCTTGTTTTCTTCTCCCCAGGCTTTAAATTCCTGTTCTTGTGTTTTAAATTCACCAATAAAGAGTGAGTGCATGAAACCATAAGCCCCCACTTTCAACTCCAATGAATACAGAACTGTTAGGTACTTTCACATGCTGTCTCTCTCTCTACCTGTGATCTCACTCTGTAGCCTTAAGTATGTTGTAGGTCTCTTAAATAATAACCATTTATTTTTCAAAGTTTCCTGTTATTACAGCTAAAGGACATCTTGTGATAATGAGAACTGGAAAGACTGGTCCAACTGTAGCATTGCTTATTGATAGGTTGAGACTAGCATAAAACAGATGTGCAGTATAATGATTTGACATTTGTATATGCTGAAACATGATCATAGTAGTAAGTCTAGTTAACAACAGTCACCAAAGTTACAAATAATTTTTTCTTGCAAAGAACACTTCTATGATGTACTCTTTTAGCACTTTCAAATATGCAGTACAGTGTTAACTGTAGTCACAATGCTATATATTGCACTACATTCCGATGACTTTTTATAACACTTGACCCAATCACTATTTCACCCACCCTCCAAGTCTCTCTCTTCAGGCAACCACCAGTCTGTTCTCTATATCTATGCATTTTGTTTTGTCATTTGTCTTCCTAGATTCTGCGTATAAGTGAAAGCATGTGGTAACTTGCCTTTGACTTACTTGATTTAGCATTAGTATCCTCAAAGTCCATTCATGTAGTTATGGCACATGGAAAGATTTCATATGTAGTATTCCATTGCATTCATATATGTGTGTGTATACACACACAACAATCTTCTTTATGGATTCATCCATTAATGGATGCTCAGGTTGTTCCATATCTTGGCTATTATAAATAATGTTGCAGTGGACATAGGGGTCAATGTATCTTTTTCAATTACTGTTTTTGTTTTTTGGAGGAAAAATACCCAGAAGTGGAATTTCTGGATCATATCATATTTCTTTTCTTTTTTTTTTTTTTAAAGATTTTATTTATTTATTTGACAGAGAGAGATCACAAGTAGGCAGAGAGGCAGGCAGAGAGAGAGGAAGGGAAGCAGGCCCCCTGCTGAGCAGAGAGCCCGATGTGGGACTCGATCCCAGGACCCTGAGATCATGACCTGAGCCGAAGGCAGCGAGCAGCTTAACCCACTGAACCACCCAGGCACCCTCATATCGTATTTCTATATTTAGTTTCTTGAAAAACCTCCATATTGTTTTACATGGTGGTTGCACTCATTTGTATACCCATCAACAGCGTATAAGGATTTTGTTTTCTCCACATCTTTGCCCACACTTTTTGTCTTTTTGATATTAGTTATTCTCGCAGACATGAAGTGATGTTTCATTATAGTTTTGATTTGCTTTCTCTAGATAATTAGTAATGTTGATCATCTTTTCATGTGCATGTTGGCCATCGGTGTGTCTTTTTTGAAAAAGAAAATATTCTCTCATTTAGTTGGTTGTCTTTTGTTTTGTTAATAGTTTCCTTTGCTGTGCAGAGGCTTTTTAGTTTCATGTAATCCCACTTTTTAAAATTTTTCTTTTGTTTCCTTTGCTTTTATGATCCAAAAAATCATCACCAAGACTAACCTCAAGAAGCTCACTGCCTTTGTCTTCTTCTAGGACTTTCATAGATTCAGGTCTTATATTCAAGTTCTTAATCCATTTGGAGTTAATTTTTGTATATGGTATAAGATTGTCTAATTTTATTCTTTGTATGTGGTTGTCAAGTTTTCCTAACAACATGTATGAATGGGAGTCTTCTTTCCCCATTGTATAGTCTTGTCTCCTTCCTTTGTCGTTAATTAATTGACCATATGTGTGTCTGTTTACTTCTGGGGTCTCAATTCTGTTTCATTGATATATGTGTCCTTTTTTATGGCCATACCATACTCTTTATATCCTATTGGTTTTGCATCTCTGGAGAATTTTAATACATGATGCTTAGAAAACTGTAGATAAAATACACTACTGATTAAAACAACACAAATTAAGAATTTTTAAAGTATGATGAGACATAAATTGGTTTGAAGTATTCATCAGGCATTGGTTTATAAACCTTACTTTGTATTTTCTTTTTTTTTTTTATTTTTTTTTTATTTTTTATTTTTTATTTTTTAAACCTTACTTTGTATTTTCAATTCTGCTTTAATATCCCAACTAGCAATTCTGCTTCCTGAAAGGAATATAATACTGTGTTTTGAGGAAATTTTTGTATGTGTTTTTAACATGGGCATTTTTTTAAATTTATTTTTTATTTTCAGCATAACAGTATTCATTATTTTTGCACCACACCCAGTGCTCCATGCAATCCATGCCCTCTATAATACCCACCACCTGGTATCCCAACCTCCCACCCCTTCAAAACCCTCAGATTGTTTTTCAGAGTCCATAGGCATTTTTAAGGTAGTTTTAGATTTACAGGAAAATTTATTAAAAAGCACAGGGAATTATCCTATATGTCTTGCACTACTCCTTACCCCTAATTTCTACTATAATGAAAATCTTGCATTAGTGCAGTACAGTTTTACAATTAATGAGCCAACATGTATGCATTATTTTTAATTAAAATATAGAGTTTTTACTAGGATTCACTCTGTATTATACATTCTGTAGGTTTTGACAAATGTGTAATGACAGATGTCCACCATTATATTATCATTAAAAAAAAATGCCCTAAAAATTCTACACCGGGTTCTACCTGTGTTCTATTCATCTCACTTTCCCTTCCCCCCAATATCTGTAAACCATTGACCTTTTTGCTATCTTCTTAGTTTGGCCTTTTCCAGAAAGGTGGAATATGTATGTAGCCTTTTCAAACTAACTTCTTTCAAGTAACAATATGCATTAAAGGTTTCTTTCTATCTTTTTTGTGTCTTGATAACTCATTTCTTTTGATCACTAAATAATACACTATTGTATGTATGTACCACAGGATGTTTATCCACTTATGCATTAAGAGGCATCTTGATTGCTTCCAAGTTTGACAGTTATAAATCTTATATAAATATTTGTGTACAGGTTTTTGTATGTAAGTTTTCAACTCGTTTGATGCCATCTTTTGTGGATGTAAGTTTCCAACTTCTTTGATTACTGTGTTGTTATGGTAAGAGTATGAAGAGTTTTGTATGAGCCAAACTATTTTCCAAAGTGGTTGTTCCATTTTTGCATTTCTACAAGCAATGAATGGGAGTTGCTGTTGCTGTACATCATTGCCAGAATTTTGTGGTGTCAGTGTCTTTCGTCATTATCATTAGTACATAGAGGTAGCTCAGTGTTCTAATTTGCAATTCCCTAATGACATCAAACTGATTTTTAAAAATTTGATCCAGTTTCTTTTATTGTTCCTGAAATGAGAATTGGTCTAGCATAAGGCTGTTTGTTATAGCCAAAAAGTAGAAATCTGTATTAGCTTAAGAACATTCTTGCTATATTTGGAGCTATTTTAGGTCCCTCAATTTGTCTGAAGTGACTATTCTAGTTCTCATTGTGCTAGATAGATATGCAGTAAGATTAACCTTTTGAGTCAGGTCAGTCAAGTTAGATTTACTTAAGGACCTTCTTAGATTATCTGCTAATTTTCTCCTAAGGCAAACTGGAAATCATAAACTTGATTACATTTGCTAAGCTCTTCATTAAATGTACACTAAATTATAGTAAGATTTTAAGTTTTCTGAATTGACAACTTAAGACCATGGTTTCTTTTCTAGTTAATGATAGGACCTCTTTAAAAGGAATATGTATCAAGTTGAGTGAAATTTTTATGACTTTATAATTTGAATTATGTGTCTTATGTAATTTTTACTGAGAAGAATTAAAGTTGTATGATATTTTTTTCTTTGTGGTAAAACTAAGAATATATTTTGCATAAAATCTCTGAGGAAAATAACAGTATATTATTTTTATAACTAGATTATAGGAAGATAGAAAGTTGGAAATCAATTCCTGAGGGAGTATCAAACTCTAAAGAATAAATTTTGCCCCCACACAAGGGAATATCACGGGCTTTTAACAGATATTTTTAAGAGAGTTTAAAGATACCTACTTAAGAGAAAATTAGATACATTGAAATTTTTCCTTAGGGGGAAGATATTTTTTACTTAAAATGAAATGCAAATGTAAAATAGGGAAACTTCTGTAGTATTTGAAAATCATCTTCATCACTAGCACTTAAGTTGGGCTGTTAATATTATTGTCATTACTGGTTACTGAACTAAAGTCTGTTGTATAGCAGATCCTAACCACATCAGGTACTGAGATGACCATGAAATATTTTGTAAGGTCATTTATAAGTAATCCAGACATAAGGATAATACACAGACATTAAATATACACAATATATTCTTTTAGATATTGATTTTATACTTTCATGTTCTTATAATGTATTTGCATTGCTTCTCTGGCTTTTGTTTTTTAAAGTGACAAGTATAGATTTGTACATAATTAAATAAATTGAAATTTAATTGAAGAATATTTCATTATAATAAAATGGCTTTATTTGTATTATAAGAAATATTGCTTTAAATTTATTTGCCTATGCATTTTTCTCACATATAAAAATACTGTATGTGATTAGATACATATATGGTTTAGCATATTACTGTATAATATGTACTGGGAAAAATATATACTTTTTTTAAAGCTGCCTGCTATTATTAGATTTCCTTACTTGGATATTTATCTGAACTATTAGGGCATGCAAAAGCATTTATAAATACAGAATTTGGATTTGGATAGAAAAGCAAATAATTATGAAATATGTAGGGAAGATTAACAATAGAAAGGGAAGATTCTAAAACTAGAGACTTGTATGTTCTAATTCATTCATATTTGAAAATCATTTTAGTTGCCTACTCAAACATGTGATTTCATCCTTTATCTCACTCTGCAATGATTATTTTCATGTGCTGAAATTACCGTATTTTCTAACTTCATTTGCAGCTAAATGTGGCCATCATACTAAGTTTAGGATAATGGCTTAAGTATAAATACACATGCATCACTTCTTCCATCGGAACATCAGCTGCTACACTGAACCATAAAGTCAAGCACTATGTCTTAGCTCTAAGGTAGCAAGTAAGAGTCTGGGAACTGAAAAATACCATGGAATTGTTATACTAAACCTAGACTGAAAGTATTTAAGTCATATGTATTCTAGAAACAATTAATTTAATTTAAATTCCAGCTATTGGGATTTTTTCTTTAATGTGCCACGGAACAGCGTGATAGATGACTGCTAAAAATATGTTTTGAATATTCCAATGTTTCAGTTTCTATACCTGTTAACTTGGAGTAAAAGTATCTCCTTTGCCTAATTTATAATAGTTATTAAAATAAGATAAATAAATACTATGTAATTAACAAAATAGAAAATTGTACAGCTTCTAAAGACATTATTGAGCAATTGGCATTTGCCAGAATTACCCTAGACAATTCAGGTGGTATAGAGGAGTCAAGTAACTCATGTTGGATTTAGGCTGATGCTACTAAGTCAGCTTCCTTACAGATACATGCCTTTCGATTATATTGGTATTGTTTTCTATTAATAGATCTTATACTGGTCTTTCAATTAAATCTAAGGAGGAATATGGAATGAGAGGTTAGAGGAAAATAATATGAAGGTGAGAGTGTGTTTATTCACTGAGAAGATGCACACACACAATCTTTATATATAATTGTAGTAGCATTTTAGAAAAAAGTCAAGAAAATATACTTTATAAGTACATATAAGATTTTCAGTATAATCTGATTCCTTCTTAAGTATGTGAGATTTTTGGAACAATATGACTGGGGAAAACAGTATGGGCCATTTTGGAGGATTACCTTTGATTTTTTTTTACCTTGAAAAGAAAAACACTGCTTTGAATGTGAGTGACAATTTAACTTTTGAGTGAAGTTGAAAACTAATGTGTAGGTCTGCTAGGTTAGAAGCATCAGGTTTGAGTTGAGATTAAAATGCCTCTTACAGGGCACCTGGGTGGCTCAGTGGCTTATGCCTCTGCCTTTGGCTCAGGTCATGTTCTCAGGGTCCTGGGATCGCGCCCCAAATCGGGCTCTCTGCTCTGCAGGAAGCCTGCTTCCCCCTCACCTCTCTCTGCCTACTCTCTCTCTCAAATAAATAAATAAAATCTTTTAAAATAAATAAATAAATAAATAAAATGCCACTTACAACAGAACACACACTCTGGAAGCTAGTTTTTTTTGTTTTTGCTTTTGTTTTCTTAGTGACATATAAATTAAAGAGGATTGTCAATGTATGTTGCAAACTCTGTTTCATGAAAACATTTGAAATGTCACTGGTATTATGCATTAAACGTGCCCCTTAGTTCTTCTCACAAAGACTTACAGGCATTTGTGCAGTCACTATCTGTAAGACGTGTTGGAGATATTTTTAAATCACTTGACAGAAAAACTTTGGTTATGGTTTCTTTTAACCAAATATCTGATCCAAATACATTTCCTGAAAAAGCTGCAGAAGATGAAGCTCAAAAGTAGATATCAGATTTTGATTAAGAAAAGCAAAGATGCAGCCAGAGTCGTCAGTGAAGACTGAACTCATCTGCCTCTGTATCCATGGACCTTCAGGTGAATCAATGGCACATAAGGAGTTGGTGCCAATGAGTATTCAAGAAACATGCTAACCTGCTGAGAAAAGCCTGGAGATACCTTTATACTTCTCCACCTCCAACTGGTAAATCTACAGAAATGTGGCTTATAAAGGGCAAAGAGACTTAAACTGTTTTATGAGCAGTGGTTTGAATTTTAATAGCATCATTAGGCCATGGTGTGTGACTTATTGTCACTTTAAAATGTGCATTATAAAAAAAAATCAAAAGCTAATAAAAGTGTTAGTTAGGTGATAACTTCATCCATAGAAGGTCAGATGTAAGAGTATAGCAAATTGGCAGGTTAATTGTTCTCATTAAGCATACAGGTTATCTTAAATTTGTATTATTAATATAACCTTCAGAGGAAAAATGTCCTGAGCATTTTAACAGCCACCTACTTCATGGTTTTGTTTTTTGACTTGTTTTTTATTTGATGCTTTAGTCTTTCAGATTATCATGTGAACAAACCAGGAAGAAAATGTGTTTGATATTTTATTCAGGTGTTCTATGGGATAAAATAATTGCTAGTGCTGTGTTTAAAATACATACTAAGATAATGTTTATGGAGCCAAGGATTTGAGTAAAACACACAAAACCCTTAGGAACTGTAGGATTGAGAAGCAAGGATGAACATAAACAGAGGGTTAATAGCAATGAGAAGTTAACATCAAAAGATAAGTATACTGGAAGAAAAGAATCATGAGAACATGGATAGAAAATCTGCTGCGTATGTTTAATAGAGTCAAAGTGCTGGGCTTTGATGCACAACGCTGATGAGATGTATTCTGTAAGCACTGCAGCAAAGGAGATTTTTTTGGAATGTGTAATGGGCTATTAGAAAAAAAAGGGGGAGGGAATCTATTTGAATGATGAACACTAGATTTAAATTAAATCTTTCTCTGTAGAAGAAACTGCTCTCTTTTTCACATTGGTGCCGAGATGACAGAGCTCAGTGATGGCATGAGAATATTCTTGTGGAGTCCATCTCCTATTTTCACAGCCCAGATGAGTTATTTGTTCCTGTTGACAATGCCTGTGGGTTCTGATTAAGCTAGCTCATCTGACTTAACTCGGCCTCCCTCTGGCTAACCTACAATGCTCTGGTTAATTGTTCAGAGGTTTGGAAATGCCACAGACAGTAATACGAAGAAAAATACTTTTTCAAAACTTTCTTGTTAGACATTGATTTATACCTTTTTTCTAAGCCCTGTTATTTTGTTATAAAAAGACAAACAGAAGTACATAGCGGAAAGAATGGAATCATGTTAGTGGGGAAAAAAAAAATATTGTAGGCATGTAGATGAAGGTATCCCTGTAAGTAATGGGAGACAAAAAGGTATCCCAAAGACGGTGAGCGAAATCTTAGTCCTGAGATGTAAAACTGTCAAACTTGGACTTTTAGAAGTAATTGGTGAAATAAAAATTTAATGAATATTTTTTAATGAATGGAAAATAATTTTATATAAAATCTAAAATTGTATCTATGTATTTATAGTAACATGATTCTTTTTTAGAGCATCTTATATTTAATAATGAAAATTTAATAGAAGTTACATCCATTTGGATATTGTAATATATCACTGCTTTACCCCCATATAGTTTTTCTTCTTCGTTTTGTATGTAGCTTAAATCACAAAGTTCTTTAGAAGACTACCTCGGGAAGTGAATTAGGAGGTTCTGTTTTTACCCTCAGGGTATCTATGTAAGGACTTTTTTGGTGATGTAGATTTAAAGTCTCTGTTCCTCTCTCTACATTTGCAAAGTAAAGGTGGTAAAGAATCTGAGATCTACTGATCACATAAAATGTCCAAGGACATTTCTTTGCATTATTGCATAGATATTTTCAATCAAAATTATGAGGGTGAGTCCTGTTAGTTTTATTTTAAATACGAAAAAAGTTAAATTCAAAGATGTTACACAATTTGCCTATATGCAAATATGCAAAGACCTATATATAGGCTTCAGGTCTAACTCCAATCTGACTCCAAATACTACTTTTGTATCTACAGAATGGTTATGTTAGAACAAGTAGAGGATCTTTTCTAGTTCAAAATGCTCAAGTATTAGTGATCTATGCTCAACTGTGACTAATGATTAGATCTTATTTACATTTACTGGTGAGTGTGGGATCCTTTTAACATACCTGATGTAACATGTTAAATCCAAAAGACATTTTTTGGTAATGGGAATGATAAATTGGATAAATGCTGAACCAAAATGGGTAAAAAATAACTGTTAAGACCAAGCTGGGGAAGTAACTGAAACTGTCAAACACTGAAAACGTCGCCTGTTAAAGCAGTGGTACAGATTGTGTAATCTGTTACCCCATAATTCCATGTGCACCAAAAGACAAGTGCAAAAATGTTCAAAACAGAGATGCTGGGTGGCTCAGTTGGTTAAGCTTCCAACTCTTGATTTCGGCTCAGGTCATGATCTCCGGGTTGTGAGATCTAGTCCCATGTGGGCTCCTGGTGGGGCTTTGTGCGAGGCTCCGCCACGGGGTAGACATGTGGTTGAGATTTTCTCTCCCTCTCCCTGAGCCCCTGGCCCACCCTCTCTTCAACCTTTATTTAAAAAAAAAAAAAAAATCAATAAATTAGACTATATTCATGCTATATAGGCTATTCTAATTCAATTAAAGTAATGTACTACATCTGTGTACAACGCATGGATTAGTCTTACAGACTTAATTTGGACCCAAGTCATATACAGAGCATTCTGTCTGATTCTGGTTAGGAGCAAAATCAGTCAATTCTGAAATATAGTGTTAGAATGGTAGTTGCCTTGAGTAGGGAATGGATATTGATTGAAGATGAAAAAAAGGCAGTTTCTGGGTTCCTGGCCTTGCCCTTTTTCTTCTTGAGTAGTGGTCAAACACGTGTTCACTTTACAATAATTAATTAAAATCAGTGTTTATGAATCATTCATCTTTGTACACAGGTCATAATTTATAATTTAAAAATAAGTCAGTAAGTAAAAATAAATAAAAAGTTAAATGGAACAATGAAAGTTACTTAACAAACCTAGGATAAAGATCACCAAGCAGTACTATTTAGTACCAAAATTATGCATGAATTACTTGAATGTTCTCTACCACTTGACCTGTCTGGAGTAATTTTGTCAAATGTCAATTACTCAAGGATCCCCTCAGGCTGTGGCTCATTGAGCTTTAATTAAGTGAAGACTTTTTATTTACTTCATAATTCTTAAATTATTTTGGTAATGACTACCTAAAATTCAGGTTAAAACAAAGTATCTCTTTTTTTTTAAAGCTTTTATTTATTTATTTGACAGAGAGATCACAAGTAGGCAGAGAGGCAGGCAGAAAGAGGGAGAAGCGGGGTCTCTACTAAGCAGAGAGCCCGATGCGGGGCTCCATCCCAGGACCCTGAGATCCTGACCTGGGCAGAAGGCAGAGACTTAACCCACTAAGCCACCCAGGCACCCCTAAAAAGTATCTTATTAAGTACTTATTTTTAAATGTAGCTCCTCTATTTGAAGGACTTTATATTTTGTCACATCTTGAAGAGAATTCAAATTTGTGTGTTTGCATGTCACAAAAATACCATTTTCATTAGAAAAGTATATCTTTATAGAAAAAATGTTTTTCAACCTCTCCTTTTTTTAAAGTTAAGTTTCAATATTCTCTGCACCAGACTATTACCATTTCATATTTCTTTGTCATGCTATTCTCTTACCAGGTATCTATGATCTAATACCCCTAGTGTCCCTTTATATTTTTTTGTTATTAGTTATCGATCTTCACTATTTTCACCTCTTTAAAATTTTCTCCCACAATTCCTTTGCCAATAAATTTTGTTTTCCTCCATTCCCTTCTCTTTCATTCACCTACCTAACCTATTTTATCCTCATTGAGTAAAATCTCACCCCTGGCTATATATGTCACAGATATTATCAGTGGTGCTGAAAACAATAGGGAATTTTTAGGTAAAAGACTTCACATCTCTGTAATTGTTAGCACTGTATGTTTCCTGCCTTTCTTGCCAACATTTAGCTTATTGAGAGCAAATTCTCAATTTTTCTCCTGTTTTACCAATGCTTTTCTTGGATCATTGGAGACATTTTTCCCTTATCCTTAAACGTTGGTGTTTCTTATTGTGAATCTTTTTGTACCACTATGATTTACCAAGTCCATAGGCAGTATCTTCCAAGTTCATGATTATAATGGAACTATATACTGGTGGTATTCATCTTTTTTTGGAGTCCCCTGAGATACTGATTCGGGTGCTAGTGTTTTACATGTGAAAGGATCTCAGAAGAAGTGGTGAGTGTGAAATGAGATAAGGAGGAGAAGGAAGACAAAAAGTACATTATCAGATGTTACTACTGTGAGCAACTGGAAAAAATTCTATGGGTTAATTCTTAAAGTCAGAGTAGAATGTATGATTCAGTTATATAACCAGAGCTGCAAGAAAGTAGGTGTATTTATCCACCAGTAGGTGACTTCTAAAGTTGTTAATGCCCCATACATACGTATAGCTTATTTGCAGACAGACAGAAGTATAGTGTCAAGAAAAATTTCAGTCAAAAACACCTAAGTGTTGGTAGCTGGAAGATGGGCCAGTATTTATGGAAATAGAAGTGGAGGGGATACGGATGGGTTAGATGCAGGATCTGCTACAGTCCATCTGCTGTAGTCCATCTACACAGCCCGTCAGGTACCACATGCTAAGTTTAGAGTGTACTATTGCTGATTCCCTAGGTAGTGGGTATTAATAACTTAAAAAAGAAAAGTTTATTGAGCCAATTAACATTTCCTGTTGATTGATGAAATTGGTCCCAAGTCAGTAACCAGAAGCCATCTCTTCCTTGACCACCAATTCTAGAATTCTTTACTCTCAGCAGCATACCTGCTGGTCTGGGTCTCTTGCTCAGTGTGGAACCTAGATCTTTATCCCTGGGGATCTGAGCTCCCGACTACAGTGTTACGTCAGGTCATCACTACTGCAGTTGCTTATTCAGGCACACATTCGTGGAATCCACTACATTTGAGAAACACTCACTGTCTGCATTTTGTGGCAGAAACACACCTTTATAATAATAAAGGGTATTTCCCTTGATTGTAAAGTAACTCCTTTCTTCATGTATGTAACTACTTTGGAAAAGCCTAAGATGAGCATTAGCAGTAGTATTTTTAGATTTAGTGGGCTGAATGCTCTGTCCAGTGGTATGTGGCCCATTCCATTTCTGGGAACCAGAAGCTTTAGATCTGCAGAAACTGAAGTTAGAGACAAGAAACAAATTCCTCAAGTGAGTGGTGACTGTGAGTGATAGTAAGGAGGTCACCTCTAATTCTATTCTTTGTTTCCAATGACTATCTAGGTCATCTGTATAATGTGAAAATTCTGATTCAGATGCAGTAGTTTTAAGGTAAGATCTATGACTCTGAATCCCCTGTGAGCCTCCAGGTAAAGCCCATGTTGCCAGTTCAGGAACCACACTTTAAGTAGCAAAACTATAGAACATCTGTAGGACTTACTTCTTATTTCCAGCAATATGATCCTTGCTATTTGGGAAGTGATCTAAATAATTCCAGAATGCCTTCCTGAAAATTTGCTTTTTGAGTGCCATGCTGGAATTCTTCCTTATTCTGCTCAACTTTCTTTCTTATTCTTCTCAACATTCCATTCCCAATCTCCAAGGCCATGGGTCCATGTCTTCTTTCTGAAGAAGAGAATCACGGCAACCATACACTTAGTTTTGAAGAGGAAAAAACACTTTATTGATCCTATAAAAATCTAATAGAAACAGAAGAAAAGGGAAATCTGCAAGTAGGTGAGGGCAATAGTAAGCAGTAAAGGAGAATAAGACACAGTTACATTGAATTGGGTACAATCTCCAGCTTCATTAGATGGGGTAGCCCAGTGGAAACGGCCAGGCTAGATTCCCAGTGGAGAGCCCTGGGCAAGGATCCTCCCCTCTGGTGAGACTTCTAACTGACCATCTCAAGAAGAGCAGTATTTATAGGGCAAAAGAATGCAGGTTTGAAGTTAAACGTAAGTCTGCCTGTGTGCAGTTTGGAGCGAGCCACACTCTTGTATTAGTGTGTCCTCACAAATTCAAGGAGCCTAAGCTAGGTGGGCTTGCCTCCCCTCCTGGATTTCATTCTGGGTGGGGGGTGGGGGGTGCGGAGCAGGCAACTCAGCCTGCAGCTTAAAGGTAAGACAAAATTTACAGCTCTTGGTGTTGAGGCCAGAAGGGCCAGTTCTGACCTGGAGGCCAGCTAATGTCAGCTAATCAAACTCCCAAGGTCATTTGTGCAGCTCAAGTCTAACAACATTCCTTAGCAGATCACAGAAACCTCTATTCATACCATATGGTATTTTAACCCCAAGTTTTAGTTTTGGACATTGTCATTTCTTTATTGGGTTTTGCCACAGTGACTAAATTTGCATATTCCCTCAGAATTGTCATTATGCAATTGTTTTTTGCATTGCATATAGTCATATCTTTCTAAATTATAATTTTCATCATATTCCTGATTTATACACATTAAAAGATGAATTTCTTGCCCACTGGAAAGTGTCACACTATTCCTCATGGCTGGCAAAAAGCTCATGTTTCTACTCCTCAGTCTTCTTGTATTTTACAATCTCTAGGATCCATTTCTTTTTTTTTTTTTTTTTTTAAAGATTTTATTTATTTATTTGACAGAGAGAGATCACAGGTAGGTAGAGAGGCTGGCAGAGAGAGAGAGGGAAGCAGGCTCCCTGCTGAGCAGAGAGCCCGATGTGGGACTCGATCCCAGGACTCTGAGATCATGACCTGAGCTGAAGGCAGCAGCTTAACCCACTGAGCCACCCAGGCGCCCCCGTCTAGGATCCATTTCTGCTCATAGTTTTTTTAGCCATTGATTCTAGGAAGAGGTGTATTTATGAATCATTATACAGAATCCCTAAGAAAAAATATGTTATGAAATGAATAAGTTTAATGTAAATTTATCCTGTTAAAATTAACAGTAGCTGTTACTATTCAATTCACATTGTTTCTTGGGATACATGAGTAAAATCTAAATGTTATTTCTATTTTATAAGTAAAAAGGGACTAACATTTAATGAATATAAATTATCCTAACTTTTGTAGACTAAAACATAAAAAGAAGTTAAATCATTTGCTGAAGTCCCACCCAGTGAGTGACAGAATTTTTTTTCTACTAAAATATCACAATTTTACTATATTTTTTCACTTTGAGCATTACCGTTTCCTCCGCAAATTGCGGCAGCTCACGGGGAAACCGCATAAAATATGGAACGCTTCACGAATTTGCGTGTCATCCTTGCGCAGGGGCCATGCTAATCTTCTCTGTATCGTTCCAATTTTAGTATATGTGCTGCCGAAGCGAGCACCAGATTTTTTTTTAAAGACTTAATTATTAGAGAAAGAGAAACATGCACAAGGGGAGGGGCAAAGGGAGAGGGAGAGAGACAAGTAGACTCCATACTGAGCGATGTGGGGTTTGATTTCAGGACCCTGAGATCATGACCTGAACTGAAAGCAGGAGTTGGATATTTATCAACTGAGCCATCCCAGTGCCCCCAATAATAGATTATTTTAAAAAAAAAAAAAAATCCTGACAGGCTTTACATTCACTTTCTTTTACAGCGTTGTTTCATTTTGGTGCAAATGATATATTTAAGAGAGTTGTTTGCCTTATATATTGCCATATTAGATGGTGTCTGAGCCAATACAAAGATCAGATACTTACACTTCTAATCAAGATTCTTCCTACTGAACATTGCAGCCTCAAGTTTTTGCCATGACCTAGCTTATTATACCTTTGATCTATTTAGAATAGGTACTGAATTATACATTTTCAGAAAAAAATATTACATTAGCTTTATATTTTCTTGGTTTCCTGTGTTCTCAGCTCAATACCTATGTACTGTCTTTACACATTGACATTTAAACATTTACAAGCTTAAACATTACAAGTTCTGCATTTCAGAACATTTCTCTGAAAACAAATGTTCCAGACAAGGCAGGTGTTTATCATGGAATGTATATGCAAAATTGTATAAGTAAGATTAATTCATTGAAATAGATCCCTCCTCATTTACTTGTTCTTCCTGCTGGTTTTTTGTTTTTGTTGTTGTTCGTTTTTTTTCATTGCCCTGGATGTTCTTTACCTCCTGAAGATTTCTTGGTTACTGATTCTTAGTTTTTTAATCACTTCAATGGCTCTTCTTTCTAGTCTTTGTTCCGGGTTTGGTCATTTGTATTTTTCCAAATGTTGCATACTTAATATTCATGAATATTATTCATGATATATGATAAGAAGTGGTGAAAAGGGGGTTGGACATTACTTATAGGGCCTATGGATGATTTTAAAAAGATATTAGTCTGGAAGTAATAGAAATATAATCTAGAAAGATTTGTCGGCACTGTGGAAAATGGATTGACAAGTGACAATGGTGGAGGGAAGAGACAAGTTGGAAATGTAAGTTTGTTGACCTGAGTATTGGAATGCACAGAGCATCGTTCATTTTACGCAAGTCTAATTGAGCCATGACTTTGGGGACCATCCTGAAACAGTCACAAATCTGTTTCAACAACCTCTTCTGTGTTCCTAGTCTGACAATGGCTCTTTCATTAACAACTATTTGTTCTCTGTGAAATATGCTGCCATCAGCGTTATGCCAAAGAAAACAGAATCTCTTAAACTAGAAACCAGCCAAAAACAGAATTTCCTAGCACTTCAGGAATGAAAGGAGGGAACAGATGTGGATTATCTTATAAAGGATTTATGGCAGATAAAGCTTATTTCCTGAACCAATGCTCAATTTCAAACCTTCCTTGTAGATCCTTTCTATTTAAAAAAAAAAAAAATAGTCTAAGTGAAATATAGACTTCCATTTAACATCAGTGATCCATTCTGGAAATCAGATGTTCTTCTTGAAAACAATAACTTAAAGCCTATATCATAGGCAAAATTATAAATTCACATGTTATATTTCAACTCAAAATCCCCAATCAGCCTCTCAAACATTAAGTAAGAGTAACACTCTCCCATTTGTAAAAGCCACAGAAAATCAAATTTGTGCTTATATTAAGGCAAGAGGATTTCTGAGTGAGGTAGGCTATTCAGCAGAAAATTACCAGAATGTAGTATTCAAATTTAGACATGTAAGAAACTACAATCCATCAAAAATCAGGCACAAAATAGGAAAGTCTCTTTTCCTTCCCCTGGCATTATGAGTTAGCAACCACATCTAACATAAGAAAAAATTTATTGGGAAGAAACAATTCACACAACGGAAGAGAATCTTGAGGACCAGACGACATGAAAATTATCAAGTAAGGGAGCTTTAGGCTGTCAGGGTAGTTGGAACTTGTGGAAAGTGCTTTGAAGTATTTCTTAGGATAATTCAACTCAAGTTTTCTTCCTATGCTCTGCTCAGTATTCAAGTTCCTGGAAGGGTTGAGCATTTTTTTGTTGTTGTTATTTCATGTATTACCCTTCAGATAGTAGAAGCCATTCCTTATATGGATAAATGCTGAAGAAATAAAACCATAATTTAAAAAAAAAGTTTTCCCTATATTCTACCTCTTGGCTGTCAAATAAATGTGTATGTACATACCTGCACATGCACACTGTTAAATAATTCTCAAAAATGCTCACAGGGGCATCTAGCTGACTCATTTAGAATCAGACTCTTGGTTTCAGCTCAGGTTATGATCTCATGGGTCATGGGATTGAGCCCTATGTTGCGCTCTGTAGTCAGCATGAAGTCTGCCAGAAAGATTCTCTCCCTCTGGGGCACCTGGGTGGCTCAGTGGATTAAAGCCTCTGCCTTCTGCTCAGGTCATGGTCTCAGGTCCTGGGATCGAGTCCCCCATCAGGCTCTCTGCTCAGTGGGGAGCCTGGTTCCTTTCCTCTCTCTCTCCTGCCTACTTGTGATCTCTTTCAAATAAATAAATAAAACCTTCAAAAAAAATGCCAGTGAATATAATTGTTGAAGAACAATGTGTGGGCTATGATGATGACGAACTTCAGGGTTTCAGAAAATTCCTAGATGTGTTGCAAATAGACACCTGAGAAAGCAGAGGTGTAGGATCATATTCACAATAACTGAATTTCTCGTATGAAGTAATTCTGCTCTGTTGACAGTGGAAGGAAACAAATATAATCTGTATTAGGTTTTAAAAAAACTTAAAAATTCAGAAACTGCAGGAGCAAATTACTTGTTATCCAAAGACATATTTTCTACCCCATTGCTGTACTCATCAGTCCAAACCTAATTTTAAATGAATTCTTATGGTCACTTGAGACATCTGGATCACACATGACCTTTCTATAATATGCAGAGAAGGAATAGTATAAACAATCATGCCTACATGTCTATGTGGTGAACATCTGCATTTACCTCAGAAATGCCATTTTTAAATGTATTTAAGCTTTAACAGAAAGGAACTCTAGGGGTTTCATATGGAGACTTAAAGGATAAGAGGAAATAGCAATAGAATTTACATTGTCTTTAAGGATCATTAAAAGTAGATTCTGAAAATTTGGGGCAATGAGCATAGGTTCTGTTAGGAGTCACACTACAGTTGATGGGAAATGTACTTGAGTCAAAACTTAATTGAGTTTGCTTCGGTGATGACTATTTTAATTATACTTCAGAAATTTATTTAATGGTTAAGTCTGTAAGTGGGAGTTCCTTTTCAAGAATATCTTCAAATTCACAAGATTCATGACTTCTGAAAAGATAGGCCTATTGAATTCTATCAGTTTTCACATAAATGCAATTAACCAAAGTGACATTAATTGCTCCTTGTTTCAGTTATCTAGTTGTAAATGGCTAAGTGGCAAAAAGTAACTAAATTGATCTGGGTTTCCCTCTTGTTGCAATAGCCTAAATAAAATATATTTCCTTATTTGATCAGTGTTACCTTTGGCAGCAGAAATTAGTAGTAAAAATCACTAGTAGTGATTAACATCATTAGTAGTGAAAATTTACATGTTGCTCAGTACATTAGTCAATAATTATTCATACATTAATATTCCACCAGATGAGTTTAATTATATACTAAACAAAATATTTTGGGTGACTTAGCAGGAATTCTATTGAATTCTGGCTAGAATTCTACGCATAAATCTTGGCCTTCTAAATTGGGGCACTTTTCTGACCAAGATGGCTACTTACCACATGTAGATTTGTTACATTTATGTCAGCTACAATCTATAAGATGACTTCTAGTTCTCCATGACAAGAGCAAAAAGCATGTATAACAGTTTTCTCCCTAGGTGAGAAGACTTTGTGTGTCAACTTAATGTGTGTGGAGACTGGTTAGAGGGTGTTGCAGCTGGTATCTATTCTCAGATATTAAAAAGAAGCAGCTACTTGTTTTGTATCTACTTATTATTCCAAAATGCAAATAATTACACCCCATGAAGGCTTCCAAAATTTAGCATGATGTAGTTGAATGAATTGTCATTGGTAGATACTCCACAATTGTGGAATTACCTGAAACTTAATCTTCATTTTCAAAGTCTGCTAGAGAAAACTGTTAGACATTTCCAGAAATTATCAGGTTTAAATCCACAGAAGTTTTCAATTTGGCCTTCTAGTTCATTAGACTTTTACCCAATTTTACATACATAATATATGTTCCCAAAATAAACTTGAAGAATGCATTGTTATGTAAGTCATCTTAAACAGTCAGCAATTCAGCAGTTTATCAATTTACTAGTGCAATCTGTTTCCTCTTGAAAATAAATTTTACATAAATTTACATAATTTATATAATATTTTGAGGTTTAACTGATATATAAATAATTGTTTGTAATTTGTATGTACAGTGTGATGAGTTTGGGCATATGCAAGTACCCACAATTCGATCACCTCAATAGAAGGTAATAGTTTAGATGCAGTTTTGTTGATTTTCCTACTAATTACTGCTGCCAAAGGCAATACTGATCGAATAAGGAAATTTATTTTATTTAGGCTATTGCAATAAGAGGGAGACCCTTGATGAAATATCAGAGTCTGAGCAGGGTAGTTTTGCTTTATACTTTTATAGAGAGAATCAACTTATAACTGGGTGACATGTATTTTGGATTTTTTGTGATCATGGGAGGTCTCTTTCAATCAGCTTGATAGGGAAATATTTATCTGTGTGCCTAGCTAGTTTCACATGGATAAATAGTTCACCTAATATTTCATGAGCTAAAAACTGGAGTTAGTTCTCCATGTCTGACTTGTCAGTATGTTCAGGTAAAAGGGAAATGTCTGTGTGTGGCCTGGTTGCAAGTAAACAATCATTTCTAAATTTTAAAGGAATCATGCGGAGGAACAGATAGCCTGTTTTACTGAAATCATATGGGGCAGGTTGCTTTTTGTTTTAATCCATTTCCCAGACCACAGAAGGATGGAGGGACTTGCTCTTTTCCAGGACCTTATATTCGGTAAAATTCAATATTTTGTAAGGAGAGGGTGGTTGGGTTATGGACACTGGGGAAGGTATGTGCTATGGTGAGTGCTGTGAAGTGTGTAAACCTGGCAATTTGCAGACCTGTACCCCTGGGGCTAATAATACATTATATGTTAATTTAAAAAAATTAAAAATTTTTAAAAAAGAATGTGAAAAAAAATTCAACATTTTGTCACCACTCTAGCCTTTATGATTTCCTTCCTTTTCCCTGCTTTGTAGTCAATGTGGTCTTATTTTCAGTTAAAGGGAAAGGTTAGCTTATTGATTTAAATTATTTTTAAAAATTTACTTACAGTTGCACTCTTTCCTATAGACACGGCTCTGGTTGTGTCTCATAAGTTTGGTATATCATTTCAAAGTTCAAAATAGCCATTTTTTTTGTTCATGATAATTATCATTCATCACTGAAAAACTCAGAAACAGTGATAAACCTCCTGAATAGGGTTAATCTAGGCCTAAGAAATAATCTCTTGAAAACAAAATCAGTTGAAACCTGTTGAGGCATGATGGAAAACATCATTTGATTTAACCCCTGAAGATCAGGCCTCTTAAAAGAGGGATATCTGAAAGAAGAAATAATGCATGTACAAGTTTTTTAAAGAGCCAGGAGGTGAATCCTGAGACTCTTCAGTCTAGCATATTTCAAGAGGCTGGTGGATGAAAGAGGCTGGTGGTGAATTGGGCGTCATTCCTCATTAAATAGGATATTTAAAAATTTTTTTAAATAATTAAAAATTTTTTAAATTTAATTATTTAATTTAAAAATTTAAAAATTTTAATTTAAAAATTTGATTATTTTTTTAAATAATTAAAAAAATTTAATTATGTTTTTATTAACATATAATGTATGATCTGTTTCAGGGGCACAGGTCTGGGATTCATCAGTCTTACACAATACACAGTGCTCACCATAGCACATACCCTCCCCAATGTCCATCACCTAGCTACCCCCGTACCTCCCCACCCCCTCCCCTCCAGCAACCTCAATTTGTTTCGTGAAATTAACAGTCTTTTAGGGTTTGTCTCCCTCTCTGGTTTCATCTGGTTTCTTTTTCAATTTATTTTTATTTTGGGGCACCTGGGTGGCTCAGTTGTTAAGCATCTGCCTTCGGCTCAGGTCATGATCCCAGGGCTCTGAAATGGATCCCTAAGTCAGGCTCCCTTCTCGGTGGGAAGCCTGCTTCTCCCTCTCCTATTCTTTCTGCTTGTGTTTCCTCTCTCTGCTGAATAAATGAATAAAAACTCTTAAAAATTTTTCAAGTGACAGCTAAAAATTTATTTTAAAAATAGTCTTATTTTTTTAAATATGACACCTTTTTAAAAAATAAGGTATCAGTGTTCTTGGTGATATTGTCCAAAATATTGATATCTTTTATATAAAACATGTGTGACCCAAGCATTTCTTTAGACATTCTTTATGGTCCAGAAATTGGCTTGGTTGTTCACAGGAAAAATCAGCCTGTGCTTGATCTGATGCACTGATGAGTCCTTTGATGAACATGCAAATTTGTCAGGCTTTTGCTGACAGCATTTTTTCAGATCTTTGCGGGAAAACCAGGTATGTGTCATTCTAAAGTCTTGATAAGAATCTGAGCGTTCAGGTTTTAATTATTTGGTACTAAATTAGAAATGTTAGTTTGGACGCTTGGTGCTGATATTGAAGAACCTCAAATGTTCATAATAAATATTACTGGTTATGTCCTGCTAACATGTTAGACACTTATATATTGCCATAAGGATAAGAATACTAATAAAAGACTAAATTGTGAAGGTTACAGCAAAGAGAAATAAATATTTGTTTGTAAAACCATAGTCTGCTAAATTATTTCGAGTTATATATAACTTAAAAGAGAGTGGTTCCATATATCCAAAAAATATGATATTAAAACATCAGCAGTATTCCAAACAAAACTTGTAATCATTCAGTCCTATGTCTTTAATTCTTATTCTCTTTGGGGATACTTGGAGGCTCAGTCAGTTAAGTGACTTCCTTTGGCTTGGGTCATGATCTCAGGGTCCTGAGATTGAGTCCCCTATTGAACTCCTTGCTTGACAGGAAGCCTGCTTCTTGTTCTGTCTGCCACTCTCCTTGTTTGTGCTCTTTCTCTGTCTCTGATGAGATAAAAAAGTAACATCTTAAAAAAAATAAATTCTTATTCTGTTTGCTCTTGGTTTAGCAGTCTCATGACCACATCTGCCTCTCCACTTGAATTATGGAAATCCTGATTTATTCTATGTGATCTTAAACTTATTTATGAAATCCCTTCAGGAATCTAAGCCCAAGACTACTTGAATGGTAATTTTCTAGGGGTCTCTGCATCACTTTTTGTTAAAGAACTTCACTGTAGCTAATTTGCAAATACTTCCAGAAAAGCATCAGAGAAAACAACTATCTCTTGGTGAAAAAAATCTAAAATCTACTGTGGTTGACTTACTAATGATAAATTTCAAAGGTGAAAATCTCTGATGAGATTTTATTGTAGGAATAATATAACTAACAAGACAATTTCTTGTTCTTGTGACATGCAAAGCAAACTTAAGTCAATCAAAAGTTTTAGATGAAATATCTAAATGAATGTCTCTGTTTTCAAAGAACAGGATAGTGCATCTAACTTATGAAAATAAACATAATCTCATTAAGAAAAATAAAGTCTCCTGATGTATAATAATCCAGAAACTTAAAATATCATAATATATTATGAATTTATCAAGATTATCAAGTAAAATATTTAGTAAACTAGGGTATCTGGGTGGCAAAGAGGAGTCCTGGCTTACTCAGTTAAGCCTCTGCCTTGGGCTCAGTTAATGATCCTGAAGTCTTGGGATTAAGCCCTGCATCTGGCTTCCTGCCCAGTGAGGAGCCTGCTTCTTTCTGTCTCCTTCTGCCAGTCCCCTAGCTGGTGCTCTTTCACTTGCTCTCTGTCAAAAAATAATAAAATAAGTAAAATCTTAAAAAAAAAAAAAAAAAGATTTAGTAAGCCTTACAAAGGTACCAAATACCTGTATATTAATTTCATAAATGACATGAATCTCCAAATGAAAACCGCTAGGCTATACTGGATTCAATAAGTAAAATTGTGACCAAATCAGTATTTTAATAGCAACTGGAATTATGATGGATCACACTATACTTTTGTGGTCTAATAGGAGGATTAACACCAGGAGACTGATAATCAAACAGAAATATAGCCAGTGCAGTGATGTATCTATAGAAATCTCATAGGATTCCTACAGAATTTATATTAATTACATTTTACTCACATTTAACCCAGGGAAGGGTTATCTGCTCTTCTGAGTTGACAACACTTTCCTTATAACTCCTATCAATTATACCAGGTTATTTCTGCCATCTCATTATATACAAGGTGAAGGAGTCCTTTATGATGTTCCCAGGAGCTCCATTTACATGATGAATGCTTTGCCATTTCTTTACTTTCAATCTGCATGTGTCCTTAATGCCTGAAAGAGGAGTCCCTTGAAGGGAGCATATAAATTGGTCTTTTTTTTTTTTTTTTTTTTTTAAATCCAAACACATCCATGGTGTTTGATTAGAGTGTTTATTCCATTTACATTCAAAATAGTTATTGACAGGTATGTAAATGTTGCCATTTTGTAACTCATTTTATTGTTTTGCAATTCTTCTGTTCCTTTCTTTTTCTCTATTCTCAGAGTTTGTTATCTTCCTTTAGTGGTATATTTGAATTCCTTTCTTTTTACTATGAATTTTATAAATAACATCTTCTACATATAGCAATCTATATTAAGTTGATGGTTACATAAGTTTGAATGCGTTCTTTACTCTTTCTCCACCACCACATTTTAGGAATGTGGTTTCATCTTTACGTCCTTTTATTTTGTGAATCTCTTGACTTATTTTTATATATATACTTAATTTACTGCTTTTCTACTTTCTACTTTTCTTCCTCCTACTTATGGCCTTTCCACTCAGAGTCCCCTTCAACATTTTGGGGGCTGATTACTGGTCATGAATACCTTTAACTTTTGTCTGGGAGCTTTTTTATTTCTCCTTCTATTCTGAATGATGAAATTGCTGGATAGCATATGGTTGCAGGTTTTCCTTTCAGCACTTTGAATATATCATGCCACTTTCTTCTGACCTGCAAAGTTTCTGCTGAAAAATCAGCTGATAGCCTTCTGGGGTTTCCCTTATAACTGTTTTTCCTCTTACTGCGTTTAAACTTCTCTGCCACTACTTTTTGTGATTTTAGTTACAAAGTGTCTTGGTGTGTACTTCCTTGGGTTGATTTTGCTAGGGTATCTCTATACCTTCTGGATTTCGATTTCTATTTCTCTTTCCTGATTCAGGAAATTTTCAGAATCCATAAACGGTCTTAGGATATTAGCAAGGTTTGCTCATATCTACTGTGGGAGGAGACCTTAAGCTGAGGCCTGGCTGGAGGTCATGTGTCTGTAGGAGAAGGTGGTGGTGGGGTATGTTGTGAGCAAATTAGTGGGAAAGTGTTGATGCTGTGCTGGTTCCTGCAGGTGTCTGTGTCTGGGCTGGGGTTTGTGGGGGTCCTCTGGGGAATGGTACCCACTGGCAACTTATTTCCTAGAGAACTCACTGTTCTTCCAACATACACTATGAGGTTTAATAAATCTCCATTTCATATATCCCAGGTGTTTTTTAAACTGCTACTTCTGTGATTCTAGGGTTGTTTGTTGTACTGTCTCTCTAAGGGTGGGGACTCAATTTCCTATTGCCATACTTCTTTCTCTCCCAGAGCCCAGGCTGCTGATTTTTAAAGTTCCTGGTGTTACTCAAAACTAAAAAGTCCAGTCAAGAAATAGGCAGAAGTCATGAACAGTTATTTCTCCAAAGAAGACATGCAAATGAAAAAAACACATCATTTAGCATCAGGGAAATACAAATCAAAACCACAATGAGATACCACCTAACACTGGTCAGAATGACTAAAATTAACAACTTAGGAAGCAAGAGATGTTGGCAAGGACGTAAAGGGGAATCCTCTTACATTCTTGGTGAGAATGCAACATGGTATAGATACTCTGGAAAACAGTATGGAGGTTTCTTAAAAAGTTAAAAATAGAACAAC
The DNA here is from genome assembly GCF_964662115.1 of Mustela nivalis. Lineage (NCBI taxonomy): Eukaryota > Metazoa > Chordata > Mammalia > Carnivora > Mustelidae > Mustela > Mustela nivalis. The sequence goes on from NC_139034.1 coordinate 68,604,805, forward strand.
CTAACCAGTCGTACTTACCCAAAGTATACAGACATAGTGACTCGAACAGGCACATACTGCCCGATGTGTATAGCAGCAATATCCATGTTAACCAAAATATATCCAATGACAGATGAATGGATAAAGAAGATGCACTATATATGTGTGTACACACAAACACATACACACACACACACACACACACACACACACACACACACACTCACACTGGAATATTACTCAATCATCAAAAATAATGAAATCTTGGGGCGCCTGGGTGGCTCAGTGGATTAAAGCCTCTGCCTTTGGCTCAGGTCATGATCCCAGGGTCCTGGGATTGAGCCCTGCATCAGGCTCTCTGTTTAGCAGGGAACCTGCTTCCTCCTCTCTCTCCCTGCCTGCCTCTCTGATGACTTGTGATCTCTGTCTATCAGATTTAAAAATAAATAAATAAATAAACATGAAATCTTGCCATTTGCAAGGACATGGATGGAACTAGAGGTATTACACTAAGTGAAAGAAGTTAATCAGGAGGAAGATGAATACCATATGATTTCATCATATGTGGAATTTAGGAAACAAAACAGATGAACATAGGAGAAGGAAAGGAAAATAAAATAAGGTAAAAACAGAGAGGGAGAAAAACCATAAGAGACTATTAACTATAGGTACCAAACTGAGGGTTGCTGGAAGGAAGGTGGGTAGGGGAATGGGGTAGTGGGTGATAGGCATCAAGAAGGACACTTGATGTAATGACCACTGGGTGTTATATGTAACTGATGAACCCCTAAATTCTACTCCTGAAACTAATAATACACGATATGTTAACTAAATTGAATTAAGGAAGATAGATAGATAGATAGACAGACAGATAGATAGATAGATATTGTAACAACTGGTAAAATTAGGTCTCCATGGTTTTCAAAGCCAAATGTGACAGGGACTTGTCTTTCTATGAAGGCTTCCCACTGCCTGGGGTGCTTGGTGTGGATGTCTGTTTCTCTGCCCTCTGAGCTCACAGCATCTCTCCCTCCCTTCTGGGTCCATTTAGCTTCTATGTCTCCACCATTTTTGCCCTCTTCTCTGTAGCCTCTTCTCTGTACTTAACATTGGAGAGTCTATTCTAACAGTCTTCTGGTCATATTTTGGTTTATTTACACTGTAATGGGTGTTATGTTGTTGTATACATGAGACGAAGTGAGCTTAAGATCTTCCTACTCAGATGTCTCCTTGTTTGTTTGCTGCTGTTTTTGTTTTTGTTTGTTTGTTTTTAAACAGAGGAAATCAATCTTTAGTTTTGCCTAACTACAGATATTAAAACTCTCAAATTTTACCTAGCTTTGAACATGACAAATAAAATTTCCTTTTTGTAAACTTTCTATATCCATTCAGATTTTGGCTTTTATGTTTCTCATTCTGAAAACAAGCAATTATTTTACTTGAGGACAAAACTACTCTTTTTTTCTTAATAAAATGTAACATGCATACTTATATGAACTTTTTTTTTTTTTTTTTTACCATATTGGTCCTATCAGACCATTCTTTACCATACAGGTCCTATTGTGACTAACCACAATAACTTCATTTTCATAAAGGATGTGGATCATTTGAATTGTTGACAATAAACAAGCATTTTGCACAGACTTGCAGAATTTATGAATGTATCACAATTTTTTATAGCCACATACTTCCTTAAAGTACAAATTCTCAAGTGTAGCAAAAATGAACACATTAACATATGTTTCTTTATACCCTATGAAAATAAGAGCCACAAGAGCACAAACTTAATATTATGCATATTAATTAATATTCAATGTTCTGTCTTAGAAATTATATACTTAATATGCATTTAGTGAAAGTGTAAGACATTAGGTTATCTAAAGATCTTTGAAACAAGCTGACATGCTATAAAATATAATTACTGTTGGAATAAAGTTTGTCATGATAATGATTCAATTTGATTAAACATGAATTTATATCTTTTATAATATTATGCATCTAGTAGATATAATGTAGCAATTCACTTAGCAGATCTACAGAAGTTTAGAAATAATATGCATAGGTAGAATAAAAAAAATGTATGCTTATATCACAGTTAATACCAGTAAGTTAGAAAACATAGCTGTTTTTGTCTGATAGATACTTTAGACTTGATTGCCAGAGATTTGTCTAAATTATGGAACTTAATTATTAAACCTTTTAGGTAAGTTTCTAGAAGAACTTTTTTTGATACATTGATTAATTTACTTATCTGGAAATATTAGGACTCTTCAACTTATGCAATAACTTATACATCCATTTTTCTGCCAGATCAAATCTGCTGAGTCTTCCTAGTGAATTCCTCTTATTTCAGTTGTACTTTTTACCTCTAAAATTTCCATTTGGTTCTTTTTTATAATTTCTTTTTATTGATTTTTTTATTTGATGAGATACTGCCATACTGCTTTGCTTTTAAAACTATTTTTCTTTGGTTTGATTTCCTTGTCTCTTAAATCTAACATCTGGTCCTGCTCACAGGAGGTGTCATAAGGCTGTCTTGTTTTCTATATCTGATAATGTATGTAGCAACTTAAAATATCGATTCCCACATTCCACTCCAGTTTTTATGTTGCTTATTTATTTGTTAAGTGCCTTGGTTGGACTATTCTCATGAAGTCTGTTTTCCCTTTAAGTGTTAAATTTTTGATGTTGCTCATAGAAGACACAGCCTTATGCTTGTTCCCAATCATCCTTGAATGACAGGTTTTAGCAGAACTGTCTCTTCCTTGGTCTCTCTGGTAAACCACTTGCCTCTATTGGCATCACACTTAGATTTTAGGCTCCACTGTCTGTCAGGTAATTATTCTATTCTCAAAGACTCCCTGTGTCCCAAATTACTTCACCATCTGACCTAATTTAGCTTCAGCTCCTTGGCAGAGGTAGTTTTCTTAGACCAGTGTTTGAGGCTTTCTCTTGACCCCAAACTCATCATATCTTTTTTCCCTGAGTCTCCTCTGGTAAACTAGTTTTTAGTTTAGGTATTACTCATAATAGTTAAACACCAAAATCATTATCATTTTGATAGCTTTCTAAGGCTTGAACTCACCAACACTGTTTCAAATAGTTGCTTGGGGAGAACTTCAGAGTTCTCTGCTTTAATGGAGTGCCTCTCTTCCTGGACACAATCTCAGGACCCTTGCTTAGGAGCCAGGGGTGGAGACATTGATTGCCTCTTTATTATGAGCAGGGCACTGAATTGGAGAAAATAGCCTCTGGTTTTCTCAGCTACTCTTTCTCAACATGAAACCTCTACTTCACAAACATTTAGGTCTTGATATTCTCAGTATGCCATGCCTGAGGTCAGGCTTTTACCCTTTCAGTATAGGTTGGGTGGGGGAAGGAAGCCTCTAATATCTCAATAACAGTTGCCAGGAATTTACTCTGCAATTTAGAGCTGGTGGTTTGAGAAATACTGGCAGCCTGCTTCTCTCGGAGAGGTACCATATTCCTTGACTAAGAGCAAAAGGGAGAATGAGCCCTGTTAATTTGTCCACCCTTGCCCAGATTGTCATCGTGCTTGGATTGGGATGGGGTTGGGGATTGGATAATGGGTCAGGTACCAGAGACTCTCCTTTTTTTATACAGAGATTTAGTAAGTTTTCTTAAATAAAAGTTTCTTCATATACTCTATGCCTGTAGAACAATTTCAGAGATTTTAAGGGGTTGATTTCCATTAATTTTCACCAGTTTTCATGGTTTTTTTTGGAACCAATCTACATAGCTCTTCACATTGCCAATCTGAAAGTAGACGTCTTACAGAGTTTTCTGTATTTTCTCTAATGGTAATTTAGGTGGCTCTCTTTTTCCTTTTAAGAGTTAATTTAATTGCAAATGGAAGACCTCCATTCAGGCCATGTAATTATAATTAAACTCACTGGAATCCAAATAAATTGGACCACTCCTTATGTCAACATGTCTCTCTCATACAGTGTGTCTTAAGATACTAACTTACCATTATTCACTTTCTCTAACATTCTGGGGGATTTTTATTGTTTCAGTCTAACTAAGCTAGAGTTACGGTTCCCATAATTCCTTTCCTGCAGAGTTCCCAGTCATCTTAGTTCCCAAAAGAAACTAAGATTTAGAAGGCAGAAGTAAACCAGCAGCCACATTATTTTTATAGTCAGATGATCACGGCAAGTGCAGCAGACATTGTTTTCATTCACAGGTCTGTTCTCTTATTCTGCTGGCTGGGTTTTTTGGTGAGGGGCCACAGCAGAGCTGTGGTTCATGCTATTCCTTTCAGATCTGCATTTAGCTTTTGAGATTGCTGGACCATGTAGATTCTTCACTCTGTGATGAGATATAGAAGCCTCCCCTGCTGGACACCAACGTCATTGGAGTTGGGGGCTTAATTAAGGTGTTGAAATACCAGTATGGGTTTCAGTCTATCCTTTTTGGGTTATAGCTTGGTCTTGTAGGGTCTAGTTTGATCTTGTTTTTCCTACTTCACATACCTCCTCCCGCCTTTTCTGCCTGTCTGCCTGTAGACCTTGGGCTGTAACTCCCCAGGTGCAAAGACAGTAGTCTTACGTGTAGAACAGAGACTGTGTAATAATCTCTGGTAATAATCTCAGGTCAAGTCCTATCACACATATATAGTATAACATATGCAATATAAAATAAGATAGTAATATTATATAATGAAGAAATATGAAAAATAAATATTTCCACACAGTATCTTATATTTCTCTGATCAAACTGTACTGATAAACATGCATAAATTTGAAGGGCAAAATCATAGAGTGAATGGAACCAGTCTCATTATGGGAAAGCTTGACCTCTCGCTTAGGTTTATTTGTTTTACCTTCTCAGAATATAGCATTGGCAGTTAACATGAAATTATCAGATTACCCCTAGTATTTTGACCAGATAAATTAACATTTGCAAATTAAAGAACTCAATGTAAATTCAATATAAATTGAAAATTCCTCACTCTTGGACACATTTTACCAGCAGAAAACAAATGCATGCAGAACATGCATTTGCATGTGGTTTTACATTTATTACAATATACAGAGATAAGCTTCTTTTACTATGGGAATAAATGCATCACCAAACCAAGAAATCTCCTCTGTGGCAGATTCATAATGGTCCAGTGTCATTTATATGAACTCGTGTTTAGTTCCTCCTCCATATTTTTCAATATGTAACAATATCAAATCAAAGAATATTTTGAGCATACTCTAGCCATTGATGACAATAGCAGTGTACTTTTTTATATATTTCAGTTACCATTCTGAAGTTTGAAATCTTTTCTCTTTGCTTTTCCTTGTTTGATAAATACAGATTTTGAAGAGAAACCATAATGTGGTTATTGGTTATAGATACATAAAAAAGCTCCTATTTGCCTGTTCATTCTTCTCAAGTTCTTTTTTTTTTTTTCCTGTGCATAAAATATTACCTGTACAACCTTCTTTACTTCTTAGTGGTATAGTTTGTAATCCTGGAAAAATATATAATATTTCTCATGGCTCCATGTTGCAATTTTACCTTTTATTTTTTGTCTGAGTATATATTGATTCATCTGTATATGACCTGTAAAATGATTTGCTTCTCAAATATTTGGTTCTTAATCATTAATTATAGCTTCATTTGTCTCCATATCTGTGAAAAAATACTGTTTATAAGTAACAAATCATCTTAATAGCAAATATCTACCAACAGAAGAATCCATAGATGTACTGTTCAATTTTAACACATCAGACTATTTTGCAGTCATGAAAAGGATTAAGCTGTAGTTGAAATCTGAATTGGTAATATCACAAATCTACAATCCTAATATAATGTTGAATATAAAGATATGTTGGACAAAAATTCACATAGTATGATCCCATTTATATAAAGAAATACTTGTATCTTTCATTAAGAAAGAAAAGGTATACAAACAAGCAAAAATTCAGTATGAAATGTACTTCTTAGGGGAAATGGATAGTCTGAAACTAAAGATGTATGTACAGTGATTACAAAGGTTTGGTATGGTTCTGTTTCTTAATGTAATTTAGAGTAGGCATATTTTCATCTTCTTACAAACCTCACATGAATATTACATGTATTCTGTATTTGATTTATTTCATAATAAAATAATATGCTATATCATAACATTTAAGGGGGAGAAATGTGATCATTTGGTAAGATCAGGAGCTGATAGGAATTCGGAGAATATAAATACTTACAGTTTTAAATATGTAAGTAAATTAGTTCATTGTGGAGTTTAACTAGAAATTTTAGTAAAGGTAAAAATGTTCAGTTACTTTCCTAAATCTTCGTTCTCATGTTTGTGGAACTATTCATATGGATTACTCCAAACACTGTTATTTTCTAAACAAGTTGTCAGGAAAACTGTATTTTGACTATATTAAAGTCCTGGTGGGGCTTTTCTCAATGAGCTGGTTCCACCCCTAGCTTGGATAAATTCATATTAAGTTGACTTTTGATGAAGATTTCTGCATTTTATTTACTCCTTCCTTTTCTTTGACCAAACCATATTGTGAAATCATATTAAAATAGGAATCTCAAAGTCGTTTAGTAAGCCACACAGACACAAATGTATGCCAAGATAGTGAACAGCCAGCTATTTTGTTTGAAACTCATGCTTCTGGAAGTTAACATTATCCTCAGTACACAAATCATATGATAAGAAAAAGGAACTAGGTATTTCAGTGATTCCTATGATTCTCATTTTAGCACATCGATGAAATCTAAGGGACTGAAAACATTTAAATACACAAATAATTGGGTTTTGAAAAGAATTGTAATATATAAAATTATCCACTTCTTTCTCATAGAATAGAATAGAATTTTGGATTACCAATGATTAGTGCCTAAGAAAACATTTGGAGGGTCATAGTTTAGAGAAAAATGGAAACAGTTATCCAGATACTAATGAAAAACAAATTGTTTCTTCTTAAAAACCAAGAATTTATAAAGAATCTATCTACATTGATTAAAGTCAGTGGATAAATGTTCAACTGTCCATTTTACTTTGCTTGTATAGACAGAATGTACGAATAGGTCATGTCATTTGGGTGAGGGGAATTGAACTTGACAGAGGACAGAGAATGGGGTCACTATATTGTAAATTACCTCTTCAAGTGCAATTATCTATTAATGACATAAATCCAATACAATTCTACAAGTCTTGGTTTTATCCTATATACTCCTTCTTTTCTTTATTGCCTTTTTGATAATGGTAATTTTTTAAAGATTTTATTTATTTATTTGACAGAGAGATCACAAGTAGGCAGAGAGGCGGGTGTGGGGGGAGGGGAAGCAGGCTCCCTGCTGAGCAGAGTGTTTGATGTGGGGCTCCATCCCAGGACCCTGAGATCATGACCTGAGCTGAAGGCAGAGGCTTTAACCCACTGAGCCACCCAGGCACCCTGATAACAGTATTTTATTTGTTTATACCAAAATCTCTTTTGGTTCAGTTCTAGTAGATGTTTTCTTTGAAAACTAATGGGCTTTCTCTAATGGATGCTAAATGGCTAGAAAAACAATGTTATACAGTATCAATCTTTATACCTTAAAACTTTTTCTTGATGAAATGCTAAACAGCTTAACAATAACCCACAACCTTCGGACCAACTGTTCTTGATGAAAATGAAGAGTATATTGTAGTAAATATGTGTACAATTGAAATTTTATATTCATATTTTAATTACTTTAAATTTTATTTTTAATAGCCACTTGAAATACACCTAAAAAAAAAGAAAAAAGTTCTACATTTCTAACTGCCTTCAGGTTAACCTGTCACCTACCCCAATAACAAACACTCAGCAATGAAGCCAATATAACCATTATTGCCCTTATATGGAAGTTATATTTCAGTACAATAATACAGATTAAATTATATTCTTTTGGTTTTCCAGTTTTATTGGTAAGTAATAAAATAATAATTATTACAACATGGGGCAACCTGGTGGCTCAGTCAGTTAAGCCATCCCACTTTTGATTTCAGTTCAGGTCATGATCTCAGGATCATGAGATCAAGTCCTATTTCTGGCTCTAGATTCAGTGGGGAGTCTACTTGAGATTCTCTCTCCCCCTCTACATTTGCCCCTACACCCTTCTAAAATAAAATCTCAAATGGGGGCACCTGGGTGGTTCAGTGGCTTAAGGCCTCTGCCTTTGGCTCAGGTCATGATCCCAGGGTCCTGGGATTGAACCCCAAACTGGCCTCTCTGCTCGCCAGGGAGCCTGCTTCCCCTATCCCTCTCTCTGCCTGCTTGTGATCTCTGTCTGTCAAATAAATAAATAAAAATCTTAAAAGGAATAAAATAAAATCTTAAATAATTATTACAATATATATATACATATACTTAATACTACAATACTTAAAATACTATGCATTAATATATGATGTATATGACATAGTATATCTATATGTATTTAAAATATAGTACATATAGTATATATTGTAAATTATTATATGCAATATATACTTAATACTCTAATATTTAAAATACTATATGGTTAATTAAAATATTTTTTAGTGGTTTTCTTTAATTATAAAAATTATCCCTATGTAATAAAATCTTATCACTAGAAACATTACTATCACATTATTTTTAATTATGTATACAAATATAGGACTTATTAAAAGGGACATTTTCATGTACCAATTAATATCAGTTTTGAGGAAAAATATTTTGAATGATTTATCCAGGTTGCTTAAATTGCACAATTGCACATTGGCATAAGGACAACATTAAAGGCAAGTTGATAATAATGACAGATTTTTTTTTAGGTTATATGACATTCTGTGTACATAGCCTATGTACATAGGCTATTTGTGCTAGTCTTATACAAATAATTTTTATCTCACACCACTAAAAATAATCATGAATGAGTAGAAGGCACCAAAATTGTTTTTATATCCTATTGAATCCACTGAGAATTTGGAAAGAATCAGAAATTTCCAAAGAACTTTAAATATCAAGGTAGCAGGTATCAGTGTTTTACCCAAGATTAATTCTGATGCTTTTACCTTTTTCATGTACTTGGTCTTTGTGTGTGCTTTCATTCTCAACCACCAGCATCTGTATCTCTTTATCAAGGACCTGTCCTAGTTTCTCAGATCACATGGTGCCCCTGTGTCCTGAGAGGCCTAAGTGCTAGGGAATTCATGTCCCTCAGGGAAAACAAAAACAAAAACAAGAACAAAACCACCTTAAACAATGATTAATAGATGGAATATAAATATTTGAGCTTCCTTGCTTCCAATTAGTACAAATTTATGTAGTGTCTGCATTGTCACCAAAATCCTAATGCAGAGCTGAATGATGGTAACCTTCTGTGGAATTTTGCTGGCTATTGAACATTTGCTTGAGCTCCTCAGCTTCTAAGTTTCCATTTCCCACCCTCCTAGTACCCCAGTCTTCTGGGATATTTTCTGTCCACTGCCACATAAATTGGTATTTCAGCATTTGTTTCTTGAATACTAGAGAAAGGCCTCTTCAAATTTCCCCCCAGCCCAAGATTGTACATTAAAAGCAATGCCATGCAACAATAAAAAATTAAAGATTACTGACTCTTTCAAAGCTGTAAAGGATAAAGAGTTGGTTGTTCCTGTCATGTCCCTATTTATTTCACAGTTTAGTTCCCTAGGGTGATGGTAGGGTCCAGGGGTGGGGTGGAGAAGAAAGCAATTCATGATAGGTGACAGTACACCATTGTAAACTTAAGTGTTTACCCATTTTCTGTGCTTGATGAGGTATCTTTACTAGAAGAGATCAATACAACCTCTATTCTGGCACATCATACATTGCATACCTCTGGCATATGCATTCATTTCAAAATGCATTAGGACAAAAAACATTCACTTAGAATGGACAGTACTTCACATGAAAGGTCTTCTCTCGATGGCTATACTGACTCATCTGCTCTTTGCTACAGTGTATTCCAGAGGGACCTAAAATCTGGACAATCCACAGAAGTATATTGATGACATCATGTTAATTGGACCTGAAGAACAGGTATTACAACAGTAATTACTGCAGATGGTTTTGTAAGACACAGAAAGCCTAAAAGATGGGAAATTAACTCTGTGAAGATGTAAGGGCCTTCTATATTATAGAAACTTTCAGGAGTACAGTGGTAAGGAGCTTGACAACAGGTATTTTCCAGGTTAAAAGAATAGTTTTTATGCACTGCAGTTTCTATCAGTACCACTCTGTGCTTGGTAGGTCAGATTGGATTTTGGTTTATTTGGGAATATTGCTCTGAATACTTTTAGGGTAATTTCAAAGGCTGTTTATTGTGAGAGTGTACAGTCATGGTTTCTCTTTAGTTGTGCAACCTAATCCACGTGGTGGTGCTACTAGAGAGACTGGTGGTAGATAACATGTCATTTGGAAACTTCAAAAGCTTTAATAAGGATTTGCAGTATAGACACGTAGGATTCAAGAGCAAGGTCATGCTGTCTGTAACAACAACCATATATCATTTGCAAAGTTGAGTAGGCACAGCAGCTATCTACCCTGTAAAAATAATGTAAATCCGGGGTAGGGATTTTCCCTCGGCATACAGATCCAGAGGACAAAAATGTTATGTGAATAGGTAGTCACAGCTCCAAGTTAAGTACACTTGTTAGACTTAGTTAATGACGCTCCATTGGCGTACAATTATGTCCTAATAGAGGTTCCTAAGGATCCACGGGAGGAAGGAAAATAAAGTCCTGGTTTGTAGAGAGCTTAGCTCAGTATATTTTTGTGAGCTGAAAATAACTGCTACAAGAAAATGGCAATACCAAGTGTGGAGGTCCCTGGAGGACAAGGGTAAGTGGCAGTCTTCCTGGGAACAGGGCTTTGGAGGCATGCCTAGCCACTGTGTGAACAAAGATAAAGTACTTGAGGAAAAAACATATCTGAACTCCTAGACAGTGGCTAATAGCTTAGCTTGTTGGTTAGGGGCCTGAAAGGAGAAATACTGGAAGAATGGGATTAGGAGGCATGGACAAAAGACATGTGGATGTACCGGTAGAAGTGGGACAAAAGTGTGAGCCATGTTGACTCTCAGGTTAATGTATAAGCTGGATGATTCATTAAATACTCAGGGGACGGAAATACCACAGAGAGATCAGCCGGCCTCTATATTTAGTGATTGAGCAATAGACTCCAAACTGGGGAGGCATAGGGCTATGGACGGGCTCAACAATATAGTCTCCTCCTTACCAATACCATTGCCATTACTGAAAATCCAAATTATGAGCTGCAGTATCCAATCCAGTATCTCAACATGAGCTTTGAAGAAATCCACCAGAAATTCAATATCGATTAGCACTCTTCAGACTTTTAAAAGATAGTAATTCATTGTGCTCGTTGGGAACAGGACTAACGTGCATTTGGGCTTTTCCTGCTACAGTGCCTTCCCATAGCGGCATTATCCAGGGGCTAAGAATACCTGATACAGGATCCCATATAACTCTGTCCCTGCATTGTCCAAGGGATGTGCTTTTCAGTAAGGAGTGTAATAGCACGATCATGGGACTTATTGGTCATACCTTTTGGTGAATCACTAGAGCTGACCTATTTAGGGAACACTGAAAAGATCTCTTAAGGGTAATACTGGAATATCTGTGAGAATAAGATACTGTTCTTCAAGGTACAGCACATACCAGGATTCAATGACCATTATGTGATTCTGTGTCTCTGAGAAAAGGAATAAAAATGTCTAGAAATCCAGGGTTGGACATAAGAATGTCTCCCCTCATGTTCCAGCCATGGGAGTTAATTGGAAAACATATTTTCTGTCCTCACAACTTTAAAGTTCGTATATCTAGAGATCCAGGAAAAACACCAGGAGACAAAATAAGACTTCCTTTGAAAACAGATGTATTATGGCCCTGTGGTCATTTTTAGATACTTATTACAGTAAGCAAGTAGGCAAGAAATGGGATAAATAATCATGGGAGGAGGTAGGATATCAAGTACTTAATATGGATAGGGGGTGACACTGTTTATGGACAAAAGAGCAGATTTCTGTTGGAAGTCTTGCCCGTGTATGTAAGTCTGGAAACCCAGGGAATCCACTCAGCATCTCTTCCTGCTTCCGAGTATGATTTAAATGTCTCAGACAAGTGAGCCATAATCTGGGGTTAGGGTTGTCAGGAATGCAGGTTACTAAGAAAAGCACCGTATGCTATAGAAGTATAGGCCCAGTGTTGGGGTAAACAACCCTTGGTGGGGGGTGGGGGCTATAGGCAGTCCTTTCACTTTTGAAAGGGTGGTGACCTTGACAAACCAGAATTCAAATATTTTGTGGCAATTACCACCCTGGCAGCAATTTTAGCAGCTGGGGACTACAGCTCATCACACAGTGATTGTCCTTCCGTACTTACTGTTCCTTTCTGGACTCATGATTAGTAACAACTCCAAAGAAGCAGTAGAGAGAATCCAGTGCGAGGCGTGAGTGTATATAAGGCTGCCCCAGAGGCTGGCGTTGCTGTTCTGTGCCTTGCCACACCCCCTCGTCAGTCTGAAGCTCCCTGCTCTCCAGCTGCAGTTCTGACAGCAACTAGCACTGGGTGCCTTTGTGGGAGGGCCCCCCTTCCTCTCCCAGAGAGAGCTCTTTCCCTGTAATCCTAACAGTTAGAGGTACCTGGGACTTTATGCTGCCTCGGGGGCATTCCAGCACTAATGTCTGATTGGCATGGGACTGCTGGTTTGGACTTCACTGAGCTTTGTGTGCTACACGGTGTTATGTGATGAGTGGAACTTAGTACCACCAACTTAACCTGCCCTCCTCCCTTTCCAGGTCCTCTCTCCCACTGTATACTGTCTTTCCTGGAAATACTATTTCCTTTCTAATAAACCATCTCCCTAACGTTTCTGGTCTTAGTTTCCTTCTGGGAAATTCAGTGTATTAAAAACACTGGGTATAGTCTATTAAGATCAACTCATTGTAAACATAATGTTCCACATATTTACAATGAGACTAACCACAGGCTAGAGTAAAATGAGCTTAAAGACAGTGAAAAAGACAAATACATAAAGATACTTTCATTAGTGATTATTCACCTATTTATTTTTTCCCAAGCCTCCCTCCAACAATGCTTAATGATTCTTAAAAAAAAAATTTTGACCATATTAATGAAAAGTTTCTCTTGACAGTTTTCTTTGACCTAACTATAACATTCATAGACAGAAAACATCCACTTTACAAAACTGTAAATGAAACTGGTTGAATCTAAAATTGAGTTAATTGTTCTTTGACATGTTTTCCCACAAATTTTTGAAATACAGTCATGCAAAGACTAAATGTCTAGTATTCCTTTATTTAAAATTTTACTCTAAGTCTTTATTATATAAACAGAGGTGAAAAGAAAATTTCAAACTATGACCCTCAAGAAATTAAACATTATTGATATGAGTATATTTGAAACACTCCTAAGGTAACTTCCTTTCTCCTATATTTTACTTTTGCAGTTTTATTGAGGAATTCTTCAAATATAATAAACTGCATCTATTCAAAATGTATAATCCAGTGAGTTTTGAGTGTCTCAGAAAGCTGTGACATCTGTAAAAAATTGAGATACAGAACATTTTAGTCACCCCTAGTTTTCTCACTTTTGTTGTTTTTGTCTGTTTCTGTCTGGCCCAGACTTGTGCAGCCATTGATCAGCTTTCTGTTACTATAATTAGCATTTTCATATAAATGGAATCATAACGTATGCAATTTTTTGGTGACTGGTTTCTTTCCTTTGACATGACTTCGAGATTCATCTATGTTGTTTGGTGTCAACGGGTCATCCCTACCACCTGGAGGCCACGTATGTCACCCAGCTTCTCCCCTGGGGGGGATGCCTTTGTCAACCTGAAAATAAAGGTACAATGAGAGGCAAAGGAGTTTATTAGGGATCAAAGAATTGCAATTCAGGAAGGATTCTAGTAGAAATGCAGACGCAAAGAGTACACTGCTTGAAGAGCGAAAGCAAAGTGGTTTTATGAGGAAAAGGAAGGGGGGATTACATGAATTGAAAGAAAAAAATAGAGTTTTCTGTGGGGATGATGCGGCTGAGCTACTCTGGGTCAGACATTGATTGACCGTTGACTCTGTCTTCAGAAAGTCCACAACCGTCAGTCTTGTGATCAGGATGTCTCTTCTGCTGACTTTTCAAGTAGTTGCCTAAAACAATTGCCATTTTGCCCAGACCAGAGTTTTGGGCCCAGTTCACAGACGGGTTACAGTAGTTTCTCTGTAGCGGTTGCTCCTGTCAATTTTTCGTATCTGGCATAACTGTAGTAGGATATGAAAATATGACATGATGTGTTTAAGTGGACTACATACCTTATACAGTTGTCATCATTTCTTTATGTGCATTTGTAGACGTGTGTGTGTGGAGTTCTGTGCGGTTCCACCCAGTGTATAGATTTGTGTAACCAACAAAATCGAGACATAGAATTATTCTATCACCATAAAGAAATCCTCTGGGCTACTCCTTTATCGTCTCACCCTGTCCCCAACCCCTACCATCCATGTCTCCGGGTGACCATCATTTTGTTCTCTTTCTCTACAATTTTGTCATTTCAGTAATGTTACATAAATGGAATCAAGGAGCATGTAATCTTTTAAGATTGACTCTTTTTTACTGAGCCTAATGCTTTGAGACCCATCCTGGCACTTTAATGTATCAGCAGTCCATTCTGTTTTACTATCGACTAGAGTCCTGTCATATATGTACAGTGTATTTTGTTGACCTCTCGATGGACAATTTTATTACTGCAGATTTGGCCATCATGATTAAAGGTATTATGAATATCTGTGTATAGGTATTTGAGTAGCATATGTTTTCATTTCTTCTTGTTAAATGTCTTGGAGTGGGATTTCTGGTTTTTAGGTCCTTGCTAACTTTATAAGAAACTGCTGAACTTTTCTAAAGTGAATGTACAGTCTTATTTTCAATCAGTACTGGTTTGTTGATCTTAGTAATATACTGAGTTATATTGAGTTGCAGTACTTTCTTCCTTTATATGGTTTACCTTTTCTCTTTGTTGATGGTAACATTGTAAAACCATTTTTTTTTCAATTTCAAAAAGCTCAAATTGTTATTTTTCCTCACTATTATGATTTATTGTGTTTTATTTATTGTGAAACCCATATATCAGAAAGATACATCGGTTTATTGTGAAACCCCTGTATCAGAAAGACTTTTCTGATGTTTTCTTTTAGGGTATTTTAATTTCAGCTTTATTATTTAGGGTTATGATTTAAGTAGGAAAAAATATAGCATAAGCTATGTCAATGGTTTCTTTTTTCCCATAGTACTCTGCTTGGAAAGCCTTTCTTCATGTGTTGAATTAAGTGATAATTTGGTCAAAAAACAACCGAACACATACGTATGTCTCTATTGCTAGACTCTCATCAGTTTCATTGATCTGTATTTATAATTTTTATTGCTTTATGTAAATCCTGAAATCAGGTGGAATAAGTACTTTAATTTTACTTTCTCAAATTTGCTTTGGCAGTTGTATTTTCATAAAAACTGAAACGTCAACTTGTCAGTTTAAATCAGAATGCCTCCTCGATTTGTATGGAGTTTGCATGAAAGTACTGCTCATTTTTTAAAGTTTTAAATTTTACAATATTCCAAAATATGGATATTGTGTCTCTTCATTTATTTAGGTCTTTAATGTATGTCAGCATTCTGTAATGTGCAACAGGTGCATTAAAAAAATATTCATAAGTTTTTCATGTTTGGCACTAGTGTGGATCATATTGTTGTTTTATTTCATTTATCTAATTTTTTTATTTCATATAAGAATACAAATGAGCTTTATATGTAAACCTTGTAACTTGATATCCCAAAATTTATTAGTCCTGTTGTTTTGTAGAATCCTGTAAACTTCATTTCAAAGAAGTCAGATCAGATACAAATAGAAAGTTTGAACTTTCAATTTTTATAGCCCTTCCCTCTTTCCTTCCTTCCTCCCTCCCCCCAACCCCCCCACTCCTTCTCTCCCCCCCACTCCCTCTCTCCCTCCCCCCCACTCCCTCTCTCCCTCCCCCGCAACCCCTCTCTCCCTCCGCCCCACTCCTTCTCTCCCCCCCACTCCCTCTTTCCCTCCCCCCCACTCCCTCTCTCCCTCCCTCCTTTCCTTCCTTCCTTCCACCTACCTTACCTGAAAGGCTAAATGATGGTCATATAATGGAGTGTAGAAGTGAATGGACATTCTTACTTATACACAGTCTTAGTAGGAGAGCAGCAAAGTATTTTGTTATAGTTTATGCGTATGACCTTTATTAGATGAAGGGAATTCCATTCCACTAGTTTTATGAGAGTTTTCATCATGAATGTGTGGACTTTTATCAAATCCTCTACTGGGCCTTTAGAAATGATGATGTGATTCATCTCTTTTTCTGCTAAAATTATGACCAATGCAGTATTTCAAAGTATGAAGAATAATTTCCAAACATTTAAAATTTTACCAGTTCCTTATTATTAACTGACTACTTCTGTATAACATCATACCTTTTACATTTCAAAGTCTTTTTCTTGTTTTATTATTGCTTTTTGTTTTTATTTTTGTCCAGCATGTTTATATTGGTGAGTATGCCATGTGCACTGTATAAGAATATTCTGTCTTTGTTGTTTACAGAGTCATAAATGTATCAATCAGATTGAGACAGTTGTTAGTGTTGCTCAGATACTCTATATTTTTTCTAACTCTTTGACTATTCATCCTTTTAACTGCTGAGGGAGAAGTGTTAAAATCTCCTCTATGTTCTTTTATTTATTTCTCCCTTTGGTTCTTTCAATTTTTGCCTTTTAAAACAATCATGATCTCTAATTAGGTGTATACATATTTATGATGCTTATGTCTTGCTGAGAGAAGTGACTCATTTTTTTTCTTTTTTTTTAAGATTTATTTATTTTACTTTAGGGAGGGTTGGGGGTAGAGGGAGAGAGAGAATCCTGAAGAAAATTCCCTGTGAGCACAGAGCCTGACACAGGGCTTGATCCCAGGACCCCAGGATCGTGACCTGAGCTGAAACCAAGTGCTGGCTGCTCAACTGATTGAGCCACCCATGCACCCTGAGAAGGGATTCTTTTATTCTTAGGAAATTGTCTTTCTTTTTAGTACTCTTTGTTATCAAGTTTACTTCATCTAATGTTACTCTAGCCATTTAAGCAGTTCTATGTTTATGGTTTGCATTGTATGTACATGTTTTCCATTCTGATATTTTTAGTTTATATCTTAATATTTAAAATGAATTTCTTCTATATAACACATAATTGGGTCTTATGTTTTATCTATTTTATATCTGTTATTCTTCTTATTTACTTTTTAAAGGAAATGTCATCATAAAAATCTTATAGCCTTTGACAATTTTTTTTAATTGAGGTATAGTTGACACACAATTTATATTAGTTTCAGGTGTATAACATAGTGACTCAACGTATATCTACCTTTTAAGTACAGGATTTGGTTAACTAACATTTAATGTAATTATTGATATGATTGAATTTATATTTACATTTTGGATTTGCTGAATATTCTGTTTTCATACTGTCACATTTTAAAGTATGTAGCCATATTTTAATTTAGTTTATATAATGGCACATTCAGTGATACAGAATTAATAATTCAATAATTACTCCAGGGAGTACAATATTATACTTAAGTGTTCAGTTTATCAAGAGTTACCTTACATAAAATATAGAAACCTTGCAGTCATCTGAGTCCTTCAGTCCGTAATCCTCTATGTGGTATATGACATATGCGTTACATCTACATCTATTCCACACCCCATAATAACATTTCATGATTTTTGTTTTTGACAGTCATATATACTTTTAATAAAGAAAAAAATAAAAAAATTTACCCGCATTTTTACCATTCCAATATTTTCACTGTGTTGAAATGTAATTTGCTTCTAATTTCATTTCACATCAGATTGAAAAATGTCTTTTAGCATTTCTTATACTATTAGTATGGAAAAAGATGTTATGTTACTTTTCTTTTATCTGAATATGCCTGTCCTTGACCTTATATTGAAGTATACTGTTGCCAGATCTAGAAGAACCAGAGAGTTTTTTACTTTTAAGCATCTCAAAAATATTGCATCACAGACTTTTGGTCCCCATTGTTTCTCATCAAAGCATAATTCTTAGTCATTTTATCATTTTTCTCTCGCTTCTGTCAAGATTTTTTTCTTTATCTTTGGTTTCCAGATGTTACCTTTGATTTATCTAGATGACATCTTCTTCAAATTTATCATTTTGAGCTTTGCTGAGTTCTTGGATATATAAAGCTAGGCCTTTCTAAACTTCAGGGAAGTTTTTGTTCATTGTTTTATCATTTATATTTTTTGTCTTTTCTCTCTCATATTCAATGTGATATTGTCCCAAAGCCCATGAGACCATCTTTATATTTCAATCTTTTTATTTTTCTTACTCAATTTGGATACCCTATATTTATCTGTATTTCCTTTCTGTGACTTTTTTCTTTCATCTTCATTCTATTTTATTCCAGAAATGTCTTCAATTGTAAGCATCCTATATTACTATATAAATTTCTATCCTATATTACTTTGCTGACATTCTTAGATTTACATTCACTAAAATTGCATATTACTTTACCACACTGAGCACAATTATAATACCTACTTTAAATGTTTTTCTTATCTATATTATTTTAGGATTGACATCTCTTGATTGAAATTTAAGAATGGATTATGGTTCCTGGGTCTTTATATTTTGGGCCTTGAATTATTGTGTCTTTGATATAAGTGATATATTGTGGAGATATGAGATTGTCTTAGTTGCTTCCAATAATATCGATTTTTAAAAAAAGCATTGTTGGTGGAAATTAACTTGTTTTAATTCAAATTGTAGATTCTCATGCCTGAATTGAAAAGCGGCTCTGGATTCACTTCAGTTGTTTCAGCTATATTTGCAAGATACATAGTCTTTTTCACACCTGGTGTATCAATGCATTTATTAATTATGTTTTAATTTCTCTAGGTAATATTTACTTTTCAAATTATGAATCTTACACATTTATCAGATTTATCCCTAAATAATGTATATTTTGATGCCATTGTAAATGACATGTTAAAAATTTGTAATTTCCAATTGTTTGTTCCTAGTATGCAGTAATTCAATTGAATTTTGAATAGTGATCTTGTACTTTGCATACAAGTTGAATTCACGTAGTAGTTCTTAATAGTTCTTGTAATTTATTTATGAAGTTCATCAGATTATTAACATAGACAATTATGTCATTTATAAATAAAGAGTTGAACTTTCTTTACAATTGAGATGACATATATTTATTTATTTAGACTATTACAGTGACTGAAAACTTTAATGTGATGATAAATGGTGAAAACAGGCATCCTTATTTTGTTCTTGATATTAGAGGCAAAAATTAGAGCCTTTCAACCTTTGCTCTAGGACTTTTGTAGATGCTCTGTATTTTTTTTTTTAAGACTTTATTAATTTGACAGAGAGTTTTCAAAAGTAGGCAGAGAGGCAGGCAGAGAGAAAGGGAAGCAGGCTCCCTGCCGAGGAGAGAGCCCCATGTGGGGCTCATCCCAGGACCCTGGGATCATGACCTGAGCAGAAGGCAGAGGCTTAAGGTACTGAGTCACCCAGGTGCCCCTAGATGCTCTGTATTGAGGATGTTTCCTTTTATTTTGATTTTGCTGAGAGGTTTTTTTTTTTGTTGTTGTTGCTTGTTTGTTTGTTTGTTTGTTTGTTTTAGTAATCTCCATGCTCAATGTGGAGTTTAAATTTACAACCACAAGATCATTTGTCTCATGCTGTACTGATTGAGCCTGCTAGGTGCCCCTTGCTGAGAGTTTTTTAGGAATGAATGTTAAATTTTGTCAAATGTTTTTTATGCATCTACCAAGATGCACTCCCTTTTGTGATCATTAATATGTTGAGCTAGATGGATAGACTTTTTTACTGTTAAGCCAACCTTTCATTTCTGGGGCAGAATCTGTTTGACTACGATATTTTATCCCTTTTATATATTGCTAGCTTTGGTTTGCTTTTTTTTTTTTCCCCCTAAAGATTTTATTTATTCATTTGACAGACAAAGATCACAAGTAGGCAGAGAGGAAGGCAGAGAGGCAGGCAGAGAGAGAGAACGAAGCAGGGTCCCTGCTGAGCAGAGAGCCCGATGTGGGGCTCTATCCCAGGACCCTGGGATCAAGACCTGAGCCGAAGGCAGAGGCTTTAACCCACTGAGCCACCCAGGTGCCCCTGGTTTGCTATTTGTTTAAAAGAATTTCTGCATCTTTCTTCTTGAGAGATACTCATATGAAATTTTGTTGCCATCTTGCTTTGGTATCATGAAATAGTGGCCTTTATAGAGTAATGTGGGAATTATCCATTTACTTTCAGTTTTATTACAGAGGTAGTAAACAATTTACATTATTTCATCATTAAATATTTCATAGTTTTCAACAGTGAAGATATCAGGGCCTAGAATATGTTTTGTGTGCATGTGTTTAAGTGCACATTAAATTTCTTTAATAAATACAGGGTTTCTCAGTCTGTCTAATTCTTTTCTTACGTGAAATTTAAAAGTGTGCATCTTTCAAGCAATCTGTACATCTAAGTTCTAGAATTCATTATCATAAAGTTATTCGTTATGTTTTCTTTTTTTTTAAGATTTTATTTATTTGAGAGAGAGCACAGGAGAGCACATGAGGGGGGCAGGGAAGGGGCAGAGGGAGAAACAGGCTCCCTGCTGAGAGGGGAGCCCAACAAGGAGCTCCATCCCAGGATCCAGGGATCTTGGCCTGAGCCCCAAAAGGCAAATGCCTAACATAGTGAGCCACTCAGGGACCCTGTATTTTCTTTTTCTTCCTTCCTTTCTTTCCTTCCTTCTTCCTTTCTTGCTTTCATTTCTTCATTCATTTTCTTTTTTTTAAAGATTTTATTTATTTGACAAAAAGAGAGACAGCAAGAGAGTGAATACAGGCAGGGGGAGTGGGAGAGGCAGACACAAGCTTCCAGTGAGCAGGGAGCCTGATATGGGGCTTGATCGCAGGACCCTGGGACCATGATCTGAACCCAAGGCGGACGCCTAACGACTAAGCCTCCCAGGTGCCCCTGTATTTTCTTACTTAAAAATATCTGTTCAGTTTTACTCCTGTGGTCTCTATAAATTCTGACAACACCATTTTTTTCTCTTTTTTCTTACATGTATCATTTAACAATTTATTTGATATTCTTAGCTACTTTTTCGTTTCATTGGCTTTCTCCATTGTCTTTGACTTCTACATTAATCTGAATTATTTCCTCCTATTTTGGGTTTAATTTGCTTTTGTTTTTCTAGTTTCCTAAGTTAGAAAGTGAAACCAAATGACAAAGCAGATTTCTTACCTCTCTTCTCGTATAGGTATTTTTTTTTAATTAAAAAGGATAGTTTGTTTAAGGGTACATACCAAGGAGAAAGACTAAAATGAAAAGCAAGAGGATATGTTTTTGATATGTTTATCAAAACATATCAACATAAATATCAATATTTAATGTTTATCAAAAAATTAAGGATAGTGGTTCTTTCAGGGAAGGTAAGTAAGAAGGAGGTCTAATCAAAGTGGGATCATCAGAGCGGGGTTGGGGGGTTATCTACTATAGCTGGATAAATTTTTTATGCTAGATATAAATTTAATGGTATTTTTAAATACTGCTGTGTTTCCCTTTTTAATAAGTATAATTTATAATTTCCTTTTGATTTCTTTGGTGGCCTATGACCTTATTAGATATGTTGATTCACAGACCTGTACCCCTAGGGATAAAAATACATGTTTATAAAAAAATAAAAAATTAATAAAAAAAAAAAGAAACCTATAAAGATATGTTGGTTTCCAAATGAACTTATCTTTCTGTTACTGAATTTTATTTTAATGTTGTTGTGATCATAGAACATACTTTATATGACATAAATCTTTTGATGAAATTGAAATTTGTATGATAGCTCAGACTATGGTGTAATTTTCAGAAGTGTTTTCTGTGCATTTAAAACCTATATATATTAATTTCCTTTTGGATAAAGTTTTCTGTAATGTCTATTAGTTTTAATTGCTTTTTAGAGGTGTTCAGATCTATATACTTACTGATTTTCTGTCTATCAGTTACTGACATTGAACATAATGCAACAAATATTTAACTATGTCAATTTGTTTACATAAAATCTTATATATGCACATATGAAATACTTGCATGAAAAGGAGGTAGAATAATTGAATTAGACACCTTGAAGTAAAATTAGCTCTGCCACTCATTAGCTATTGAGTCTTGAGATATTTGTTTACTTCATATTTATTAATTGACAATAAAAAAAGTATTATTCCAAAGAGTTTTGAGGAATAGAAAAAGAGACAAATGTACTATATATAGTATGCACTGAATACATTTAAGTTAATATAGGACCATTTTGCTTTCTGGTATAATGTAAAGTTTTATTATTTAATCATATTCTATACAATAATAATGTCTTCTGAATTTCATAATGTGTAGGATATATTATTTTATACCTGTAATTCAAGTGATAAAATTGAAGTGCAATAAGATTAAATGACTTGCCTAAGGTGAGGTAGTTACTAAGAGGAGAAATGATTAACAGAACTCGAGTTTCCAGCTGCAAAGTATATTTTAGCTGAAGCTTTTCTAGTCGTAAATATACTCCTTAGTTAAAAAAGATAAAATTAGTGTATTTACATCTTTTAAAATTAACAAAATATAAGGGCATCTGGGTGGCTCTGTAGGTTAAAGGTCTGTCCTTGGTTTTGGCTCAGGTCATGATCTCAGGGTTGTGAGATCTCGCCCAGCATCTTGCTTTGGGCTCAGCATGGATTCTGCTTGGAATTGCCTGCTCCCCCGCCCCCCACCAGCACTCCCTCCCTCCTGCTCTCTCTCTCTCTCTCTCAAATAAATAAAATCTTTAAAGAAAAAAAATTGACAAGATATAGAGACGAAGATGGTTTCTTACTAAGGTTTATGTTAAGGCTCCGTGAACCCAAACAGCCACAGCAGTTGCTAAATCACTTAGATTCATCCCCGTGCAAGTTGTAAAATACATGCTGCTTCAGTTCCCACATGGCCCTCCTCTCATTAATCTGTCCCCACCCTGTAGACCCCCAGGAGGTCCTTGTAAACACTTGTTACCACAGAATACTTCCGGAGTCTCTTTCAATGTAGAGGCAACAATGGGTAATATTATAGGCCTGTTTCTGAACATTAACATTAAATAGTTTCAGTATCCTTCAGTTTACAAATGGGTATAGGGACAGAGGGGTACCTTTTTGTGTTATCATGCTGGAAATTCCTGCAAAATAAGCTGATTCAGATGGAGGGTTTCCTATAGCCAGTATTGAGCAGTTAACATGTGCTGAGGGTTTGCTAGGTGTTTTAACATATAATCCTGGGGAAAGTGATGACTAATTATTTTCCAGAGCCAAAAGGGGAAAATTCATAAATATAGTTCAGTTCTCTTTTAAGGTTGTCAGTTATACTCCATATCCGCTGATTTAGAAAGTCAACTCAGGAAATACGTGCATAGTTGTATATTGTGCTAGTCATTTAAAGTGCAATATAAAAAAATCAGAATATCTGGGGCTCCTGGGTGGCTCAGATGGTTAAGCAACTGCCTTCAGCTCAGGTCATGATCCCAGAGTCCCAGGATCCAATCCCCAATCGGGCTGCCAGCTCCAGGGGAGTCTGCTTCTACCTCTGACCTTCTCCTCTCTTGTGCTCTCTTTCACTCTCTCTCTCAAATAAATAAATAAAATCTTAAAATTAAGAAAATAAAAATCAGAATTTCTGAGTCCATCTACATCTATAAATAGCATTAGCTTCTCCAGCAGTCAATGTACTGTGCCTTTACACAATGTAATGATAGTAGAGGACAAAAAGAATTGCTTAAAAAAAAAATTGCTTTTATAGCTAAGGAAAATATTTGTTTATATAGGTGTTGTAGGTACACAGGGAGCTAGGAAAGAGTTTTTCCCCCTACTTTTCTTCTTTTTAAGGCACTTACACAGGTGATCATGCATATAGCTATATTTAATGGGTGGGATATGAGGTGGAGAAGGCAGGGTAGTGTCTGTGTAGTAAGAAGTAAAATAATTGCTGTTCCAGCTGAGATTACCACTGCACTAACTGACTATCACAGATTTTAAGCAAATCTAGATGTAGGAAATGACTTTAGCTAATTGGAAGTTGTATAGTTTGTTAATCAGGGAGGATATCTTTATCTTTCTCATCTTGAAATACACAATCATGTGTGAATTGAAGAGATACGTGATATTTTTAGATAAAAAATATAGATAGAAACTAGGATCTGGAGGGTGTACCCATAGAAAAAGGATGAGATGAACATCTGAAAGTCATACGGGAGAAAAACACACAAACTTTCCTTTCACTCCCTCCTCCTCCCTCTTCCCTCCCTAATTCTCTCTTTTTCCTCCCCCTCTTTCTCCCCTCTTTCTCTCCCCTTCCTCTCTCTCCCCTCCCTCTCCTTTTCTCCCCTCTTCCTCTCTGTCTCCTCCCTTCTTTTCTCTCTCCCCCCTTCTTCTTCCTCTAGCCTTTCTTCTCCCCCCCCTCTCTCCCCACCCCCCACTCCCCCCTACCTCCCTTCCTTCCTCTGTCCTTGTCCCTGTCCCCTTCTCCTCCCCCTCCCTCCTCCCCCCTTTCTTTTCTTCCACCTCCCCTTGCCTTCCTCAGGTTCTCTCCCCCTTCTCTCTCCATTTAAATACATGCCTTTATTTCTGTCAATTATGAACTGTCAATATTGGGCATCCCTGATAAATTTATAAGTGGATTTTTAAGAAGTCTTTAAACCTAGAAATAAGAAAATATATAAATATAAATAACTTAATTTCTCAGTTCTCTTGACCAAAAAAAAAAAAAAAAACCCAAAAAACAAACAAACAAACAAACAAAAAAGTATGAATCATGAGGGGATATGAGATGTTCACACCTCAGAGGAAGGCTTATAGATAGAACTGTATCTTGGGTCATGCATGAAGGTATAACACATGAATGCATACCCTTTGGAAAACTCAAATTTTATTTCACCTATAGCATTTTTAAATCTTCTTTTCTCAAATACTGCATTCTATATAACCCTAGTTTCTCTAAATTTTATTATTAATTATTAATTCAAGTTTTACTTTATTTTCTCCAATATTTTCTAATTTGAATGTATTTTCCAAATAAATGTAATTATGTTCCTCTTATTGGATTTCCTTTATTTTTATTTTACTAATGAAAACTCTATCAAATATCTTAGCTTTGAGATGTTGTGGAGTTTATTTTTTAAATGTGCCAATAGGTTATAATCGTTAAATGTAAGAGTTTTCAGCCACCCAGGAAGAATGGGTATTATTACATGGAAAAGATCCAATCAATTTATATTTGGACAAATAAAAATGTAAAATTAGAGATTTGGCTTAGCATAATAACCTCTATGCTACGCAAAAGATGTCAGTCAGAGAAAGACAATTATCATATGATCTCATTGATATGAGGAATTTGAGAAGCAAGACAGAGGATCATAGGGGAAGGGAGGGAAAAATGAAACAAGATGAAACCAGAGAGGGAGATAAATCATAAGAGACTCTTAATCTCAGGAAACAAATTGAGGGTTGCTGGAGGGGAGGGGGGTGGGATGGATAGGGTGGCGGGTGATGGACATTCCAGAGGGTATGTGCTATGGTGAGCGCTGTGAATTGTGTAAGACTGATGATTCACAGACCTGTACCTCTGAAACAAATAATACGTTATATGTTAATCAAAAGAATTGGAGATTTGGACCAAGGAATACAAGAATGCGGGTGACAAAAATAGCTGAATATATTTACTTTCTCTCCAAAATGTCCATTATCATTCTGAACCACAATTTTTAGAAAAGATGAGTTTTATGAGCGTAAAACGGGACAGTGACATTTAAAGATACCTGAAGCCGCAAACTCAGTGAACATGGAAAACTTCTCTTAATTCACATAGAGCCTTGCCTGAGATAGCTGGATTCATTTGAGCCACTGCAAGTAGGATTCTGTGCACATCGTGATCTCAGAATTGCTCTATTAAAAGTGTATAACAGCTCCATGACTACTGCTGACAGAGGTTGTCTTTCATTACTAGTTTGTGAGGACCTTTTGACAGGATGTGAGCAGGGTGGCTGTGACACCTCATTGATCCATTTACAGTCTATCCCTGGTTGTTCTGTAACAGCTATGAATTGGTTTCCTTCCCATGCTTTCTAATAATCAGTCTACAGACTTTCTGAGAAACTTTTGGGTCTGATTAAAATCCGAGTGGCAATTTTGAGAATATTGTAAACCACATTGGAAATCTGTGAATTTAAAGACATTAGATAATCAGTTCTTTGCTCATGTACTTAGTAAATAAAGTTAATAAAGGTTACATTTTAGAGAAAATTAATACTGGCCTTGAAATACAGTGCATTGCTCTTTATAAGTAGCGCTGAGTTTTTGAGATGATTCCATGTCTCAAAATGGGAATAGCAGCATGAGTATTATTCATAGGATGTGTTACTTGAAAAAAATATTAAGTTAATTTTAAATATTAGCCAGAATAAGTGTAATAATATGCATAGGAGGGTTGATAGAAGTATACTGGTGAGTCTCTAAACAAAAGCCTCAGTTATTAAAGCTGAATATAATGCATAGTTGTTTGCTAATTGCTTCATGCAGTCCAAAATTTGTCATCAGATGAATTCTGTTTTTGCTACATTGATTTCAAAGAAAAGTTTGGATTTGGATATTATATACACTAAATTATGAAACATAAAATGGTTTTCATGAGTTTTGACGATTATGAATTTTTCCCCATTGTTTGTTAAGATAAATGGCATTACAGAATACAAATTAATATTGAAGAATTTCAATTGTAAATTTTAAGAAGCATTGAGTTTTTTATGTAAGGAATAAAATATTCTTGAAAGGAAGACAGGCAACATTCTTGATTTTTATGTTGGATACATTATTATTGTCACATAGGCAGAAAACCCACTAATTAGTAACATTATCAAATGTTAGCATTGGGTAGACTTAACTTTCAGAATTGAGACATTTGTTCATATGATCCTGTGTTATAATTTTAAATTAATGTATCTCATATTTCTTATATCCATCAATTATCTTTAAAATAGGAAACAAATATGATTTGGCTGATTAGTAATAAGAAATTCAAAGAAATAACAACACCCAAATCTGAATAGTTACTTCATTCCAGTGTATCAATTTAGCTTGTGACTTGTATCATTCTGTTATTGACTGAGGTTCATTTCTCAGTCTCTGCATTTAGTACAAAACTGGTTCATGTCCTATAGGACAATGCAATCATAACTATTGGAGCTGTCTTTTCTACTGAACAGATATCTCCAAGCTAACAGATAACTTCACAATTACAGGGCTCTAACTAAGTAATAAATAGCAAAGTCAGACATAGATAAATACTCAAAAGAACTAATTCATCTACAGGTAGACTTGTAAAATAATGCCTCAGTTTGACATTGCAAGGCTATTCTACTATGTCTACTATGTTAGGCAAAGGACTCTTTACTTCCCAAGCATTCACAGAAAAGATGTAATGAGAGCCCCATTAACATACAAATTGCAATATGTATTAGTTTCCACTTTAAAATTACATTCTAGCAGTTATGGGACAACATATGAGAAAACTACAAGCATTGCCTCAGTAGCTCAAGAATGAGTCACCCACTAGGAGACCCTCAATCAAATATTTTATAGGAGGAACAGGAGTTACCAAAAGTAGAAGAGAGCATGACAGGCTGAAAAAAAATACTGAGTAAAAAGTGGGAGATCTAATGGGATAGGTCTCTTATCGTATACTTCATGCAGTTTAGAATGCCTGAAGATCTTGTGACAGGTATGAGGCAAAAACATACACTATCAATGGATCATAGAGTACTTACAGACTTCCCTGAGAAATTATTTTTTATCCTGTAGGAAATGGGAAGAGAAGCAATTTAAGTAGGGCAGTGACAATCCTATTTGTGTTTAATGAAGAAGCCTTGACAGAATTGTGGGTGATTTAGAAAGTAGTGAACAGAGTAGAGTGCTGAGGACCAGCAGCATGTTAGTATCTTAATTTGCACTGGAGATAGTGTAGTCATAGGACAATCTCAGTTGAATTGGAGAGAACTGCAGAAAGGAGACTTATGTCTGAGAAGGAGAGAGAAAAAACACATGGAATGATTCCCAAGAAATTGCAGTGGGCGACTGATGAGTGACAGTGTTGTTAAAGAAGATAAGATCCATATTAGGTTCAAGTGAAAATAAGTGATGATTTATGTTTTGGACAAAATGAGTTCAAAATGTCTATGAAGTATCCAAGGGATAATATCCGGTAGGCATTGGATATCTGGCAGTTGGACCTAGGAAACAGGGAAAGAGGTTTGAAATATGCAGATTCTGAAGTCATTAATATACTAGTGATTCTTGTACAGACAATTAGTAATACAATGCCGGAGAGACCAACTTTGGAAACCTGCATCCTTGAAGCTATGATTGCCATTAAGACAATCATCCCACGTGTATAAAAAAAGAGATTGTGGACAAAAATTTAAGAAACTCAGGTGAAAGGATAAAGCACCACTTGGACTCCAGTTGCTCTCTGTGTAGAGCAATTCACTACAACTAGAATGAATTTCCAAATAGCTCATCTTACTCTTTGTGTTATCTAGGTAGTTGACAATCGCTGGGTACTTGATATGTCACAGACACTGTACACTTCATAACATACACTACTTAGTTATAAAATTAAAAGCATGCTGCTAGCCAACATGTAAAATCACACAGGAAGAGGCTCATGATAGCTTATTTTGTAAATTACTCATATATAGCTCCTGGTTGGGAAAAGTCAAAAGGGCTTCAGAGGCTCAGAAAGAGGTAAGTTAGGGGGTGCCTGGGTGGCTCAGTGGGTTAAGCTGCTGCCTTCAGCTCAGGTTATGATCTCAGGGTCCTGGGATCGAGTTCCGCATCGGGCTCTCTGCTCGGCAGGGAGCCTGCTTCCCTCTCTCTCTCTGCCTGCCTCTCCATCTACTTGTGATTTCTCTCTGTCAAATAAGTAAATAAAATCTTAAAAAAAAAAAAAAAGAGGTAAGTTAGACCAGATTACCTGGCTTGATGCCTGATCCAAAGACCTTATTCTATTCATTTCACTTAATTCTTTTTTTTAAAAAAAAGTCTTAATCTAGGAGTTTAAGCAAAAATTCTTTCCTTTTTCAAACCATTTAATGTTTATTGTATGTGAGATATTGCTTTGTCCATTTACTACTTAATGAGCTAAATATTAGCTCATTCCACTTTCACAAACAAATATGCTGTGGAATAGGTGCCATCATTTTTCCTAATTTACAGAATGGGAAATGGAAACTGTCTTGGAAAAGGAGATGATGCATATGATGATGTAGGTATTATTTTTATATTACCTTGGTTTCCTGCATAAGATATAATCATTCCTCATCTTAGGCTGAGGACAAAGTTCTCCACTAAAATACAAGGATATATAAGGCATGATTTTTTTTTTTAAATGTTTGAATCCTAAGCACATAGTTGCACAGTAGATACAACCTATGCTAAAGGTTATTAAGGGTACATGCATATAACAATATCCTGAATAGGGTCCAGGTCAGAGTACAGAAAGTAACCAGAAACACAGCTCAGTTAGGGCCAGAACGCATAAGTCAGTTTTGAACAGAATATGGTGAATAGACACATGGGGAAAAATGTCAACATTTATTGTACAGTTACCTTGTGCGAAATAAACATTCTGTTAGAAGAGTAAACTCCTACCTAAGCTTTAGAAGGGAAAATATAACCAGTTCTGATTAATGGATTAAAAGACAATGTGTCAAATTGATTAACTTACTCAGTGTTAGAGAAGTCATCATGGATCCAAAGCTCATTTTCTTTCCACTGTACCTTGCCACAGTGCCATTAGAACACATTCTGTTGGCATCATATGTCCATCAAGAGCTACAGTCTACTGATAACAAAGTTGAAAATATGTAATTTGATTTTTCTAATTAAGAAAGTGTTGTTTTAGCAATTACCACTCTCAACTCTGTTTTTTCTGCTTGTGAGATTAAGACATGTATCCACAGTTAACTTAAACCATCACCACTGGAGGATGATTGTGATTTTAGATGGATGGGTAGATGTCCTAAACAAATCCACAGGAAGGAAAAATAGCTTCTTATCCATAATAAATGTGTGTACACACACTTATTATATACACACAGATTTAAAGTGTACATGTATAAACACACATATGCATGCACATCTATCAAGATGGAGAGAGAGAGAGAGGTGGAGGCAGAAACTTGCTTTGGCTTCCACTGAAAGGAAATGTGTGCTTGTTTGTAATTTAGCAATAATGCAGAAGAATAATTCATCATATGACTACTGAGAATATATTGCTAAAGTCAGTTAACCCTGAGGTGATTTTTAAAAATTATTTATTTGAAAGCAAGGATGAGCAGGAAGGAGAGAGAGAGAGAGAATCTGAAGCAGATTCCACACTGAGCACAGAGTCTGGCGTGGGACTTGGTCTCAGGACCCAAGATCATGACCTGAGCTGAAACCAAGAGTAGGATGCTTAACTGACTGAGCCACCCAGGTACCACAATGAGGTGATTTTCGAAGACAGTGCAGACCATGTAAGTTAATACTGCTTGTGCAAAGCTTCCATTTATGGATTAAACTTATTTTCAAGTTAAAAAGCATCTGCTCCAATGATCTGCATATCAAAACTCAGCATATAAAACAAATACCATTTCAGTGATTGGGAGAGTAACATCAATTTTGACCTCCTTACCTGTACCGTAGTGCTCTGAGTTGTGTCATTGACTCAGGATTGAATAAAAGCAAGCTTCCTACATATTCAAGGCCAGCTATAATATAAGATGATGGCACTATAAGTTACAGTTCCTCAGCAGCACTTTTTCATTAGGTTTGTATCCTGTCACCACCAACATATCAGTCAGATTAGGGAAAGCAGTCTCTTTTATAGCTTCAATTCATGAAACTTACTTATTTATAAATGAGACTCATTACATTGAATTCTTCCTATGTCTTCATTAATAAACACATCACAACATGACTCACAACATACTCTGAGACACATAATAGAAGGCTTTAACAGATGAACAGCAAAAAAACTTGACCTGCTGATTGACTATAAAGAAAGATCATTGAGGATAAATCAATTTCATTATTTAACTCATTTGAAGGGTAAGAATAATCCTTAAGAAAATCTTTGGGGCAGAATTCTAAGAAAAGGACTCACTAGGTGACCTGGTAGATATTTTGTCTCTAACTCCTTAGATTTTATAACAAATGTATAATTAAAATTATGTATATTTACATAATGTACAGTATAATTCAAATTATGTATAATTATAATTACATGTGTGTAATTACAATTATGTATAATTACCTAATTAAAATAACACTCATTTCTGAGACACACATCAATGCCACTATATCAAATAATATTTTCTTTCATGGGTAAAGGAAAATATATCTTAAAATTTTTAGATCATTTTCTGTGCATAGTAGTTGTTGAGTCAAGCAATAGGAAGTAAAAGTTTAGGGGACTGGGGGGTGGGTTGCGATTAAAATGGAATATATTCCTTAATATATCCTAATTTAAATATTCTCAATATCATTATGGTATATCTATAAAAATGTTAAAGGACAAATGCTTATGATACATATATTTTTTTCAAATTCATAAACAATATTGCTACTTTATTTCCCACTTCCTATGTCTGACTTCCCTACTTCTACATACCTGATTCTAATTATTGTCATGTTTTATGGCTCAAGTCTATCTGGAGGCTTGAAAGAAAAGGAAAAAAAAAGTTAATAAATGCTGCCTTTCATGATCTTGGGCAAAAATAGGTGGCCTTGTTGCATACACTTTGCTGCTCAGACCTACACAGCCTTACACACCCATATTATTCTTGTATGTGTGAATCTTTAAAGATCTGTATGTGACTATGCAATCTTAGAAAATAAGAATGCTAAAAGCTGCCACTCTGGTCTTGGAAATATTGTTACCCCTCAAAAATGTGTTCCTATGTGCGATAAAAATATATGTAAGTGTCATTATAATTGAATTGTTCTTAATACCCCCAAATGGAAAACAGTTTCAAAGGTCCATGTAGAGTAGAATATATAAATGAATGATTCATAAATGAAGTGCTATTAAGCATGGATAATTAATAACAATTACAATGTGGTGTAACTGCTAGACAAATGTTGAGTGGAAGAAGCCAAAAATAGAATACATGATCTGTGACTCCATTTTCATAATATTCAAACAGGTGAAAATATTTAAGGTGTAATCAGGATGGTTGTTACTTTTGGGGACAAAGAGGAGGTAATTGAATGATGTCATGGGATGAGTTGGTTTTGTGGAGTATTGATTACATGGCATTATTTTCAGAGGTATGTCTACTTTGTGATACTTCTCTGAGCAGTACAATATGATATGAGTTTTTTATGAGGTGAATTATACTTCAAAAAAAAGCTAAAAATGCAGTAAATAAATAAATAAATGTGACATCATAAAAATCAAGAGTCAATATTAGATCTTCCATGGTCATCTGGTCATATACAGAAAGAAAGATCAAATTCTTATTTTGTTTCTAAAAAACAAAACATAAACTTGAGAAAAATTTGATTCATGTTTAATGTACTTTATTAGTCTTGATGTGGGATGCTCTAAATGTTATAATTAAAATATTTAAATACATCTTTTACTACCAAGATCAAGTATCAGGAGATTAAAAAGAAAATAATTTTAAAATATTTTAGTAATCTCCTATAAGAAAGAAAGACGTAAAGTATAACTTGTATCCTAAGATTTTTAAATACTTGTGCTTTCTTATTCTTTTCTCTTTTACTATAATGTGATCTCATTGAAAGATTCATTTTCTTATTTATTAAGGGAACTCCACTTTTTAAAAACTATTAAATAGCAATGATGGAATTTAACTGGGATTGGTTCTCAGATTTAACATGAAGGTGAGAATTCAGGTGTCAATATACTTTCTGCGTGTGCAATGGGTTTCCACGGTGTGCCATATTTCATGAAGGCTATTCTTCCTTCCTTTCATTGCAACTGCGGAGATAGAGGGAGGAAGTGGGGTTTGAAACCCAGCTCAGCATTATATCCCTTAGAGGGTCACCTTCTGCTAAGTTGAAAAGATAGCCTACAGCTCAGCTTTGTTCATCTATCCCTTTGGTCAGGCAGAGTAAAGCCCAGCAGTAGTTTCATCATTTTTGTGGTGAGCTATATCCACCTCTCTCTTTCTGCAATGATTATTTTATGTCTTCTTGATTTTTCTCAACACATTGCCAATCTTCTCACTCTGAACTGATCACTGGTAGCATGCAGGCTCTCATATTGGAAATACACCATCCCATGGCCCCATCTAAAATTCTACCTGAATGGGTAGCTGTCTTTTCTCTTAAAACAAAGGAAAAGTCTCTCCACGCTGAAAAATCAACATTTTCATGCATTTCAAATCTAATTCCATTGTCTTTTTTCATGGAGCTCATTCTGGTTAACTTCTCTTTGGCCGTGTCTTCAGCTTTTGCCTGGATTATTACTTATTATGTTCAAATGTACCTTAGAAACATCTTTAGGGGAATCTGGCTGGCTCAGTAGTTTAAGCATCCAATTCTTTTGCAGCTAAGGTCAGGGTTGCAGGGTCAAGGGATTGAGCCCCTCATCAGTCATCATGTTCAGCCTTGGAGTCTGCTTGCCCCTTTCCCTCTACTCAGCCCCCCTCAAATAAATAAAATATTTTTAAAAATAGACATATTTGTATATCAGCAGACAAAAATCTTTCCCTGACCCATATTTCTCTTTCATTATGTAGTCAAATTTCTTTCTCTTTTAATTGTATAGTAAAGTTTCTTAAAATCTGTATTACAATTTCTTGCTCAAAATCTTCACTCAAGGATATTTTACTAAGTCCGTAATGACTCCCATGTTGTCCGAACTAAAAGACATTTTTTTTTTAATTCCACAGCATATTAGAGACTTATATTCTAGGTCATGTGAGAAATCCCTGTTTTCTCTTGGCTTCCATAGCATCAAGACCAGCCACGTAATTTATGGAGCCCAGCAAAAAGTGAAAATGTGCAGTTCCTTGTTCATAAATTATTAAAAATTTCAAAATGGTGACAACAAAGCCTTAATTAGACCAAATACAAGGCCCTATGTGATTGCAAAATACATGTCCATGAAACCAGCCTTAGGTGGCATTAAATCCTGAATTTTCTCATTTCACTGGACACATATCATTCTAACTTACTAAACCTTTCTCTGGTGATTTTTAAATTGCTAAGCTAATTAATGTCTAGAATCTAGGTGTCCACTTCATAGTAACCTATTTCTTGCATTTCATATAACAATGACAAGCTAATAATTGCAAAGTTTATAATACTCACCTGCACTTTATTTTAGGACTATATATTTTACACTCTATTTGATCGTTTACTTTCTCACTAAATAATTTTTAAAAATAACAAACAATATGACCTAATCTTACTCCAGCCATTCTATTATTAAGAGTCTCATGCTCTACCGACTGAGCTAGCCGGGCAAGCCATTCTATTATTAGTAAGTGAGAGCTCCATTCAATCAATTGCCTAAGGCAGAAACTTGTGCATGAATCTTAATACCTCCTTTTGAGTTTGAATTTTTAAAGAAGGTATCAGGTAAGAGAAATGACCTATGATTATCTCTGTCTTCACTCTGGTAAGAATGCATTCTGGTAAGAATGCATTTGAAGCAAATTTGAGGTGAAAATACATTCTGAAGATGTTTCCTTTGGAAATATTAACAGTTCAGCTATATACAAACCTAACATATGAAACAACTTCCAAATTATTGGACATTTACTTCTTTTCCAGAGGCCTCCCCAAATAGCATGTGGTTTCTGTCTGTGTGATGATACCCTGTCTTTTTCTTCTCTTGGTTGTGAAAGGTCTGCTTGAAAAGATCCTTAATATCACAGGTAATTTTTCTTGGGACTATCTCAGCCTCCAAAATATTCTCCACACCTGAGCTTAACATTATTTTTTGCTATGATCTTAGTACTTATGGACGACAATCATGAAACATCAATAAATATCTTATAATATGTGTATGTTCACACATGTGTTCTACTCAATACAACAAGTTCCTGTTTTACTTGGTTATTTCACAACCATGTTAACTATATCAGGCAATATTTCCACATACTTTCTAATTTGGAGATTTAGTCGCTGCATTTTTGCTTAAGGATATAGGGGGAACATTCACAATTTAAAGGTACCCCTAGTTAGTCCTGGGATCGAGTCCCACATCAGGCTGCCTGCTTTCCTCTCTCTCTCTGCCTGCCTCTCCATCTACTTGTGATTTCTCTCTGTCAAATAAATAAATAAAATCTTTAAAAAAAAAAAGAATTAAAGGTACCCCTAGTTATCTTTTAATAGCCTTAAGCATATACTTCTAGTATCAAACCTATCAAATCATTAGATCAGAATAATTATTTTTTTTCCTTTTTTCTTTTACCTACATCCTGCTGAAATCTGTCTCTAACATAAACTGTGCAGTGTCATCTTAACTAATGTGCTACTTGTACGATGTTCCACATAACTGCCATTCTTCATGGACATTCTCTATAAGGAGAGCATTATTTTGACTATGTAAATTTGGTCATGTTTCTTTTTGACAAAACCTTTATAGATGGCTTTTGACTGACTTTGGAAAAAAATGCGGACTTCAGCTCAAATCTCTTTTTGACAGAGTTCTATTCTAAATTACCGTACCCTTCCTCATTCACTGTCATAGCATTGCTTTTGTTTCAAATTACTGTACATTTTAAAATGAATATGGCATCTTACTTAAATGTATAACTTTTTTCAATCACTTTATCTTCTATGTTGAAATAGCCGACCCATAGTAGATCCTCCATAAACTACAGAATGAACAAATTAGTGAACAAAGCATATAACAAAACTTAGCATTAATAACTTTTCAGATGGAAGTAAAGCACAATATTTCTTGTTATGGACATACCCTAAAGCAACCTTAAATGAATCACACCTTTGTATAATCTCCTTCTTTGATTGGGATCTGTGATTTGCTTCTAACCAATAAAATATGACAAGAGTGATGATGGGATACTGCTATGTTTATGTCAGGTTTTTATGGAATACTGCTATGTTTTATGTCAGGTTACATTACGTGAAAAAATGGGATGAAACACCCAAGATCACGATTCATGATATTAGGCTCTTTCCTAGAAGAGTGAAGAAAAACACTATTCATCTGTGGCTGAAGAAGGAAATCAAATAGCTGTGTTTTGAATAGTCTGTGGAGAGGGTCAAGGGGGAGGTCACTGCACTAGAACCATTGGACCCACAGGTGACCTACATCTGACAGAAGCTGAACTCCGAGTCATTGAGCGAAAGACCATGAATTCTGCCAACAGCTGGAATGAGCTTTAAAGTGGATTCTTCTCCAGAGCTTCTCAATAACCCAGTCCAGTCAGACCTTGATTGCAACCTTGAAATGCTCTGAGCAGAGGACCCAGCTTAGATCTCTACGGATTCCTGATCAAGAAAATTATGATACAATTAATGTGGCTTGACCTAAATCACTATACTATTTGTTACATAGAGATAGGAATGGAGCCTATTCATGTGTAAGAAAAAAAATGTTTTCTCATTTAGTAGAAATTGCTAATACTTATTGACTGTGATAGCCAATTTTCTGTATCAACTACACTGGGCCATTGAGTGCCAAGATATTTGACCAGATATTATCCTGAGTATTTCTGTACAGAGTACAGAGTATTTCTCTGGTGAGATTAATATTTACATTGGTAAAGTGAATAAAGCAGATTGTCCTCTTTATTGTAGATAGGCCTCCTCCAATGGATTGAAGATCTAAAAAGAATAAAATAGCTGACCTTCCTATGATTTAGAAGGCTTCTGGAATTGACTCTCTAATCTGAATGGATTTGAAGATGCTGATGGTTCTATGTCTAGTAAAAAAGAGAACTGATGGTTTCTGGTTGTGATCTGGCAGTAGAGTTTGGCAAAATATCACCATTGGTTATTTTTTAATTTTTTAATTTTTTTTGAAGAGTACTTAACTTCTTTTTCCTTGTTTAAGGAAAGACCTTATATGTTTATTTATTTATTAACATATAATGTATTATTTGTTTCAGGGGTACAGGTCTGTGATTCATCAGTCTTAACACAATTCATAGCGCTCACCATAGCACATACTCTCTCCAATATCCATCACCCAACCATCCCATGCCTCCCATCTCCCTCCACTCTAAAGGACTTATAAAAAGCAAGGGGCTAAGTGACTGTGTATGACAAATATTTTTTTACGATCTTACAAGTGTAATGAGATTGTCTGATTGCTCCTAATACCACTGAATAAAGTGGTAAAAGAAAAGGATGAGTTCAGGAATTCCAGTTCCTAGTTCAAGTTCCGTATAAAAGATCTGAAGCCTTCTGTGTGTGACCTGAAGGAGACCCTTATCTCCTGTAGCAGCTTGGCTGAGGTTGCTGAGAGTCTAACTCATAATTTCATTCTGCAGCTGGCTGATACACAATGCAAGTTGAACTCCCAGCTTCTCAAGGTGTCTACTGATACCTGATTGGTAAGGAAGGGATCCTGAAAACTGGAATGCATACATGTGGGAAGATTTTTTTGAAGCCCAGGACACTGAGCCCTCAAATGAGTCTTCTTTGATAGTAGAAGCAGCTTCCTTAGCCATAGTAGAAGTGGCCTATCACTTTTATTGACTAAGGGATTAACCTTTATTGACTAAGGACACTACAATAGCACTCTTTGAGTTAATTGCCTTGCAAGACAATGCCGATTCTTTTAAGACCCACCCTACCACCCCTCTTTGCTTCTAGACCTTTAATGGGACTCATATTCTAGCTGACTTATAATAGTAAGCATGATTCACGAGGAAGTGCTCACTCCAAAAGCACTATTAGAGTTTTCTAATTTATCCAGAAAGAATCTAGGAACATGTGTGGAAATGGCTTTTAAGGACATGGAATAACGATGGAAGGAACACAAAATGGAGGGAGGATGACTTTATTGATGGACTCGCTTAGCACAGAGTCTGTGTTAGTGTTGCCTTTCAAGAAGTTAGAGAGTACTCAAATCATTTAGTTGGTTGTTTGAAACACATAGTAAAAGGCTTCCTATGATTAGTTGGAAATGCCAGACCTGCCTTGATTTAATGTGTAGGAAAAGATTCATAGCTTAGGGAGATGAAAATTTTAGAGTGGATTCATCATTAAGATGTCCTCATGTACACTTGGAATCCCAAAGACTTACCTTTCACGAAACTGTGAGAAGTAACTTTGTGAGGGGAGCCCCATTATCTTTGAAGAGTTCATCAAATCTCTCTTTGTAGTCCAGGTCTTACTCTGGGAACTAGAGTGACTGAATCAGGAAAATGGAATGCAGTGTGAATAATTGCATCTCAAGGTAGCAGGGGGCAAATGACAGCATTCAACCATTAAAGACAAGGTGGGCATAGTTACTGTAATGGATGGCAGAGTCAGAGTGTAGAATTGTCTGACTTACACAGACCTATTAACTAGCTGGTCATGATGTCCCTGGAAGAGAAGTAGAAGACTAATGAATTCTTTCTTTCTTTTTTTTTTTTTTTAAAGATTTTATTTATTTATTTGACAGAGAGAGATTACAAGTAAGCAGAGAGGCAGGCAGAGAGAGAGAGGAGGAAGCAGGCTCCCTGCTGAGCAGAGAGCCCGATGCGGGACTTGATCCCAAGACCCTGAGATCATGACCTGAGCCAAAGGCAGCGGCTTAACCCACTGAGCCACCCAGGCGCCCTAATGAATTCTTTCTTGATCTGTGTAAGCAGAAAAGCTCTAGGTCAAATTAGCAAAACTCTAATAACTCTGAATCATAAAAACAGAGTCATGATTCCTCAATTCCCAGATTAGAGCCAGTATACAGAACTGGGACCCCTTGAGGAAGACCCTGGTAAGCTGATAAAATTTTATATAT
The DNA here is from genome assembly GCF_964662115.1 of Mustela nivalis. Taxonomy (NCBI): domain Eukaryota; kingdom Metazoa; phylum Chordata; class Mammalia; order Carnivora; family Mustelidae; genus Mustela; species Mustela nivalis. The sequence goes on from NC_139034.1 coordinate 68,643,914, forward strand.
GCTCCTAACCTTCCTCAAAGGGACCTATGACTTCTCAACTAGATAACTGCAGTAGAGAAAGAGACACAGAACTTTTGAATACTATTAAATGCAGGTTCCAAACTGATGGTAATTCCAGGAGACTGAAAATATCACTCTGGTCCAGCCAGAGTGGAGGCTGTGGAGGTCAGGTCTGTCTCATAGTGGGCGTACTGAATCCCTGAACTCTTTTGTTATTTCCCCATTTCTGGAATGCATATTTGGAATAGACATGCTTGCTAGTTGGCAGAATCTGTACATAGGCTTCCTGATCTGTAGAGAGAGGACTATTACCATTGAAAAGGTCAAGTGGAAGCCACCAGCACTGTCTCTACCTAGGGAAATAGTAAATTTTCAGTTCTGGAAGGATTACCAACATTCGCACCACCATCATGGATTTGAAGGATGTACGGGTGGTGATTCTCACCACATACACATCCAGTTAACCTATTTGGCCCATATAAAAGATAGATGGATCTTGGAAAGTTAGAGTGGATTATCTTTGGCTCCACCAGATGGTAACTTCCGTTGTAGCTGCTACAGCAGTGTGGTTTCATTGAGCAAATGAATTCATCTGGTATCTTGATCAGACATAAATAGTAAGAGTGACTTTAGCTTAGTGGGCACAACTTTGCACACCATGCCACGACTGTAGTTAGATTTCAGGATGGCATACTAAGACAAATGTTTTTATTTTGTTTTAATGTTTTGCTTTTTGCCTGAACTAGGGCAAAGAGGAACCATTCTTTTATTTTAGAAAAAGCCTTTGCTGAGACTTTGAGTTTTAAGTATCCCTTTGTGCTTATGATAGACTACCAACTTGCAAAAACATATGGGTAGCTATCTCTACCCCTTAACTTGAGGTAAATAGTCTTTGCAGAAGATTTAAATATATTACTGCATGCATATAGCTTTTGTATGTATTTCATATAGGTTATAGATTACAAATGCTGCACTATCTATAGTATTCAGTTTTGCTGATTTTGCCCTTAGACCCAGAATATGTCCTGACTTTACTGTTTATGCAATGCTCTATTTAAAGAAATACTTCACTCTGAGATTTTTTAATCATCTTTTTTTTATCACCACTTCCATAAAATGACTGATTAAAATTAGTCATTGCTATAAGTAGCATTAGTGTCTGGAATACTCCAGTGTACTTCAAAATAAAAGTTGAGAATAATTACCAAACTCACATTGCTGGTTTCTTATTGATTATTCATAGGACATGGAAGAAAAATAATAGCCAAAAGCCCTTAGTATTTCAATCCATGTATGCATATCTAAAATCTGTCTCCTCCAAAGCAATAATAACATGATATGCTTCTGCACTTGAATGGGATAAATTTATTAATAAATGAGCATTTTTTGCTTTAATATATTTAAATTGATTTATCGTAAACAGTTATCCATGTTCATTTTTTCCTACTCTTACACAATCAACAAGAAAATATCAATAGAAAATTGCCAGTATGTTGAAGAGAATATTTATTCATTCACTTGAATATGACCATAATCTTACTTGCTATATGAATGTTGTTTCATTTTAAAAATTTTTTTTTCTACTGTTTCATTACTTAAGCAATTCAGATTCATATCATACCACAGTTATTTCAAATAAATGTGAGGCTTCAAATCACCTACCAACTTTTTTGATAATATCCAACTTTTTTTTGTCTAACTCAGATATCTTTCACAAAATAACCATTGGAAAATTAAAATATGGATAGTTGATCTTAAGTGGTACAAATAGCATATTGAAAATAAATTTTCTGACAGTGAAAATTATTTTGGTTGCAATTAATAAATAGGAATCAATTCCATTCTGGAATGACATAAAAATAGTGTTGTTTATGGCAGAGGAATTAATCAAATGCCTTATCCTTCCTGCTTCCAAAGTGGGACTCTATAAACATTAAGAAAGATGCATTATGTTCATTGGCAAACAAAATAAGTGTCCTTGAAATTCTATATTCTTCACTGTAATTCAACTCACTTAACATACTGCTAACATATCAGATAACTAAATGGAAACATAAGTACCAAATGTTTAAAGCAACTTTGCGTAATAGATTATGTATAAAACACCCGGTTCATGAAGTTGAACATAAATAGGTACTTCAAGGAGAAGAAGGAGAATTATGTGAAACATAAGGTGCTATCTGCCAAGTAATCTGCATTTTGTAGTCAGTTGTCAAATATGATTAATTGTGAGTTCAGGGGACAGCCAGAACACAGTGGCCTTCGTTAGATCCAGAAATTTCCTATGCCCTTCAGTATTAGCTAGGATGAACCTGCTTAGCTATTTGATTTTCATGCATTGCATATAGATTAGAAACCTCATACACAGAGACACAATGAGTTTAGTTATATTTCCCATGGGAAAGAAAAAAAACAGGACAGGAGTAGGGGTTTAGAAAGAGCCATTCACATCTCCAGTGATCTCAGAATTATTTTCCAAGAGAATTCCAAATTGATTTAATACTTTGAAAGAATATGCACCATGAAGCACTTTTTCTGCACAAAGAGTGCAGAAAAGCAAGCTGCAGTGAGACAGCAGGCAAGGGCTAAAATAACTAGAAAACTTGCGTTGGAGGAAAACCTTAGTACTAAAGCTTAAGTGTGCCCTTGGTAAGAAGACTATTTTTTTAGTTCCATTGTAGGTCAATGTGTATTCCTGGGTATGCCCTAAGATTTGAGGTGTAATTCATGAGCATCTGCTTTAATGTTCTCCTATGGTATTAGAAAATTACCATTCTTTCACTTATTAAAATATATTCATAATATCTGTGAATCATTTCTGGGCAGTCTGGGTATGTGTGTAATTGGGAAAGGGGAGAGAAGGTGTTTCAAAGGCATAGATGGAAACAGTGTTGCTGATGAGAACTTGGGCTTTGTATTCCAGCTGTCCTATTTGCTATCTGTGTGACTTAGGACAAATTACTTAAATGTTTGAATGTCTCTTTGGAAAAAACAAAATAAAACAAAACAAAACACTAAAACCAACCTGTAAGATGGACAGTATATAAATCACAGATTGCTTTAGCAACATAAAAATAGATTCTATATGGTGGCTAGCATAGTTCTAGATCTAAGCTCACAGTGTGTGTTATCCATTACAATTGTAAACTATTATTGTTATTTTAGTTCTTTCATATGATTTAGAAAATGTTCATTTTCTTAGATTCTCAATAGCTTTTTTTTTTTTCACTTTATAATAAAAATAATGAAACGGATTCAAGAACAAGGCCAGAAAACATGTGTTTGGTTGCTGCATGCACAGGCAGGTAGAAGCAGCAGATTCCTTACTTGCAGATCCATTACTAACAACTCCTCAAGCAGCACACGCTGTGCATTGTCAGTGGGACAAAATGCCAAAGGGGAGATGCACCAGGTCTCTCTCCAGTGTTCCCTACAGATATTCAGTCCCCGCCATCCATTCCAATCAGGATCTCCTGCCCTGTTGCTTTCAGTTGGGGTCATGGCACGGGGAGGCCTGGTTGGACACTAAGTACAGAGAGAAAACGGCATTGGTGGCATGTTTATTCCCCTGGCTCCCAACTTTCAAGGTCACCTTTATGTGGCTTGATCCCTCAAGAAAGGTCACTGTGTTTTTCAAGGGGTCTGACAGTATGAAATCAGAGTCTGTGGGCTTTAGTCATTTATCTCTTCCCTCATCCCTCCTTAATTCTTGAAGTTTTCCTGCACTTAACTTATGTAGAATCCTTCATTATTTTCCCTATTGCTGCTATAACGAGTTACTTCAAACTTAGTTGTTTAAATAATGCAAATTTATTACCTTATAGTTCTAGAAGACAGAAGTTTGAAAGTCTAGATATAAGTGGAGCCTCTGTCCTACTGGATATTCTAGGAGAGATTCTTTACCTTTTCTCCTTCTAGAGGCCATGGGCATTCCTTGGCCGATGGCCCTGGATTACTTGGACACTTGCTTCTGTCATTGTATCTCTTCTCTGACTCTCTCACCTTCCTCTTTCTCTTACAAAAACGTGTGTGATTATATTTAACCTGTCTAGATGATCCAGAATAATTTTCCCAACTCCTAATTCTTGACTTAATCACATCAACAAAGTCTCCTTTGCTGTGTAATCTAACGTATTCACCGGTTCTAAGGATTAGGACATGGACGTTGGGTGAGGGCAGTATTATTCTCCCTATCATAATTTCCTTTGTAAAGAAGTTCCCAAATTTTTTGGTATTGTGTGTGACTTATCTCTTTGGTGGGACCCTCAATGATATCAGCAGACCAATTTCTCTACCATTACCCCCTTTTTCATTATTCTGCATAAGTAGAACTTGAGAGGCACTACCAGAGCTTACTTCATACTTGTTCCTGCCATCACTGACAGGGCTTAAGCTTATAATACTTTATTTTTATTGTAATACCCCCCCATTATCAGGACTTTTCCCCCTCCTGTTATACTGCATGTATCTGTAAGTATAATATCCCCAAAGTGAAGCTTTTTGCTAAAGATAAATCTAAATTCCAGTATCATTGGATTGATACTTAAACCAACTCATTTTTAAGTAACTATTCCTACACTACATATTTGTACTAGAGTCTACTTGCCAATACCTTATGATTTAAATATTATTGCAAACAACAAATTATAATGCCTTTCATCATATTATAAGATAGGTGTTTTATCCTATACACTTTGCAATTTGATCGCTTTCCAAAGTAGTCATTGACAAAATAGCACATGGGAAAAGCAGCTTATCCTTTAGGCCAATGCTGCAATCAAAAGAACACTTTTAACAAGGGAAGAGTTAGTTTGAACAGCAATGCTCTGTCTGGGGGGAATTCTAGTATTGCTTGTGAAGGATATTCAGGGAGACAGTTATAAAAACACAACAGGTTGACTGAAATTTGTAAATTAATTTAGCAGTTGCTGTAACAAAGCTACAGGCATGAGCTAGCTAATAAAATGTGTCAATCATGTAGCCTTTAAATAAACGTGCAAGAGAGCAGTTATTGTAGACTTTAATGGTGTTACAGTATTTAATCTTTTCTTCTGGACATGACCTTGTATAATAAATCCCAGTTGTTTTCTGGGAAAGGAGACCTTATTGCAACTGAACAACTGTCATAGTTCCAGTACTCTTCTTTCTCTTGTACTTTTATGTTAAATTTTTTCTGGATTTTTAAATTAAGTTAATATGATAATAAAACCATTAGAGTCTTGCAGAAAGAAGGAAGTACACATGTTTAGACAGAAAATATGAATGAAGTCTTAAATTTTCTACAAGCAATATTAAATATATTAAATATGCTTTCCTCTGGATATAGACAAGAATTAGATATCCATTTAGGGATATGGGAAAACATAAATTAAAAAAGGACTGAATTCCCCAGAATATTGAGTTACTAATTTAACAAAACAAATGTAAATATTTTCTTTGCTTCCATTTCAATAAAACCTATAGATGTGAAAAGTTATGGCCTGAGATTTTCTTTCAATCTAAACTAAGCTTTCATATTTTCTACAGTAAATATTATAATTACAACACAGAAAAAAGTGGCTGCCACCTGCAAATCATTATGCTTTAAAATAGAAGCCTATCACGATAAAAATAAACTATTCTAAATAGTTTTAACTATACCGAATACTCATTCACACATAAACAGATAATCATGTATGTATATATGCAAGAAACACACACTTAAGGAGCAGTGTTAGAATGTTTTTACTAGTAAAGGGAAATAAGAGTGTTACAGAGACAGTTTTTATATCAGAAGATATATCCTTCAGAAACAGTTTTATTTTTCAAATAAATCTCAGAATTTCAGGGTTTGAAAACTAAATGCCTTTAATGCCTTTTTTAAGTAAAGATATTTAATCCAATTACATACCAAGTGCCTGGCTTGTCTCTATCATATTCACATAAGAAATCAGTCTGTTGAGGCGCCTGGGTGGCTCAGTTCTTAGGCATCTGACTTTGGCTCAGGTCATGATCCTAGGGTCCTAGGTTTGAGCCCTACATTGGGCTCCCTGCTCGGTGGGAAGCCTGCTTCTCCCTCTCCCACTCCTCCTGCTTGTGTTTCCTCTCTCTCTCTCTGTCTCTCTGTCAAATAAATAAAATCTTATTTTTTCCCCCCTGGTCCAGTGCATTCCAGAGCCACATATTCTATCTTTATACAGGTTTAGGTGTTGGGCAACTTTCTCTTGAAATATGCCGCCTCCTCTACCTTCTTTATATTATTATCTGATCACAAGTGCTGTTGAATGCCTGTTCTTATTATAGACAGTAAGCTAAAGACAGGTGGTATATATCCTAAGTTGTAGAGCTTGAACATGAGACTGCTGTTTTCTGCTGTATTATCCCCCATGTGCCATTTTAGTAGCTGTGATTAAAAAATGCAATTGGTGGGGCCCCTGGGTGGTCAGTGGGTTAAGTCTCTGATCTCAGGATTCTGGGATCGAGACCCTCATTGGGCTCTCTGCTCAGCAAGGAGCCTGCTTCCCCCTCTCTCTTAGCAGACCTTTGTCTACTTGTGACCTCTCGCTCTTTGTTAAATAAATAAATAATGTCTTAAAAAAAAAAAGGAAGAAAAGTCTACTAGACATACATTTCTCTGGTCTGCTGAATTAGAATCTATGCATATACACATGTATACATATATATTTGTGTGTATGTATTTTTCATATATGCATATATAGCATGCACATATATTTTATGTATATATATCTCATCACTAATGCTTATTTTTTATTGATTTTTATTTAGTTCTAAGGATGTAGATGTAGGAAGAGAATATGTAAATGATAATCAGCAGAGGAAGGAGTTTTTATCACCTAATGTCTAATGGTCTTAAAACTCTCATTAATGTTGCCTGTTTGTACTACTTTTATTTTTTTTTAAGATTTTATTTATTTTTCAGAGAAGAGAGAAGGAAAAAGCCTGAGCACAAGCAAGGAATGGCAAACAGAGGCAGAGCAAGAAGCAAGCGCTCTACTTGGCAGGAACTTGAACCCAGGACCCCGAGATCATGGCCTGAGCTGAAGGCAGATGCTTAACAGGCTGAGCCACCCAGGTGTCCCTGTGCTGTGTTTTTAATTCACATTTATAAATGCAGTTGTGTAAAACAAAGACTACCAACTTAAGATATCATTCAACTTTAACAAAAAACTTGCAGTCACATATACTTTCTATTTTTTTTTAAAGATTTTATTTATTTATTTGACAGAGAGAGAGATCACAAATAGGCAGAGAGGCAGGCAGAGAGGGGGTGGGGGGGAACAAGCTCCATAATGAACAGAGAGCCTAATGCGGGGTTCAACCCCAGAATCCTGCGATCATGAACTGAACTGAGGGTAGAGGCTTAACCCACTGAGCCACCCAGGTGCCCCACCCCTCTTATTTTCTTATTTGCCTGCTGAGGTTCACTGAATTCCCACCACACTCAAGAAAGGCATAAAATATAAACTGTGACCAACAAACTTGACCTTCTGTTTTTTCCCCCATAGAGAGTAGTGTAGTATTGTAGTTTAACTTTTGCCCTTTATCTTTTTTTTTTGTAGTTTCAAGTTTTTATTTAATGTCTAGTTAATTAACATTTAGTCTAATATTAGTTTCAGGAGTAGAATTTAATGATTCACCACTTACATACAACACCCAGCACTCATTACAAGTGCCCTCCTTACTGTCCATCACCCATTTAACCCATCTCCCCCACGGCCCGCCTCCCTTCCAGCAATCCTCAGCTTGTCCTCCATAGTTAAGAATTTGTTTTATGTTCTGCCTCTCTTTTCCCCCACCATGTTCACATGTTTCATTTCTTAAGTTCCACATATGAGTGAAACCACATGGTATTTGTCTTTTTTTTTCTTTTTTTTTTAAAGACTTTATTTATTTATTTGACAGACAGAGATCACAAGCAAGCAGAGAGGCAGGCAGAGAGAGAGAGGAGGAAGCAGTCTGCCTGCTGAGCAGAGAGCCCAATGTGGGGCTCGATCCCAGGACTGTGGGACCATGACCTGAGCCGAAGGCAGAGGCTTTAACCCGCTGAGCCACACAGGCAACCCAGTATTTATCTTTCTTTGGCTCATTTTGTTTAGCATAATATACTGTAGGTCTATCCACATTGTTGCAAATGGCAAGATTTCATTCTTTTTCATGGCTGAGTAATATTCTTGTGTGTGTGCGTGTGTGCATGTGCGCACGGGCGTGTGTGAGTGTGTTTATACCACTTCTTTATTGATCCATCAGTTGGTGGACATTTGGGCTTTTTCCATTAATTTCACTATTGTTGATATAGTGCTATGAACAACAGAGTGCATGTAACCCTTTGGATCAGTATTTTGTGTCTGTGGGTAAATACCTAGTAGTATAATTGCTGGATTGCAGTATAGTTCTATTTTTAACTTTGTGAGGAATGTCCATGCTGTTTTCCAGAGTGGCTGCACCAGTTTGCATTCCCACCAACAGTGTAAGAGGGGCTCCTCTTTCTCTGCATCCTTGCCAACATCTGTTGTTTCCTGTGTTGTTAATTTAAGCCATTCCGACAGGTATGAGGCGGTATCTCATTGTAATTTTGATTTGTATTTCCCTGAAGATGAGTGATATTGAGCATCTTTTCATGTGTCTGTTAGTCAACTGTATGTCTTGTTTGGAAAAATGTCTATGCATGTCTTCTGCCTATTTTTTAACTGGACTATTTGTTTTTTAGATGTTGAGTTTAGTAGGTTCTTTGTAGATTTTTAAGATTAACCCTTTATCAGATATTTTATTTGCAGATATCTTCTCCCATTCCTAAGGCTGCCTTTTAGTTTTATTGATTGTTTCCTTTGCTGTGGAGAAGCTGTTCATCTTAATGAAGTCCCAGTAGTTCATCTTTGCTTTTGTTTCCCTTGCCTCTGGAGAAGTGTCTAGTAAGAAGTTGCTATGGCTGATGTCAAAAAGGTTACTGCCTTTGTTCTTCTCGAGGATTTTGATGGTTTCCTATCTCAAATTTAGGTCTTTCATCCATTTTAAATTTAGTTTTGTATGTGGTGTAAGAGAGTGGTCCAGTTTCATTCTTCTGCATGTTGCTGTCCTGTTTTCCCAACACCATTTGTTGAAGGGATGGTCTTTTTCCTATTGAATGTTCTTTCCTGCTTTGTTAAAGATTAGATGACCATATAATTGTGGATCTAGTTCTGGGTTTTCTATTCTGTTCCCTTGATCTATGTGTCTATTTTTATGCCAGTACCGTACTGTCTTGATCCCTTCAACTTTATAATATACCTTGGAAGTCCAGAATTGTGATGCCTCCAGCTTTGCTTTTCTTTTTCAAGATCACTTTGGCTATTCAGGGGCTTTTGTGTTTCCATACAAGTTTTTAGATTATTTGTTCTAGCTCTGTGAAGAATGCTGGTGGTATTTTGGTAGGGATTGAGTTAAATACATAGATTGCTTTCAGTATTATAGACATATTAACAATATTTGTTCTTCAAATCCATGAGCATGGGATGTTTTTCCATTTTTGCATGTTATCTTCAGTTTTTTCATAGTGCTCTATAGTTTTCAGAGAACAGGTCTTTTATCTTTTTGTTTAGGTTTATTCCTAGGTATCAGATGGTTTTTGGTGCAATTGTAATTGGGACCCATTCCTTGATTTCTTTTTCTGCTGCTTCATTATTAGTGTATAGAAATAAAACAGAGTTTTGTACATTGATTTTTATATCCTTTGACTTTGCTGAATTTGATATCAGTTCTAGCAGTTTTTTGGGATGTCTTTAAGGTTTTCATATCATCTGCAAATAGGGGAAGTTTCTCTTCTTTGTCACTTCTTTGGATTCCTTTTATTTCTTTTTGTTGTTTGATTCTGAGACTAGGAAATCCAATACTATATTAAATAACAATGGTGAAAGTGGACATCATTGTCATTTTTCTGACTGCAAAGGAAAAGCTCTCAGTTTTTCCCCACTGAGGATGATATTAGCTGTGGGTCTTTTGTATATGGCCTTTATGATGTTGAGGTATGTTCCCTCTATTCCTGTTTGTTGAGTTTTCATCAAGAATGGGTATGCTGCTTTGTCAAATGCTTTTTCTGCATCTATTGAGAGGATCATATGGTTCTTATCTGTTCTTTTATTAATGTGGTATATCAGATTGACTTGTGATTATTGAACCAAACTTGCAGCCCAGGAATAAATCCTACTTGATTGGATTGAATGATTATTTTAATGTATTGTTTAATTTGATTTCGTAGTATTTTATTAAGAATTTTTGCCCTCTAAAGTCATACTGTCTGCCTTCAAATTCTGGTTCTTAGGATCTACTATTCTTAACCTCACTGTGCCTCAGTTTCCTCAGCTATATGAAAAAAATAATGCTATAATACCTAATTCAGGGTCATTAATGATTGCATATTTGCACAATATGCAAATATATGAAAAATGATACTCAGAATAATATCTGACATACTGTAATCTCAGTAAACTTTAGGTTCTATACTCCCTTAATTCATGTAATATTGATATTTTATTTGTGGTTTTCAATGAATTTCCTTAAGATATGATATAATATTATTCTATGAGAGATGTATTCTATTTCTTTTTCACAAAGTAGGAGGTATCAAAATCACAGGAGATGAAGATAGGAATTGAATGCTGCACAGGGAAAAGCATTTACATTTCATATCGATGAAAAAAAACAGAGATGTGCCAACTCTGTATAAAGAAAGCATGCCTGCTTCTAAGATGTAATAATACAGTAAAGAAAATCTCCCCAAAATCCACATCTAGCAAGTTGAACAAACCTGTACATCCAATATGTAGCGTTTCAAGTAATAATTAAAAGGGGAAAACATGGAGGGGCTGAGAAGCTACATTGCTTGTGTATATACTGGTTATACAGGATCCTCTTTAGGCAGGTGCTTGATGTGTGTGTGTGTGTGTGTGTGTGTGTGTGTGTACTTTATATAGTGAATCATGTATTTTATATGATATGAAATAGTGAACTGTTTCAACTATAGTGAATTAGTGGGACTTTCAGGACAACTGACATTTGTAAAGTACCTGGAATAGTGGCTAGTCTATCATGAATGTTATTTATGTTTTGTTAAATAAAATGAATAGGACACTGGTTTTAAAAAAAAGTGTTGAGATTAGTTTTCAATTTACAATTTGAAACAAGGAATTTTTACTTCTAGATGAGAAGTTTTTAAACAATTTCTTTTCAATAGTTTGTGTAAACCCAAGTTATGGGTGGTATTAAACAATTCAGATGGCCACACTCTCCCCCATACATATTGTAACTCAAAGGATGGTGATCTGATTCAGGGATCTGTGTATTAGTGAACACTAAATAGTTGTGGTCCAGGATGTAGATCTGACAACACTTTGAGGAAATCTGCTGTGGGATAGTGTGAACCAAATTATACGAGCTTGAGTCACTGTTATTATCTCTAGAGTCTCCTCTCCTTCACAGCAATTAGGATTTATTTTTCTAACAGGGAAGAGGAAAACTGGAACATTCTGGATCCTATAGAAAACACCTTCTCTTCGTTCTCTTTCTCTCAACGTGACCAATTAGTTTTCAGCTCTGGATGTTTGCCAGCTGTGTTTAGTGGAGGGGTTATCTGACCATGAATGAAAAGGAGAAAGAAGGGTGGACATTCTCTTCCACCCAAATTGAGAAATATAGATGTGACCTCTTCTAGGTACAATTAAGTGAAAAGTGGCTTTATGGCTTCACAACCGATGAAGAGCAAAAGGAAGTACAAGTGGACATGCTCCTGCGGACAGGGCAGCCCCTGATCAGGAGCAGCACAGGCTACCCCACGCTGGACTGAGCCACAAACGGTGGCATTTTTTTCTGAAAAAGAATTCATTCTGAGTACTGAAAACCTGCCCCAATGTCTGTAGTACCTTCAGCTAAGCACATTTGGGTAAAATCTCATAGAGATATATTTGCTTCTTGAACAACACTTCTGGAATTATTTGAAACATAGGACGAACTTGTGTCACAAAATTATTTTAACTTCCCCAAAATATATTCACCTTCTCCATGTGCTGAATCTGGAATTAAGTGTTTTTCATGACTGAATTCTTACAGATTTGTTGTTGTGAGACCCCTACTGAGTATGCTTTTTTGTCTCTTCTCCAGGAAAGGTACCATTTCCCACAATGGTGGGTGTTCTAGGGACTTGCATTGCAATCTAATGAGTTTGTAGTCAATACACTTTATCAAAAGCAAGTTGTCAAGTCCCTGTGTATTTGCATATAAACCATTATTCTTCTTAAACTCTTCCACATTCCAAAGAAGGAAATTTAATCCATTTTTAAAAACGATTTTATTTATTTATTTGAGAGAGCCTTGAAAGAGATCACAAGAAGGGGCGGGGGTGGGAGAGAAGCAGACTCCCTGCTGAGCTGGGAGCCCAGTGCAGGACAAGATCCCCAGGACCCCAGGATCATGACCTGAGCCAAAGGCAGATGATTAATCAGCTGAGCCACCCAAGTGCCCTAATCCATTTTTTTCTGAGGATATATCTGTTCTTTCTTCTTTTCTTCAAAGCTATTCGTTGATTTCAACACACACACACAGGAAGGACACCATCACCCTGTGCCATGTACTCATGTGGAAAACCAAACTTAAATTTACAAGTTCACTTTCTAGGGTCTCATCCTTCCCAGGTTAATTAGATCAACCTTATGATCTAATTTTGGCCTTAGCTTCTTGGGTATCTAGCCCGTCCCCACGCCAATCCTCTCTCCCATTATAATGTCAAAATAAAAGTAGTTTCTGTTTATATCTGCTTGTCAGAATTCTAACCATCCTTTAATACCATGCCGATTGCCATATATTTATTCTTGAATACTAGGATCACTGAGCCAATTGTATTCTTTCCCACAAAATATGGCAACTATTGTCATTTATCATCATCTGCAAGAAATATATAATCGTCTGCATTTTTAATTTATTTTTCCTTTATATAATTTTTATTACCTCCATTTCATTCCCAGTGTTGTCCATGTGTGCACATAAAGCAGTAAGTGAATGTTTGTTGAAATGTTTTTATTCACATATATATGGTTATTATTTTATTCATAGTAACTTCAGTTGTGTTCTCTAAAAAGTATTCATGTACTTGAAAATAAATGTAGTCCATATGAATAAAATACATTCTATATTAATACATAGAAATGTAAGATATGCAATTAATCATATGGACAGTTAAATGAGAACAAATATTCATTATTAAGAATAGCTACCCAATCATCCTAGACATTGATTACAAATTTTAATTTGCTCTGTGAATGAACAAAAAAGGTTGTTCAGTTTACAGTAGTAGGGGCTTGTGATTGCATAGCTATATACTTTCTGCTTTGATAGTAAATCAACAGTGATCTGTGAACTAGGGAAGAAAAAGATTCCCTATGTAGTTTACTATACTAATACACTTGTTTATGAATCTTTGTGTAGCCACCTACAAGGTGTACAATCTTGGGTAAGTTCTCTAATTAGTGCTTAAATGTTCTCCTTGGTTTAAAGAGGAGAGCATAGTATGTAGCTCATAAGAGTATTTTGAGTGTTAAGTATTTTAATTCATTTTAATTCACACTTAAAACATTACATGATACAGTTACAACCTGGGAAGTGTTAGCTAGTTACTAAAGACTTATTATTTACCAGTTATTGGCCAGGATGAAAACATGAATGTCCCAACAGTCCTGAAAGAGAGGTATTGCTTATTTGGTAGATGTTTAAATGCCCATTCTTTTTCTCATTTACTCACCAAGTATTTCTTGAGCAGCTATTATGTTCCTAGTGTTGTCATAGGTATAAAGTTGATGGGTGAATTCCCTGCCACTATGCAACTTATATTCTACAGGTGGGGAGAGAAGTAAATGACCGTACCAATAAGCTAATGCCATAACATTAGATAAAGAAAGACTGTGAATTCAGTCAAAGGAATAAAAAGTGACCATAGACATGCTATAGACTGGGGGATCATTCACCCAGATTAGAAATAATGAAGAGGAGTTAGTCATGGGGAGATGTAGGATTGGATTTTTTCTCGAGGGAGGAAACAATAACATATGCAGAGAACACAAAAAAGGAAATAAAAACTTCGGTGTATGTGAGTGTCAGAAGGAGGCCCACGGGCTACAGGTTGGTGTCTGGGGGGCTGAAGTAGGAGATGAGGTTGAGGAAGCAGGCAGTGGCCCTGTATTGGTCTGTATTGCCTTCAAGCAAGAGGAAGAAGTTTGGATTTTATGTCAAGGCAATAGAGTACCACTCGAGGGTTTTTAAGAAAAAAAATAACATAATCTGATTTGTGTGGTAAAATTTCATGCTGACTGCTGTGTGGAGAATGGATTATAAGAGTGGAAATGAGAAGGCACAGACAAGCATTAAGAAGCGGTTCCAGTTATCCAGATGTAAGGGAGTGGTGGCTCGGTTAGGAAGTCAGAGAATATATTTGGGAACATTGATTTACTTAGAAACTCCACCCCAGAAGGAAATCTCACCCTTTGTAATTTAATAAGTGGTTGATGCTAATTAATGAATTACAGCACGGTTCTCTGAATAGAATGAGAGGTTAGAAGGATAATCAGAGTTTAAGATAGAATTTGACAGCTGGTATCAATAGATCAGACTATGGCTGTATGACACCGTATCAACTATCTAAGGTTTGAATGGTATACTGTACAGTATTTGATATATTTTTATCATCCACCACCACTCCCTGTAGCAAAATAATTTATTTTTCACTGTTTAAACACATGAATGACATCTGTTACCAGTTTGAAAGTTTCAACATTCCTGGGAGAAATGGGGAAGCAGAACTTTTAGAAAATAAACTGAATGTTTTGAGTACTGTCACAAAGGTAGAAGGTTGTTGGGGAAGAAAAGAGCCATTTTTTTTTAATAGGAACACTGGTTTATTTACAAATGTTTAAATTATAAGTCTCTTAAAAATAAATTAGAAGTCTCTAAGTGATATGCACTAAAATCCTGTTATATTAATTTGGACTTAACATGAGGGGCAACTGATATTATTGTAAGTGAAAAAATATTCACTTACTTCTGCATTACCTAGGAAACACCAGAATTAAAAGCTCTGTTTGTTTACAGGACGTTTATTGAGCATTTATTACATACTAGCTCTAGACTAGAAAAATCAAAGAGTTTTTCATTTTTTTATTTGAAGGGACCCAGACATAACCTGATCTTTTGAATATAAGATGGAAAACAGGGGGAAAAAAGAAAAAAAAAAAAAGGCGCAGAAGGATACCCACAGCACAGCAGGAAGGTAATTGCTCTGGCTTCCACACTTAAGGTGGACTTGGTAGAAGAGATGGAGCCTGAGGACTCTTGAGGAAGTTACTAAGAGCGTAGTAGGTAAAGAAAAGTGGTCAAGGGCTTTCCTGGAAAGGGGAATAGTATGACTAAAAGAACAGTGGCCTGAGAAGTATGATGAGTGAAACAAAGTGACAAATACTTGCATATTGTAAGAACATAGTGGAGAACTGTGAGATTTGATGCTACAGTGCATCTAAGGAAAATTTCTTGTGTTGGTTGACTTTATTGACTTTATCTGTGGTAGGGATTGGCTGAAGAGTTATAAACCAATGAGATCTCAAGGATTTTTTAGTATCTGCCCACAAGAAAATGAAAATTAAAATGTCAGATTATCATTTAGTGCTTTTACATTAATATTAATTATACCTACCTCTATACAAAACTTGAAATATGTGTATCCAATAGTAATGACTCAAATATATGTGTGTATATATATAAATACATATACGTGTATATATACACGTTTATACATACACGCATGTATATACATATATACAAACACACATGACTAACATTTGAGATCATAAATAGTTGTTAAGCTCTGCCCTAAGTACTTTACTATCTTATCTGATTTGTGTTTCCATATAATGTTGTAGTTGATGGTCTTTTTATATTGTTTTTAGCTGCCAATGCTTTTTCTTAGGTATGTATAAAACAAGGGTAATTACCAAGGGTAATTCTAGCTAAAGAATTCTAGAGAGAGAACTCTTGCTCTTTTTAAGTCCACTCTTTCTAAATCTAGTATTTGAAGCTCTCTGCCTTATTAATTTACCAGACATTCAATGGACGCTACTTATCAGAGTAGTTTACTAGGGTAGCTGTAACAATGTACTGCAAACTGGGTGGCTTTGTCAATGAAAAATAGAATTGGACAGAGTAAAATAGGCAAGTAAGACTTTATTCAAGACTAATGCAATAAGGATGAGAGATTGAACTCAAGTTTGTTCAGACAAAAGGCAGGAAAGTTTTGTGAGATTAAGAGTCACTTATGGTTTGGGTTGGGAGAGGGGGGTGGGGTTATGGATATTGGGGAGGGTATGTTCTATGGTGAATGCTGTGAAGTGTGTAAACGTGGTGATTCACAGACCTGTACCCCTGGGGATAAAAATATATGTTTATAAAAAATAAAAATTAAAAAAAATTTTTTTTTTAAAAAGACAGGAAAGTTTTTCAGCAGTGGGGTAAGCTACTGGAAAAGTACAAGACAATGGAAGATAGATTGGCCAATGTGATTAGGTCATCCATGTTTTTCAGTTCCTGCTTAAAGAAGTCTCTCAGCCTGAGGATATTGGGACCCTATTTTTCTTGATACCTACTTTTCAAAGGAATGTCTCCCATGTCTTTGAGAAAGAGGAGGGGGAAAGATTTACATCTCTAAGGGGTAGAGAATAAAAAGTAAATAATTGCAAGTTTTCTAAAGTAAATGAGCTAAAATAAGCTCAGGAACAAAGAGTCAGGAAGAAACCTGCCTAAAGTTTAGTCAAGCTGAGGGGACTATTAAGGCTGTCTTAGTCAGCTTAAAGAGAAATCTATTGTCTCACAGTTGGGGTGGCTAGAAGTCTGAGATCAAGGTGTCAGTAGGGTTTCTTCTGAGAGCCATAAAGGAGCTTCTGGCTTCTCTCTTAGCTTCTGGGGGTTTGCTGGCAATCTTTGGCATTCCCCTGGGTGGCATTCCCCTGGCTTCTGCCGCATCACCTTGATCTCTCCCTTCATCTTTGTATAGTGTTCTTCCTGTGTGCCTGTCAGTGTCCAAATATCCCCTTTTAATAAGGACATAGGTCTTATTGGATTAGGGGCCTATCCTACTCTGGTATGACTTCATCCTAACTAATGATATCTTCAACAATCCTATTTTCAAATAATGTCACATTCTGAGATACTGGGGGTTAGGACTTTCAATATATAAAACACAATTCAGCCCATAATGTGTAGTATTTATGAGTTAAAGGGCACATTTAATAACTCAGATGGCTCCTGCATATTGGGAATTTATACTTAAATGGATTCCGACTGCAACGTAAGACTCTGAGTCATTTGGTTTCATGTATAATAAAGTGAACATTTATTTTAATTAAAGTTTTTAACATATATATATGCTCTCTTATTAATAACCCTTTATTTTAGAGAGAATGACTACAAATAAATACTTAATAGTAACTGCTATAGTAAAGTTTTCTAGTTATGTCTAAAAATGAAGACTTATTTCCCCTGGCATATATTTAATATCTGTATATTTAGTATATGAGATATATTTAATATCTCTATATTAAATATATATTATTAGGTGCTCTATGACTGGAACATAAGTCCGTGATTGGATTTTTTATAGGATTTTTACAGGATTTTGACTTATGCAGTTAAATCTCAATTAATGTATATGAAGTACATTTCTAATTAAAAATGTACAGCCAAGAAAGGAAAACAATGTATCTAACTTTCTTAGATATACACATTTCTTAGTTTAATCAAAGTAATATTGACTAGAAAGATGTCTGTTATTTCAGTGTAAATCATTGTATCTCTGTGTAAATATTTTTGTGTTGTCCTTGTTATTTGAGTTCACACAGATTTTTATAAAAGATGTGATTTGTTCTATCGTGTTTAACCACAATGAAAAGTTGATGCCTAAGCCTGTTTCATTTATTTTTTTCTCTGTTTCTAAGGGATACTCAGGTTCAATAGAAGACGACAGAAGAACAAGATGATGGAGCAGTGGCAGGCAGAACCAAGGGTGTGATTATGTCAACAACAAAAGCAAACTTGAAGAAGAACAAAGCAAAGCAGTTGAAAATGTCTCAGTACATGGTAGGTGAAAACGGTGTAATAACGGGTCAACCTTAGTGGGAAGAAAGGAAGATAGATAGATAGATGTATTGATATATAGATATCAGAGAAAATAGTTTTCTCAAGTATCTTAGAAACAAAGAAAAGTAAAATATCCTTTTGGAAGGAATTTGTGATGTAATTGGATAATCTTTAAAATAGAAAGTAGCGTTTTTTTTGTTTGCTTGTTTGTTTGTTTTTGCATGGGATAATGTGGTTATACCCAAATAAGGTTTCTTATAAATAATTTAATTTAGAATGACTGAAATGAGATGTACAGTCCTGGCTGAAAAGTAGTTGGTATTGAAAGGAAAAGGAGTTCAATTTTGAATCCCTGTTCCAAGCTGTGAGTAGAAAGTAAATGGAAGGCTCCTCGGGAGGGAGAAAATGTTGAGGCCAAAATGAAAGCCAGTGGATTTTTTTCACTCTTGTATTGAAGTTTCAAGTGTTTCAAGGATTGTAACAAAAGTCCTTTGTTGAAAAGAAATTAAAATGTAGGAGAAATAAAATCTAAAAAGCTGATTACTGGCCATGGTCTAACACTAACTTTCCTTAGACCATGTCTTCTATTTTAGCAATGTGGTTTTATGGTTTTCTTAAACTGTGATGTTTGGTAATCCTTATAATGTAGTACTTTTTATATTTAAAGAGTTACATGGATTATTTTATACCACATTAGACTATGTGCTTTTTATTGAAGTGTCTTGATTTTTTCTGAATTTCATAAAATTAGAGAAAAAAGTTATATCATTTATCATGGTTTCTGTGAATGAAGGTTTTGCTTCACTTTGGGACTATGCAGTCTAGATACATATGGGGAAATTGCTTAACTAAGCAAATGTTTGTGATATAAACTCAGGTAAGTGTTGTGGCACCTGGGTGGCCCAGTCATTTAAGCCTCTGCCTTTGGCTCAGTTCATGATCCTGGGGTCCTGGGGTTGAGCCCTGAATCAGGCTACCCGCTCAGCAGGGAGTCTGCTTCTCCCTCTCCCTCTCCCTGCTGTGCTCACCTGCTTTCTTTCTCCCTCTCTCAAATAAATAAATAAAATATTTTTATTATTTTTTAAAGATTTTATTTATTTATTTATTTGACAGAGATTGCAAGTAGGCAGAGAGGCAGGCAGAGAGGGAGAAGAGGAAGCAGGCTCCCTGCTGAGCAGAGTGCCCGATGCGGGGCTCATTCCCAGGACCCTGAGATCATGACCTGAGATGAAGGCAGAGGCTTTAACCCACTGAGCCACCCAGGCGCCCCATAAATAAAATATTTTTTAAAAAATCAGACAAGTGTTAGTTAGTGAATGATATGAAATGACTGAGACCTTGAACCATTGTGAAACAAGCAGCAGATGGAACTACTTGGGATTTACTATGACTAATAGGGCAAATCCTCCTTAGTAACCTGAAGATCTGCAGAAGCTATTTCTGATTTATTTGTGATAATGTGAACTCTGTATAAAGGAAGAGTTAGATGGCAATTTTTAGATGTTGACATATGTCATTTTCCTATCTAGGGTACCAAGATGTTATATGTTGAATGTGTGACATTTATGGAAATCCATGTGTACTCTCAGTAGCACATTTTAAATAATGTTTGGTAGTTTGGATTCAAAATTCAGATTATGTGAATAAATACCAGGAAACAGTTGAAAAAGTATGGGAATGGAACATTTATCATAAATATGTGTGTGACAAATTCATGTTGCAGGGGTCAATATCTTACTGATTTCTATTTAATAATAATAATAATAATAATAATAATATCTTCTCACTGAAGCATGTGATGAATCACATTTGAACAAGAAAAGGGGAAGGACTCCAAAGTCTTACATTATGGGAGAAAATAGGAAATGTGTACTTTAGAGATTGAATTAACTCTATAAAATGAGATACAGAATTTCCAAAGATAGGATAAATCAATATGCTTGAGCCATATTTTATAGAGTAAGACATTAGGATTCTTCATAACAAGAAGAAAGTATTCAAGGGCCTATAAAATTTTGATGACAAGGATTTCTGTTTTAATATGTGAATCTTATGAAGCCCTCTTTTTCATCTCTCCAGTGCTTTTATTTTATTTTTATGTCATTTCTCTTTATTTGTATACTTGGCATAGTCAATACAGAACTTTATGCTTGCTCATTTTTTGAACAATAATGCATAATTCTAAATATTACTTAAAGTGAGCATGTAAAAATTTCAAAGAGAATAAAGAATAAATTAAGAGGTTGGGAGATCATTTACAAAGGTCATGGCAATTTTATTTGTATGTTGAAAAATCTTAATGAAAACCATCAAACTACATAGCTTCTTGATTTCAAGCTATATTATAAAATGATGGCAGTTGAAATAGTATGTTACTGACATAAAAACAGATGTGGAACAATGAAACAGAATCAGGAGCCCAGAAATAAACCTATGCATATACAGTCAATGAGTATTTGACATTGGAGCCAAGAATATTCCAATTGAGAAAAGACACTCTCTTCAATAAATTGTGCTGAAAATATTGCATATTCATAGGTAAAAGAATGAAACTAGACTCTTATCTTATACCACTCATAAAAATTAACTAGAAATAGGGGTGCCTGGGTGGCTCAGTCATTTAAGCATCTAGGTCATGATTTCAGCTCAGGTCATGATCTCAGGGTTGTAAGATTGAGCTTCACATTGGGCTGTGCACTAGGAGTGGAGCCTGCTTACGATTCTCTCTCTCCTTTTCCCTCTCCCACTCCCCCTGCTCTCTCTCCCCCTACCATAAAATTCCTAGATAAAAACATAGAAGAAGGTCACAGATATGGTGGCCGTTAGGATGGGAAAGCTGGCAACCATACCTACAGGTCTGATATGTGCATCTATAACTGTGCTTGCAGCTAAAGAAGAAAAATACAAAAAGCAGCTAGTAAAACCAGAGCAGCTTCCCATATATACTGCACCACCTCTGCAGTCTAAATATGTTGAAGAGTAGCCTGGTCATTTAGAAATGGGCTTTGCATCCATCCGCAGTACAACTGGTCATTATATTGGCTGGTGCAAGGGTGTTTATGTGTTTGTGAACAACGGGATAATGGATACAGTACAATTTGGAAAAGATGCATATGTCTACTGAAGAATCCACCTCAAGATTTTCTTCCAAAACTTGGAGTGATTACAGTTTCAGGATTGGCAGGCTTGGTTTCAGCAAGAAAAGGTTCTAGGTTTAAGAAAATTGCATATCCGCTGGGACTGGCCACCTTAGGAGCAACTGTTTGCTACCCAGTTCAGTCAGTAATAATTGCAAAGGTAACTGGGAAAAAGTCATATACTATAAGCCAGCAAATTTATGAAGCAGTTAAATCATTGTGGACGAAAAAGCAACAAAGAAGAATCACTTCCTAAACCTAAAGGAAAATCGAAGCTAGGAAATTCTGCTGCACTAGAAATACCTGCAAAAGCAACTGACAGCCTGAAATATTCAGTGTCCTTGCCAGCAGAACTCAGCTCTGAAACAAAGACAAAATCAGAATCCACCTCAGGTGCTACACAGTTTATGCCTGACCCCAAGCTCATGGATCAAGGACAGTCCCATCCAGAAGATGTAGATATGTACAACACTAGAAGCTGAAATCCTCTGCGTAGAGAACTACAAGATGTATGAAGTTGAAAATAATGATGGAAATATCATGTAAAGGGTAACTGACACAGAGTATAACTTTTTTGGGGGGGGAGTGTAACAAAAAAGAGAAAAACAAAGTTTTTCTCTCACATATTCTAATGTAATGTACAGTTTGACCAACCACATTAGAGATTAAAACACAAACTGTGAATTTAATCCAAACAGTATTAAGTGATTGATGAAGAGGCAGAAGTATTGGGATGCATTTAATGATTTTTAAGGTGTGTTTATAAAAAACTATAGTAAATATATAAACAGTGATGAAATATGTGGGTGTATATATAAATATTTATACAGTTACATGCATGTATTTGCTTTAGCTTTTCAAATTAATGTTAGCTAAATTAGAATGGTGTGTAGAAGGATATTCCCCTCCTTTTTTTTCATACCCCAGAGCTGGAATAAAATATCCATTATTTTACAAAAAAACAAAACAAACAAACAAAAAACACATAGGAAAAAAGCTCCTTGACATAGGTCTTGGCAATGATTTTTCAGATGTAACACCTAAAACACAAGCAATCAAATAAATAATAAACAAGTGAGACTGCATCAAACTAAAGATTTTCTGTACAGCCAAAGAAAAGGTCACCAAAATAAAAAGACAACCTATGGAATTGTAAAGAATACTTGCAAATCATGTATCTGATAGGGACATGCATCTCAATAGTAAAACACACACATACAAAACCAAATAATGCAACATAAAAATGGGCAAAGGACCTAAATATACAATTTTCCCAAAGAAAATATATAGATGGCTCTACAAATATATGGAAAGATGCTTAATATTACTAACCATCAGGGAGATTCAAATCAAAACCACAGTGAGCTATCATTTCATGCCTATTAGGATAGTTAGTGTCCAAATGATAGGAGAAAACAAATGCTGGTGAGTATACGGAGAGAAGGGAACCTGTGTTCACTTGCGGTGGGATTGTAAATTGAAATAGCCTCTAAGGAAAACAGATATGAAGCTTATCAGAAAATTAAGACTAGAACAGCCATATGAGTCAGCAATTCCACTTTTAGTAATTTACCTGAAGAAAACGAAGTTGCTATATTAAAGAAATATCAGCACCCCTATATTCATAGCAGCATTATTTAGAAAAACCAAAGCATGGGAACAACCTAAGTGTCCGCTGGAAGATAAATGGATAAAGATGCAACATATGTATATACGTGAAATGGGCGGTTACCTGGGTATGAAAAAAAAAAAGAAATCCTGTCATTTGAGACAACATGGGCAGATCTTGAAAACATAATGCTAAGTCAGACAGGGAAAGACAATAGTGTATGACCTCACTTTCTCAAAAAACAAGCAAATAAACAAAAGCAGTTCTCATTGAAAAAAAAGATCAGATTCATGATTACCAGAGGCAGGGGTTTGGGGTACAGAGAATTGGAGGAACGTGATCAAAAGTACAAACTTCCAGTTATAATTATCAGGTTATAATGTCTAACAAATTGTCTGTAGTTAACTATATTGTATCAACACACACACACACACACACACATATATATAATGTGTATATATGTCATATATTATATATATATATGACACATGTATCTATGTGAGGTAATCGATGTTAACCAAACTTACTGTGTGTTAATCATTTCACAGTATGTGCAATTCAGATCATTATATTGTACATCTTAAACTTATACACACTGCTCTGTCATTATATCTTAATAAAACTGGAAAAATGAGTCATAGATGGGCAGGTATGAATTAAAAAAGACAATGAAATAATTCCTTGATGAAATATGATGTAATAACTTGTGATCCTCCCAAATGTTTGAAGTCCTATCTCCATTGAAATCATTCTGTACTCTGTAAACTTTTTAAAAATAATATATATGCAGAATAAAAGAACCGAAAAAACAGTGTAATTTTTATTTTGATATGAAAGATGATGAAGGTATAATTGCTTTGCACTGTGCTTTCTTTTACCTTTAATTAACTTTAGTTGCGGTTTTTAAAAATGTTGACCTCATCTTCACCTTCAGACTCTGACATTATTTTGCATTCCAAAAGAGATACCTGATAGTACTATTTTGGAATCAGACATTAAGGGGAAAATGAATGCAAATTTGACAGACGACATAACATTTTCAGCTAGAAGTGTTTGATATTACAATTATTATTAAAAACATTAAAAATGACTTTATTCTGCCTCTGAAATTGTCACATCACAGTAATGAAAATTTTCTTTTCGCAGAGAATGTGTATTTTCCATTACTGAAAGCTATTTTAAAGAGAATGTTCTTCATAGGGTTTCCAGGCTAACTTCTCATATGTATTTGTACCCTTCTTTTTATCCAAATGCCTGTCTTATGTGCACACTGTTTTGACCTCTACTCAGCCACATAAGGTGGTTGGGTTATGGACATTGGGGAGGATGTGTGCTATGGCGAGTGCTGTTAAATGTTCAAGCCTGATGATTCACAGACTTGTACCCCTGGGACTAATAACACATTATATGTTAATAGAAATAATTAAAAAAAAAATAGAATGGGCCTTTGGTCTGGAACCCTTCCTTTCCAAGAGATAAAGAGCCCAGTCTGCCACATTTATCACCTTGAGTGGGGACATCTTGTTTCATGTTCAGTGGGTACTCTTCTTTTTCTTAAAGCATGCATGTTACATGGCACTGAGCCAACCGAGCTGTTATATCTGTTTTCCCTAGGGAGAGGAGAATGTTCCTTCCAGGGTGGGATGAAAGGGGTGTGCATGTGTGCAAGGAAAATCACTAAGAGAACTTCTGCCCTTGGGGAACCAACACCCACCCACCTCTGAAGCTGATCTTGTTCTGTCTGTTCTCTATTTAAATAAAGCATTGTTCCATCCAGTGCTTGACTGTATTTTGTTTACCTGGTACAACTCTGATACCAAGATAAAATAAACAGAAGTATTTATGGTCCTTTGCTGGGATTGAAAGAATGCAGGGTACTTTGTTTGGCAGTCTTTCTCTGGAGAAGAAGGGGAGAAAAGTTGAGGTTGCAAAACTAGCAACCTTAAATGTTCAGGAAAAACAAAGTAAAACAAAACAAATAAATATGTATCTTATATGTATATAAATAAAATATATAAATATATATGCTAGAGTTATTTAGTAGCAAGTGTCATGAACTCAAAAGATCACAAAAGCTGGGGTATGGTTTTAAGTTCTATTAATTTTTACTTGCATAGTCTTTAATTGTCTAAAAAACTGAAATATTTTGCCTTTGCATTTTTAGGAATAAAAATAATGTTTGAGTGATTTTCAGTTTCCAAAGAAACCTACAAATGCATCTATATTAAATATATAACAACATGGCAAGGTTTAGCTAAATAGATACACATATCATGACTTATATCATCCCCAATTTTTTCCAAAAATACTTCACAAATAATTTCCAGTGCTACTTAATGCTGATTGATATTTCTCTTAACCTATTTCAATATTTCATAACTTTCAGAAATTTTAAGTTAGGCTGTTAATTGTACCCTTTCTCTTCTCCAATGTCATTATAGATAAAATTTTCAGTATTTAAAATTTCCCTGGTAAGTTAAATAAAATATAGGCCTGAGAAGTACAGTGGCATACTATTTGTGAAGAAAGAAGATGCATTTATCCAAAAAATCTGAATAAATCATTAAACTCAGAGCAGTCTGTTATGGGTGTATGAGCAGAACACATGTCAATTTCAGTTGTTCCTACAATTGAACTGCACATAGTGTTCCTTTCAAATTTCTCTTGGCTTACATAGTTGGCTTTATATTTATATTTATATTTATATTCATATTTATATTTATATACACAAACTGGGCTGCTAATGTGTCAATAGGACCAGAGATAAATGGAGAAAAAAAATCACCTGCTATTAACATACTAATAATTATAAAAATCATCATCTTCATTCTCATTTGCAAGTGAATCTATATTGTGGTTGGTTTCCTGGTAAGTTTTCCTTTTTCATACTGTAAAGTTTTAACATAATGTAAAAATCCTATGATCTCATTAATAAATACTCCAGTACTGATAAGTTACAGAATAATTTTCAATAAGCAGATTTCATAATTTGAACACTTCACCATTGTAATACACATGAATTATCTAGCCACTACATTTTTTGCCAGACATGACTTAAGACTACATTTCAAGAGGGCACCTGGGTGGCTTAGTCAATTAATCAACTGCCTTCAACTCAGGTCATGATCCCCGGGTTCTGGAATCAAGTTCTACAATGGGCTCCCTGCTCATCAAGGAGTCTGCTTCTCCCTCTCCCTCACTCCCTCTACCCCCCTCCCACCCAACTCATGCTCTTTATCTCTCTCAATAAGTAAAATCTTAAAAAAAGATGCTACATTTCAAGAGAAGTGGGCATTTTACCCACTGTCTCATTTCTGTCTCTGGGCATTTTAATTCCCATAACATGAAGGAACTATAACCTCCTTAATTAGAATGACTGTAGGAAATTTCAGTGATGATTGAATCAAAAATTATATAAGCTAGGCATGTTCCTTTGATATTCATAAGAATGATACGACTATTCTCATGGAGTATTTCCTTTCACAGATATTTTGTAGTTTGACATTAATCATATCTTTTACTTTATCATCTGTGAATTTTTTATAATGAGGATATGATTCAACCAGATAACAATCTCTTGAGATGCCTTGTTGAGGAGAGGAATCACTGTGGTGCTGTGTATTTTTATGATTGGTCTGGTCATAGGCTTTGCTGCCATGTCAATACTGCTAAGTCTATGCCTGGGAACATAGCTTCTAAATCATCCTATTGTCATAGGATTTTTCTCTCATGGAGTCAGAGAATGAATCTCAGGGACACCAAATAGTGAAGTGAAAGTGTATTAAGTGAATGTGAGAACAGAAAGGAAAGAGAAAGCTCTAGAGTGAGAGAGTCCTGAATGGGTTGTCTCCAAGAGCTTTTACTGGCAGTCTCTTATTGAGAATTCACTGGGAAGCTTGTGGCCTTGAGATTCTTGTGTCATCTTGGTTTGAGCAAGGACTACTGATAACACCCTTAATGACTTAATTCTTTGAGGTTTGGTCATTTTCTATGATTACACTGTAGTCATCAAAGAAAAAGACTCCCTAACATCCAGGGCCAGGTGGTCTGGTCTATTTCCTTATCTCTTGTTCATTCTTTCATAGCCTAGTGGAGGACCCCGCCCCACCCCACCCCACCCTGCCAGTACCTTTTTTTTTTTTTTTTAAGATTTTATTTATTTATTTAACAGAGAGAGAGAGAGAGAGAGAATGAGAGAGCACAAGCAGGGGGAGTAGCAGAGGGAGAGGGAGAAGCAGGCTTGTGGGACTGGATCCCAGGACTCTGGAATCATGACCCGAGTTGAAGGCAGGCGCTCAACAGAATGAGCCACCCAGGTGCCCCTCTCTGCCAGTACCTTAACCCTTTCCTTACTCACTATTATGATAGTCAAATACACTTTCTGGGTTCTTACCTCTCTTCTTCTGTTCCAGTTATTCTTTCTGCTTCAGTACATCTTCTCTCTCAACCATACTCCACAGGTAGACTCATTCTTTAGCCCATTAAAATTCTCTAAGGAGTGCATTGTTTGTTGAATGAACAAATGAAGAAAAAAATAATAAAAGAATGCCCTTCTTTCTCTGATCAACACAAATCAATATGACTTTGATGCCGTGACTGATTGAATAATAAATTTTAGTTCAAAATTGCTATTATATGATGGGAAATAAATATTCTTCACTTTTTAACTACATTGATTGTTACTCTCCCCTTTAGTACACAAGCAAATAGCTACCCTCTGTTAATATGTGTGTGTGAGAGAGAGCAGGTGTATGTTCTCCAAGATGTATTAAGTCATATGCTTTAGTACAGATACAAATTCACACAAATTTACTATAGGGTTTCAAGATTTTATTTATTTTATAAGATTTTATTATTTGAAAGAGAAAGAGAGTATGTGCAGGGGGAGAGGCAGAAGGAGAGGGGGAAGCAGACTCCCAGCTAAACAGGGAGTCTGACATGGGGCTCTATCACAGGATGCTGGTGGTTTGGTTTGGTTTTGGTTTTGGTTTTTAATATTTTAAAGAACAGTTAGCATTGGTAACAACTAAATTGACCTTTTGTTCCTTAGAAAGATTTTCATATAATATATATGTATTCTATATATATAATGCATATATAATTAAAATGATGTAGTTGAATAAGCAATGCCTTCATTTGTGAAATATTTTACAACCAAAAAGAAAATCAAAACAAAGGACCATTTCATATCTGTACTGCAGGTGTCTGAGATGTCAGATTACAACTGAATATGTTTCTTTTCTAGTTACTTACAACAAAACAACCAAAAAACTGAAACTGAAATCATATTGACTATAAACTTAATAGTGCAGGCTTCAATTTAAGGAGTTACTATGACTAATCCTATCTTCAGTGATATGGTGTACCATGATTCCTGGGTCTAGATTCCATTACCTATGGCATTATATTGTATTGATATATTACATTGTCGATGCCTTAGGCATTGCTTTTATTTTCATGACAGTCTATTACTTATGCCATTATGTTTTTGAAAAACAGATTTTACCTGTGCATTTTATGATACAATGTAATTTCTTTCACTTTGGATAATTTTGTATTTTCTAGGAAATTAGCAGTTTGCTATTCATATTATGTTAATTAAAATATTTATTAAAGATGAATATATTCACTTTTTCAATTACAGACATGTCATTTTAGGTTGTATATAATGGATTGCATTTCCCAGAAGGCTTGAGATAGAAATTTAAAATTTTTTAAACCAAGTTTCAACTTAATATCATATTGGCAGTTGGTAAATTATATTAGAATCAAGTAAACAGCATATTCAGTTTTTTAATAGAACTCGGCCTAAGTCTGGAGTATCTCTTCTGTGTTTCTGACTATAAATGGAAGAACTTTTTAGATTTTTTTTTTTTTTGAGGATATGTAAGCCATCCATGTTCAACTAAGTACAATATTTTTGCCAGGACTTGGCATTTATCATTTATACTTTATCCACAGTTAATATTTAGTTATCTAACTTGGATAATAAACTAATCAGTAGGGAGTGCCTTTGTCAACTTGGTAAACTCAGTTTTTGTCTATGTAATAGATTGTCAATACATTAAAGTTTTGTTGAATTAAATTTGTTATATAAGCTCAGCATCAAATAAATCTAAATTATAGCTGTATCAAAATGTGTATAGCATGGGTGAAGCACTGAAAAAAATACAAAGTATCAAGGTATATTGCAAATGATTTTAGAGTGGTCTCAAAGAAGCAAGAAAGTAAGAATGTCTGAAAGTGTAACATCAATGACAAATAGAAAGGAAAGGAGGTTGTTAAATGACCTAAGTTCCAGAGGTATATATAAATAATCAGTAAGTATTGCTGGAGCCCAGAAAATGAGTTGCTAAACAAAGAGTAGCAAAGATTAGAATTTAAATGTAACATGTAATAATAAAATATTTACATATAGTATTAACTTCCTTAGTATTTTCAAGATACTCAACTTTAAAGAATAATCACATCTCAGAATACTGTCACTCAGCTGAGGGTGGTGGATGTCCTAAACCTTCTGAGAAGCTGGGGAAAAAATATTAAGAGTATACAGTGAAGGTCTTTTAATCATGACTAATTGTTCATTTATAAATTTAATATGTAAATGAAAGTTTCTCATTTCAAAATGCTCAAAATGCTTTTGTGCACTAATATTTTAGGTGATATGTTTTTTTCTTTTTCAAAAATTTTTATTTATATTAAGTTTAGTTAATATACAATGTATTATTAGTTTCAGGGGTAGAATTTAGTCATTCATCAGTTGCACATAACACCCAGTACTCATTACATCAAAAACTAACTTAGCTTGGACATAGACAATCTCTCTATTCTGTGGATATTATTCCGTTTACATAAACCTTCATGATTTATGTATTTGTACACCAGTGACTATGAAACTATATTTTTAGTGTGCTCCCAGGATTTCAGGGTTCCAACCAAGATTTAAAACCTTGTTATTCCTACGTTAATCTTGTTCTTTATAGAAACTTTCTGTAGTGTGTAATTCATAGTACCTTGAAAGCTAACTTTGCACTACTGGGTGCAGTAATGGTCCAATGGGAAACTTTTTGTATCAATACCCTAATATATATATATATATATATTAGGGTATATATATATATATATATATATATATATATATATATATAGTTAATTCATGATTATCCATAATTGGGTAATACAGATTGAATATATTCTTAGATTTTACACAGTTTCATTTTCTGTGGTTGTTGTCATTGATAATGACACAAGTCAGTCACAAAAAGCTGGCATGATAATTCTTCTGAACCCCAAAATAAGTCTCTATATTAACTAAGGAAGAGAGATAAATATGTTATAAAACAAACTACAGTGTGTTTCAAATTTATATCAAATAATTAAACCCATTGCAAGTAATTTGTTTTATGTAGTATATGTTATGTAACAAATATATAGTACTCTTAAAACCCATGATTGTATGTGATCTTATACATTAGTGGAGAAAAAGACAAATCTGGGGAACATCACACAGAAAATTCAGATGGCATATCAGAAGAGAATAAATGAAATAATTTTTTTAAAAGATTTTATTTATTTATTTGACAGACACAGATCACAAGTAGGCAGAGAGGCAGGCAGAGAGAAAGGAAGAAGCAGGCTCCCTGCCGAGCAGAAAGCCCGATACCGGGCTCGATCCCAGGACCATGACCCGAGCCGAAGGCAGAGGCTTTAACCCACTGAGCCACCCAGGCGCCCCTAAATGAAATAATTTAAGGAAATGGGAAGACAATGATAAGTAGGAAGAGAGGGGAAAGATAAAATTACTAATTGTTATACGTGAAGTTTATCTGTGTCATTACTATTAAATTGATGAATACAAATAAAACCAAGGTAGTGCCTTAGAGCTGTCAATTTGTGAAACTTCGTATATTAGATAATACACATGTAGATGATGATGTTGGGAGATTGATGCCATTATCCATCTCTGGTAAACATTTGTACAGGTACATATATTATGGGAAAATAATCTGATATTCTTTTTTTTTTTTAAAGATTTTTATTTATTTATTTATTTGATAGAGAGAGATCACAAGTAGGCAGAGAGGCAGGCAGAGAGAGAGGGGGAAGCAGGCTCCCTGCTGAGCAGAGAGCCCAATGCGGGGCTCGATCCCAGGACCCTGAGATCATGACCCGAGCTGAAGGCAGAGGCTTAAACCACTGAGCCACCCAGGTGCCCCATAATCTGATATTCTTCAAGTAAACCAATACGCACATTCTTCAAGGCTGAAATTCTATGACTTGATTTAGAAAAAGATTTTTAATAGTGCTATTTGTGGTAGATTATATTTGCATGTAATCTAAATGATCATTACTAGGAAAATGAATATGTAACTAAATGTTTTAAAGAAAGAATAATAAAAGAGTGTGTGTTGCCTGAAAGAGGAGAAAATAGATGGTAATTTGTAACACAATATCATTTACAAAATTTAAAAACAAATGCATCAAATAAAACTGTTTTAGGACACATTTATTTTAATGGACTCATTAAAATGTGGGATGAAAATAGGAGATCTGAAGAGAAAGACTAAAATTAGATGAAGAGGGGCGAAGAGGGGCACCTAGGTGACTCAGTTGGTTGATCATCTATCTCTTGCTTTGGCTCAGGTAATGATCCTAGGGTCATGGGATCAGGCCCCATGTCAGACTCCACACTCAGTGGGGAGTCTGCTTCTCTCCCTCTCCACTACCTCTGCCCCTTTTCCCACTCATACTCTCTCACTAAAATAAATAAATCTTTAAAAAAAAGAAAATGAAGAAAAAATTGTTGCAGAGACATCAGATAACAATGATCTCTGATGTAGGAAATCTGACTTCTCCTCTCCCCCATGGATCTGAAATAAAATTGGAAAAGCAGAAGTATTATTATAAGCATTGTAACTGGGAATATTATAAAGGATTATAACACATAACTCAAAGGAAAACTGAAAATGAGTTGATCTTGAGGGAACTTCACAGAATAAAGAAGAACCAGAAAAATTTATATAAATGAAATAAAAGTTGTAAAAAAAAGACAGTCTATAAAAAACATATGGGTAACAGATATCTTTATTTTTTTAATTTTATTTATTTATATTAGAGAGAGAGTGAAAGAGCACAAGCAGTGGGAGCAGCAGGAAGAGGGAGAGGGAGAAGCAGGCTTCCTGCTGAACGATTAGCCCAAGGTGGAACTCAATTCCAGGACCCTGGGATCCTGAGCCAAAGGCAGATGCTTAATCAACTAAGCCCCCCAGGTCCCCCTGATAGCTGACACCTTTAAATTAGAGAGCAAATAAGGGGTACAGAAAAACACTCTAAATTTTGATGAGTGAAGGCTTGAATCTGTAGATCGTTAAGTATCATTAAGCATCAGCATTGTTTAATAAAGTCAAATCCAAATATATCCTGGTAATATACTAAACCACAGAGATAAAAGATAATACTGATATTGACACAAGGAGAGAATGTTACATAGAGAATAAAATTAACATTATCTTCACAGTCTTTATAGCCATTTTCAAAATCACAAAATAAAAAAAAATCTTTCTTGGAAATATTTCCAAGGGAATAATGTAAACCACCAAAAGAATATTCAATTTAATTAAAAACCTTTCTACTTCTTAAGCCTTCTCAATCTCTTGCTAGTCTTTGCCATAAGTTTAATTGGAGCTTAAGGTAAGGCAAGTCACACTTTGTTCTGATATACATGTTCTGATATACAGTTCTGTTATGGGAAACATGTTTCAGGTAAATTTGGGAAGAGTTGGGAAGTGCTCTGGAAAAGGAATCACACTACCTATTGATTGAATACCAAAAATGATGCAAAATCTTTTTCATCAGTGTGGGGCTCTGTATCCTGACAGATCAAGCATATTTATCAATTTTACTCATTTACTATTTGGTTATTTTAACAAATGTGCTTAATCGGAAACAATTCATGCTTAAATTCAGATTCTAAATTTCAGGTCAGAATATTACATAAGTAATGTGTGTCCTCTTCCAGTTCTATCTATTTTTCATTTGTGATTTTAAGTTTGGTCACCTGGTCAAGGTATGCTCCGGCTTCTCCACTGTATATTCTTGTAAATGGCAAGCAATCTGTAGGAAGACATTTAAGACAATAGAAATATTCTACTCCTTATACCTTCTGTCCACCCTCCCCATTAATTTAACATTTATTATTGTGCCTGGACCAGGCGTCCTATGATGTTTAGAGTTATAATTTTCCAAATCCATTTATCTGTAAAGTGATCAGTCACCATTTCCTGTAATAAAGATATCTACCTTCTCCACCCTCCCTCCCCTCCTAGTCTTCCTTCAGAATTGATTACTACTTTATTGAAGATTTTATTTATTTATTTGAGAGAGAGAGAGCATGCTCAGGAGCAGAGGGAGAGGGAGAAGGAGTCTTCCAGCTGAGCAGAGAGCCTGACATGGGGCTCTATTTAAGGACCCTGGGATCATGACCTGAGCCAAAGGCAGAGGCTCAACTGATTCAGCCACCAAAGTGCCCCATTACTGTTTTTAATTGTGTAACATTCAAATTTGTCCCAGGTTTAGCTAGAGGAAGCTCTTCAACTTGGTTCCTATCCTCTTTTAATATGCCCCACTAAAATTTTATTTTGTCAAAGAAGGACTTTTTTACTCTCTGAAATATGAGATACTGAATGTTCATCTCTCAAATCTTAAAAAAGGTATTAATATTTGTACTTCTAATTGCATTCTGTGCCACTCACTTTTTTGTGTTTAGACATTCCACATTTGTATCTTCCTCATTCCACAGTGGTAACACAGTATATCAAGAATATAATCACATTTACCTATTTGTTCATCGTTCTTTCCCATTATCCCTATACAGTAGTGGTGATAATTAAAGCACTGATTGTACTACTTAAAATTATTTTTGCCTGAAAGGAGGTAGCATTAAAAGATCCACAAATATATATGTACACAGTGACTGTATTCTTTCTCGATGTTTTATATGAGAATATGCTATGTTTTATACTAAGTAAAATTCGATGAAAGGAGAGGGCATTTTAGTTGACATTTGTTTGCCAGAAATAATCAGAGTGCATGCTTTAAAAAAGAAAGATGTTTTGAAATATTTAATAAGTAGATTATAGTATTTCA
Source organism: Mustela nivalis (assembly GCF_964662115.1). Taxonomy (NCBI): domain Eukaryota; kingdom Metazoa; phylum Chordata; class Mammalia; order Carnivora; family Mustelidae; genus Mustela; species Mustela nivalis. The sequence continues at coordinate 68,677,943 of NC_139034.1, forward strand.
GAATATCTCTATCTTACAATATTTTCTTGCTGCTTTTTAGGGTGTTTTTGGTCTTGTCTTTAAGCAGTTTGATTATAATGTGCTTTGATGTGAGTATCTTTGGACTTATCTGGCACATATTTCTTGAGCTTCTTGAATTTGTATACCCATCTCTTTCCTCAGATCTGGGAAGCTTTCCAGCCTTAATTCTTCAAATTGCTGTCCCTTTTTTTCTCCTTCTTCTCTTTTTGAGCCTCCCATTAAGCATATATTTGTCTACTTGATAATGTCCCATAATTTCCTTAGGGTCTCTTGCTTTTCATTCTTTGTTTCTCTTGCTTCACTTAATGATTTCAGAAGATCTGTTTTCAAATTAACCGATTCTGTCTTCTGCCGGATCAAGTTTGCTGTTCAACCCATCTAGTGAACTTCTGCATTCACTGTATTTTTCAGCTTCAGAATTTCTGTTTGGTTCTTTTGGATAGTTTCTCTTTGTTGATAATATAAATTTGTTTATGCATCTATTTTTTTCTGACTTCATTTGTTATCTGTATTCTCTTTTAGTTCAAAGAACATGTTTAAAATAGTTATTTTTGGTTTTTTTTTTAAGATTATTTATTTATTTGACAGAGATCACATGTAGGCAGATAGGCAGGAAGAGAGAGGGGGAAGCAGGCTCCCCGCTGAGCAGAGAGCCCGATGCAGGGCTCCATCCCAGGACCCTGGGATCATGACCTGAACTGAAGGCAGAGGCTTTAACCCACTGAGCCACCCAAGCTCCCCCAAATAGTTATTTTTAATTCTTTGTAAGGCAGCTCATAAATTTGCATTTCTTTAGGATTGGTTTCTGGAGCTTTGTTTTATTTTTTTTATTGGTTTATGTTTTCCTGTTTCTTTCTGTGCCTTGAGATTTGTATTGAGACTTCAGCATCCCTGATATGAGGAAGTGGTGATGCAACATGGAGGCTTAAGTGGGTAGGAGAAGAATAAATGAAACAAGATGGGATTGGGAGGGAGACAAACCATAAGTGACTCTTAATCTCACAAAACAAACTGAGGGTTGCTGGGGGGAGGGGGTTTGGGAGAAGGGGGTGGGATTATGGACATTGGGGAGGGTATGTGCTTTGGTGAGTGCTGTGAAGTGTGTAAACCTGGTGATTCACAGACCTGTACCCCTGGGGATAAAAATATATGTTTATAAAAAATAAAAAAAAAATAAATTTAATTTTAAAATTAAAAACAAACAAACAAACAAAAAAAAACTATCTCTCCTGGTATTTATGGGCTGCCTTCAGGTAGAGGGGATGACCTTCACTGATCAGCACAAATGAGGTCTAGGACCTCTCGAACATTTTCTGATGATGTATCTGTGAGTGCATGCATATGCTTCTGGTTCTTTCAAATTACCCAAATAATGTATCAGTACTTCTTTTCATAAGCTCACCATCTCTTGTTTCACCTGACGTATGCCTGCAAAACTGTGCTTCTAACATGTGATAGAGTCTGTTTTCAGGGGCTTCCAAAAATGTGGCCAGTGGGCCTCTCAATGCTTTGAGCCAGGTGGCATGGATTCCAGTCCTAGCCCCAGCTGAGCCAGAACATTGAACTTTTAATGCGCTTTTTCATTTCTGTCCTAAAGGAGAATTCCCAGAGTGATGGGCTTTCTCCTAATTCCACCACTTAAGTCAGATAAGGCAAGGGTATGGGAGGGGTACATGAAATGTCACAAATTTTCTTTCTTCTTTTTTTGGAATAATTTCTTGATTTTATATTAGTCTCTGTGCTATAGCTAGCTTTTCAGCTAGTCTTTAGAATCTTACAAATGTATTCTGGTCATTATATTATTGCTGACTTGGTCCATATGTGAGAGAAGGGGGGCCTGAATCTTCCTAGTCTGCAGACTTGCTCACATAACTCTTCAGAATTTAAATTTTACATGCCTTGATTGCTTTGTTGCCATGATTTAATATCATTCACATAACATAGACCCTATCACATTTTCACAGATCACTATCCTAATGGGAATAGTTTAAGTGGTTCTGCCTCACAAACCAGGGATATTATCCTTCTGTTTTAATTTAATCTTTGAGATGTACTTGACATACATACTAGAAAACACTACCAACAACTTACATTCACCTTAAACATAAATCAAAACCAGACAAAAAAATATTTGGCAGTCTGACACTGGAAAATCATCCTATACTTTTATTTTAATAATTCATATTAAAATGGATAAAACACTCTGCTATCACACCTTGACAAATATGAGAAAGGTGAAAATTTAAATAAAAATCTTCATGTTAAATGAATCAGATAGTGATTAAGCCAAAGACAAATAGGTAGAATTGTTTTCTTTTCAAAAATATGAACAGATTTGAACAAATGAAGGAGAAAACTTAAACTCTTAAGATCCTTCAATATTATTCACATTATATATCTGGGAGAAAATTTGGTTGAAATAATGAATTAAATCATTTTATTCAGGTTTTCATTTTCTTAGAAAAATGCATGTTAATTTATAAGATAAAGATGATTAAATTTTATGTAGTGCTATGTTCACAAAAACCATTTTTTAGCTTTACTATTATAGTAAAATGCACATAGCATAAAATTAACTACTTTAAATATTTTAAAGTGTATTGCTCAATCGCATTAATACAATCACCATTATTTAGTTCCAGAATTTTTCTTTGACCCAAAGGAAAACTGTACAATACAATACCATACAATAAAATTGTATGCCTATTTTTTATTCTTTTCCCAAATTTTAAGAATGATTACTCTACTGTCTTTCTCTATGTATTTGCCTATTGTGGCTATTTAATATATGCGGAATATGTGACTTTTTCTCTGGCTTTCTTCACATGGCATAATGTTTTCAGGGATCATCTGTGTTGTGCATATATTACTAGTTAGTTTATTTTTGGGGGAATAATATTTCATTGTTTGGATCTATCATATTTTGTCCATTAGGTAACAGATATTTTGAGTTGTTTTTAACATTTGACTATTGTGAATATAATAATTCTGCTATTAACATTTGTGTGCAAATTTCTGTTTTAAAATGTGACTTCAGTTGTTAAGGGGATCTTGAACTCTAATAGCTGGGTTAATGGTATTTATATATTTAATGTATTGAGGAACTGCTGAATTGTTTTTCACAGCAGCTGTGCCATTTCACATTCCCACTAGCAATATATAAGGGTACTAATTTCTCCATATTCTTTCCAACACTGACTAACTTTTTAAGCTTTTGTTACCTTAGTTGGTAGGAAGTTTCCCATTGTATTTTGACTTGCATTGTGTTTTGACTTGCATTTCCTTGAGGATGAATGATGCTTAACATATTTTAATATGTTTGTTTTTTATTTATTTCTTATCTTTGAAGAAACGTTTCAGTGGAATCCTTTTGTCCTTTCAGTACTTTTAATACATTATTGAGATATAATTAACACATTATTCAACTCACTCATTTAAGATGCATAATTTAATGTTTTATAGCCTATTTATAGATTTGTGCAACCACTACAATTTCAGAACATCTTTATCACTTCATATCTAAAGTACTGCTCCTTTTATTTTAAGATTGTACTTTTTTACTTGAGAGCATGTGCAGGAGCAGGGGAAGGGGCAGAAGGAGTGTGAAAAGTAGACTCCGAGCTGAACCGGGAGCCCAACATGGGACTTGATCTCTGGATCCTGAGATCATGACTTGAGCTAAAGGCAGACGCTTAACTGACTAAGCCACCCAGGCACCCTTAAACTACTGTACCTTTCCATTCTCACTCTTCCCATTCTCCCACTGCCACTACCCCATAGCCCTGAGCAACCACTACTCTACTTTCAGAATATGCAGATGCCTATTCCAGCCTTTTCTATGAATGAAATCTTATAGTATGTGGTCTTTCATAACTGGCTTCTTTCACTTAGCATAATGTTTTCAAGGCTCATCTATGTTGTACCATGCATTAACACTACCTTTCCTTTTGTGGCTGAATAATATTCCATTGTATTGATATGCTGTATTTGTATGACATTTGTCTATTGATAGACTTTTGAGTTGTTTTCAACTTTTGGCTATCATGTGTAGTCTGCTGTAAATCTTCGTGCATATTGTATGTGAAAGTGTTTCAAACTCTTGGATATATATCTAGGAATAGAAATTGCTGGATATATGGTTACTATGTTTAATCATTGAGGAACTGTGAGACTGTATCTGTGCCATTTTATATTTACACCAGCAGTGTATGAGTGCTCTAATTTATCCACATGTTCACCATTACTTGTTATCTGACTTTTTGATTCCACTATGCTAGTGGTGTGAAGTAGTATCTCATTGTGGTTTTTGTTTTGCATTTCCTAGACGACTAAGGACATTGGGAATCTTTTCATTTGTTTGTTGGGCATCTGTATATCTCATTGGGAGAAATGTCTAGTCAGATATTTGGCCCACTTTTTAATTGGGTTTTCTTTTAATTAGTGTTTTAAGAGTTCTTGATAGGGACACCAGGGTGGCTTAGTCAGTTAAGTGTCTGCCTTCGCCTCGGGTCATGATTCCCAGGTCCTGGGATCGAGCCCTGCGTCAGGCTCCCTGCTCAGCAGAGAGCCTCCTTCTCCCTCTGCTGGTACCCCCTCCTTGTGCTCTCTCTGTCAAACAAAGAAATAAAATCTTTATAAAAAGTTCTTGGTATATTTTAGATACAAATTCCTTATCATACACCTGAATTTGTAAATATTTAATCCCATTCTAAGAAACATAGAAACATGACCCAGTCAAGGAAACAAAATTAAACTCCAGAAACCAATCCTAAAGAAATGTAAATTTATGAGCCCTCTTAAAGGAGCCCTCTTAAAAAGGATTTAAAGTAACTGTCTTAAGCATGTTCTCTGAGCTAAAAGAGAAAGCAGACAAACAAAATTAGAAAAAATTATGCATGGGCAAAATAGTAATATCAACAAACAGAAGATACTAAGAAGAAGAAGAAGGAAGAAGATACTAAGAAGAAACAAACAGTAATTATGAAGCTGAAAAATACAATAAATGGGGAAAATCACTAGGTGGTTGAACAACAGACTTGAATAGGCAGAAGAAAGAATCAGTTAATTTGAAAACAGTTCTTTTGAATTTATCAAGTCACAAGAGCAAAATGGGGGGGGGGGGGAGAGTGAAGAGAGCCTAAGGGAGTTAGGGATGTTATCAGTAGATCAGTATAAGCTTAATAGGAGTTGCAGAAGGAAAAGAGAGGGAAAAAGGGACAGGGAGCTTATTTGAAGAAATAATGGTTGAAAATCTCCCCCAAATGAGGAAGGAATAGACATATAAATTCAAGAAGCTCAAGGAATTCCAACCAAATTAATGAAAGAGACGCACATTGAGACATGTAATATCAACCTATCAAAAGCAAAGAACCTTGAAATCAGCAAGAGAAAGGTGACTTTTCATGTATGAGGGAGCTTCCATACGATTATCAGATTTCTCAGCAAAAATTTGTTAGAGCAGAAAGGAACAAGATGATATTTTCAAAGTTGTGAAAGATGAAAAACAAAACAAAATACACACACACACCCCAAAACAAACAAAAACCACGATCAAACAAGAATATTGTATCCAGATAAACGTCCTTCCAAAATGGAGAAATGAAAACTTTCCAAGATAGACAAAAGCTGCGGATGTTCATTACTACTAGAGCTGCTCTGAAAGAAATGTAAAAGGCAGTCCTTCAAGGTAAAAGGAAAGGATGTTAGTGACACAAAGCCAATGAAATTATAAGTTCCCAGGTAAAAGTAAATTCATGAACAAATATAGTAGACTGTATTAAAGTAAATTTGGTGTATAAGGTCACTTTTGATTCTTTTATACAGTTTACATTTCTAAATCATAAAAACTTATTCAGTTTGTATACGGCATATAAAGATATAATGTGTCACAGCAATAACAAAGTAGGAGCAAAATAGTACAGCTTTTATACGCATTTGGAATTTGTTATCAGTTTAAAATAGAATTTAATTTAGAAAATTTTATTTTTATTTTTATGCAACTGCAATGGTAACCACAAAGAAAATATCTATAGAGCATACATAAAAAGAAATGAGAAGGAGCACAGCAAAGGAAACAATAAACAAAACTAAGAATCTACATACTGAATGGGAGGAAATATTTGCAAATGATATATGTGACTATTAACCAAAATATGTAAAAAAAAAAATCTTATAAAAATCAAAACCAAAAAACCCCACAAATAACGCAATTAAAAATGGGCAGTAAACATGAATAGATATTTCTCCAAAGAAGACATCCAGATGGTCAGGAAATACTTGAAAAGATGCTCAGCATCACTCATCAGGAAAATGCACATCAAAACTGCAATGAGGTATCACCTCACACCTGTCAGAATGGTTAAAGTCAAAAACACAGGAAACAACAAGGATGTGGAAAAAAAGGAACTCTCATGCCCTGTTGGTGAGAAGGCAAATTAGTGTAGCCACTGTGGAAAGCAGTGTGGGAAGTTCCTAAAAAAATAAATAAAAATAGAATTAACATATAATCCTGTAATTTAATTATTACTGTGTATTTATCCAAAGAATGTGGAAACACTAATTCAAAAATATATATGCACCCCTATGATTATTGCAGTGGAATCAGCCCAGGTGACCATCAATAGGTGAGTGGTTAAAGATGATTATCACATATATACAATGGAATATTACTCAGATATAAAAACAATGAAATTGTGCTGTTTGCAACAACACATGGATGTAGAGTATAATGATATAAATGAAATGTCATTCAGAAAAAGAGAAATACCATGATTCACTCATATGTGAAATTTAAGAAACAAATGAACAAAGGAAAGGAGACAAAAAAAAAGGGACTCAGCTATAAAGAACAAACTGGTGGTTACCCGAGGGTAGGTGGGTGAGGGGATAGGTGAAACAGGTGAACGGCCTTAAGAGCACACGTACCTTGATGAGCGCTGAGTGATGGATAGAGTTGTTGAACCACCCACTATGTTGTACACCTGAAACTAACAGTGCTGTATAGTAACTAGGTTGGAATCAAAACCTTTTAAAAATGTACTAAAACCACATTTTTATGAGGTAGATATGATTCCTGTGAAAATAAATGTTATTGTGAGATATGTGCACAGGAATGAGAAGACAATCAAAGCATGTCACTACAAAACAAAAGCAAAAACAAAAAATGAACAAACAATAAAAAACTCAAAAGGAGGCATTTAGAAAGGAAGGACAAAAAGCTGCAAGACGTACAGAAAACAAAGAAAGAATCCTTTCATATCAGTAATTACTTTAAATATAACTGGATTAAACTTCTCAATCAAAATACATAGTTTAGGGGCACCTGGGCAGCTCAGTGGGTTAAAGCCTCTGCCTTCATCTCAGGTCATGATCTCAGGGTCCTGGGATCGAGCCCCGCTCTCTGCTCGGCGGGGAGCCTGCTTCCCTCCCCCTCTCTGCCTGTCTCTCTGCCTACTTGTGATCTCTCTCTCTGTCAAATAAATAAATAAAATTTAAAAAAAAATACATAGTTTAGAAGAATGGATGAGAAACATGAGATCTAACTATATGCCATCTATAAGAAATCAGTCTAGATCTAATGGTACAGAGAGACTGAAAGTGAAAAGATTAAAAAATTTTTCATGCAAGTGATACCCCGAAAAGAGCAGGGGTCACTCTACTAATACCAGAAAAAAAAAATAGACTTTAAATTTTTAAAAAGAAGATAAAGGACATTTTTCTAATTAAAAGGATTAATTCATCAAGAAGATATAACAATTCGAAATGTATGCACCGAACATCAAAACTCCTAAATATATGTTGTAAATTATGGCAAAATTGAAGGGAGAGGTAGAGTGGCAGAAATACTATCACTCCACTTTCAATAATAGAAATACCAAGGCAGAAGATAAGAGAGGATATAAGACTTGAATAACAGCAAAAGGTAGACCGAGTGGCAAGATACATGTGTAGCAAATGGTGGAAAATAAATCTGACAAAAATTCAGGGTCTTTCTATCTCAGGGAAATTTCTAGGGTACCATTGGTGTGGAGTATCTTAGGATACCCCTTTTAAGGAGATGGCTAAGCAACCACCTGTAGCCCCACCACATAGTGAACATGTATGGATTTTGGAAACAACATATTTTCATTTGGAGATGTTACTAGAGCTCATTTACTGAGTGGACTACTGCTAGTTTGAATGAAGCCCAGAACAAAAGGCTCTTTAAGGTGGTAGTACAAGTTTCTCTGCCACTTGGGCCATATGATGGAGGAGGACTAGTGGTGCTTGAAGTGTTAGTAGCAGATAAGGATGCTATTTAGAGACTTTGGCAAACCTCTGCGTATGAATCACAGAAGTCTATAGAATTTGAGGCCAAAGTTCTGTTATTCTGTGCCTATCACTGCTTCCTCCTCTTTTACTGAGGTGTAATTGTCAGCATATCTCTCTCTGGTATGTAGCATAATGATTATTTGTATACGTTGCAAAATGATCACAGTAAGTCTAGCTAACACCCCTCACCATACATCATTATAATTTTTTTTATGATGATAACTTTCAAGATTTACTGTTTTAACAACTTTCAAATATGCAATAGAGTTTTATTAACTGTAGTCATCATACTGTAGAATGACATACCCTTACTTCATGACTGACAGACTTTATCCCTGAAAGTTTGTGCCTTTGGACCGCCTTCACCCATTTTGCCTATTCTTTCCCCTGCCTCTGGCAAACAACAATTGTTCTCTGTGTCTATGAGCTTGTTTTTTTCTTTTTATTTTGTTAGATTCTGTATATAAGTGAGAACATACATTTATCCTTCTCTGTCTGACTTATTTCACTTAGCATAATGCCCTCAAGTTTCATTCATATGGTCACAATGGTAAGATTTTAGTTTTTACTGGCTGAATAGTATTCCATTATTCTTTATTTATTTATTCATCCCTCAGTGGGCACTTAGGTTGTTTCCGTATCTTGGCTATTGTAAATAACACAGCAGTGAATATGGGAGTGCATCTATCTTTTTGAATTCATGTTTTTATTTTTTTTCAGATAAATATCCAGCTGTAGAACCGATGACTAATATGATAGTGCTATTTTTAATTTTTTCAAGGAACTTCTTTACTGTTTTGTGTACTGACTGTACCAATTCACATTCCCATCTGTAGTGTATGAGGGTTCCCTTTTCTCCACGTCCTCACCAACACTTTGAATTTCTGGTCTTTTTGATAATAAGCATTCTAACAGATATGAGGTGAATATTGAAGTTTTGATTTGCACTTCCCTGGTGATTAGTCTTTTCATGTGCTATTTGGGCATCTGTATGTCTTCTTTGGGAAATGTGTATTCATATCCTCTGCCTGTTTTTTAATCAGATTGTTTTAACTACTCCTCTTTGAGATACAGCTTTTACTCTGCTCCTGGGCCTTCGTATACTAAGACTGAATGCTTAACCACAGGCCACAAATTGTCCTGTTATCTGAGCTTCCCATCTTGCTCTCTGTACTATCTGACCCACGAAGACATAAACTTGGTTATGTACAGCAGCACTCCCTCATCAAATAGAAGTGTTGTATGTAAGACTGGGGCTGAGCCTCCCCTGAAGTTGCTAGTTACATGAGGAATGAGCCCAAATGTTCATAGTCAGCATTTCTATTACATACACTTCCTTCTCTCCCCAAGCCTGTACCTGGGACCTCACTAGGAGTTTTCTATGATCAGTTGACTAAGGAAGAGAAGACTCAGGCCTGGTTCATAGATGGTTCTGCATAATATCCAGACATTACTCAAAAGTGTAGCGCTGTATCACTATAGCCCCTTTCTGGAAGATGCCTGAAGACAATGGTGAAGAAATCTCTTCTCAGTGGGCAGAACATTAAGCAATGCAATTGGTTATTCACCTTACATTTAAGGAGAAATGGCCAGAAGTGTGATTATATGCCTGTTCATGGGCTGTGGCTAATGGTCCATCAACAAATGAATGGATAAACAAAATGTGATATAAATGACATGATGTGTGTGTTTGTGCATGTGTGTGCACTTATCACACAATGAAATACTATTCAGCCTTTAAAAAAAAAAAAAAAAAAAAGGAAATCCTGTTACCTGCTACAATATAGATGAAACTTGAGGGTTTTGTAGAGGTGAAATAAGCCAGTCACAATAAGACAAAGACTGCATGATTTTTCCTAAATGAGGCATCTAAAGAAATCAAAACGTAGAAGTAAGAAGTAGAATAGTGGTTACAAGGGGCCCATAGAAAGGGAAGAGAGGAGTTGTTGCTTAATGAGTTTGGAGTTCCATTTCTGCAAGGTGAGAAAGTTCTGGGATCTGTTTCACAAAGAAAATGAAAAACTGTGGAATCATACACTTAAAAATGGTTCAGATGGTTAGTTTTATAATGTTTTTACTAAAATAAAAATAAAAACAGTACATTTTTTTAAAAGTTCAGCTTTAGAAGAAAAATGTACCTGAGGCTCGTTTCACTAGAACAAGAGAAACTCCTGGCAGGTGGGGAGTGGGGCCCGGGGTCCACAGTGGAAATGAGGAGGAAAGGTGAGCATAGTCACCCTGAGCAGCAGGACATGCTTCTTTCAACAATGGAGAAGCACTGGGAAGCAAAGGGTCCTAAGGTGGGATGTGTGTGTGTGTGTGTGTGTGTGTGTGTGTGTGTGTGTGTAGGTATGTGTATGTGTATTTCAGCGGTTTTCTCCTTGTTAAAAGAAAATGATTTCTGTCATTCCTATAAAGTCATTGAGGTCCAGAAGTGTTTACAAGTTAGACAAGGATAGCAGCTGCTGCTGAGTGAAGTAGTTATTTCTACTCCAATAAGCCAAGCACTTATATAAAAGCACCTTCAGTACACACACAAACACACACACACACACACACACACACACCCTTGATTAAGCTATATACTGAAGAACCAGCAGGAATCGATACTGTACTATTTTGGAATTTTTTTTTTTAAGATTTTATTTATTTGACAGGCAGAGATCACGAGTAGGCAGAGAGGCAGGTGGGGGCGTGGGAAGCAAGCTCCCCGCCAAGCAGGGAGACTGATGTGGGGCTCTATCCCAAGACCCGGGGACCATGACCTGAGCTGAAGGCAGAGGCTTTAACCCACTGAGCTACCCAGGCACCCCCTATTTTGGAATTTTAACAGAATAAAAGATAGAGGTATATTTGAGCACTGCTAGAAAAATTCTTAAGCAGATTCTGTCTGGACGAATTAAGACGGCTAGACAACTGGAGAAGTGTGTTGAGATGTGTTTGTTCAGATTACTTGGAGAATGGAGGAGATTTGTGAAACCAGAAGCACTGGTGGATCTTCACAGTGAAATGTGCTATCTGCCAGGAAGACAGAGGACTCTCCGGGAGCTGTGGGCTCCAGGATCTCAGTAAAACATTTTTACCCAGGTTAGGGCTGAGTTGCAATAAAGAGGATCTGTGGTAGAGAATGCAGAATCCATTACATGCACATGTAAGTAAAATTGAAATGTGAGAGAGCTGGGAGCCAGGGAGGGCAGCTTAAGATCAAAATGTGCACATTGAACAAGAATTAGGGAAAATGAAGCCAGGCTCTGAAATCAGATTAGTCAGAAAAGAACATGTAAATCTTATACTGTAAGAAAGAGATCTATGTAGAGAATAAGGATTCAGTAGCCAAGATTAGCCTTCCCAGTCTAATAAAATCTTATTTCTCACACCAGAGGGGAATGAAGATAAAATGGATCCTGACACTTTCTCTTTCTTGAAGATAGAACTAACTTTTGGAAGCCAGAACTTATTTACAAGGGGATTAATAACCATTAAGTTATTGATAGCTATATATCCAGTAAGTTATGAGTCTTGGTTCAAATCGAGTTTTCTTTATTGCCTTACTAACTTAGATGATCTGAATTAAAGTGATTTCCATAGTCAGTTGTGCAAAAAATCTTGATGTTTGGTTACCTCTGAAATACCAAACATTATTTTCACTTGATCCTGCTTGATACTAAATGGTTAATTACAAGTATACTTTAGTGAACTGTCTTATTTCTTACAACACAAGATGGCATTAACTTCAAGGTACTCCATTATTTTATGTGACACTAATTAATAAAAAAGGAAAAAAAATCACTACAGATATAATTATGAAAAAAATTCTGACAACATTGCATTTTGTTTTATACTTATAGAAATAACGCATTCAAGTTTATTTAGATCTAGATATTTATTATGTAATATTCTTATGTATGCATAAGGAAATAACATAAATTAAATACATGAATGAAGATATGTCAAAAATTTATTTTTACTCAGAGCTATCAGTTTTCATGTTTCTTTATAAAATACCATCTTCTGAGACATCAAGAGAGTTGGTTTGACACATTTCTTTTTAATTTATTTTTTGACACATCTCTTAAGACAGTGCTTTACTATTGTCTCAGGGATTTTCTTCCCAGCTACTAACATCTATCTTAAAAGTTTCTTTCTTATGCACACACAATGATGACAGATTCCACCTGCTGCCTGGTCTTGTAATTCTAAGATAAGCCTGACTTTCCACATATTTGACTGATAAATTAGAGAAAGAATGAACTAGAAATTCCTGGTTCAATAACTTTCACTTATTTGTAGCTATCAGCTTACAGATAACACAGATACTTCTTCTGGTATGCCCGAGTTTTCTTGTCCGAGAGACCACCAAGGAGCCAAACACTGATGCAATCACAGGAGGGTTTATTTGACAAGCTTAAGCTTGGGCCCACGTATACCCCCGACACAGCCAAGTAGGGACTTGGACCCTGAGGTGACATGTTTAAGCTTGGGCCCAAGTATATCCGATGCAGCGGAGTAGGGACTTGGACCCTGAGCCAGATTACAGTCAGAGTTTTTAAAGGCAGAGTAGGGGTGGACTTCGCGGTGGGTGAGGACAAAGCGGGTTATGGATGACATAAGTCTCTAAGGAATTCTGGAAGCCCTGTCTCCAGGACCTTGAGAGGCTAGCTGTTGTCTGGGGAAAAGGTTATTCATGACCAATAACAAAAATCTTCTTGTGAGACCCTTTAGATGTCTATCAATGAGTCATATGCTTGGGAATGATCGCTGACACTATCTTGGAGGTTTAGAGACAAAGCTTCACATTTCTCCTATCAAGTGTCCTTGTTAGTGAGATTTAGGTTTAGAGGAAATTTAACTTTATTTACATTTCCTTCTGCCTCAGCCTCCTTCAGTTTTATGGTGGGGAGGGCTACATTAGGGCTTAAGGAACTGAGTTATTTGCCTCTGGAAATTGTGCTATTGTTAAGATAGCATCTTTGTTGTAAATCTCTAGGACATTAGTAAACCAAGGGAGACTCCTGTCTTGCAGGATTGTGATATCTGCAAGTTAACTATTTGTTTTTCTTTTAGGGCAGCAAGGTACCAGCTTTTGCTTTGCCAAGATGGCTGTACTTAGGTCAGGGCTAGACTCGAGGTGGGTACGGCCTTGTTTTTCTTGACCTCCACACTTCATTCCTCTTTCGAAAGTTTTGTAGGTGAGGGAACTCCAAATAAGGACGCACACAAAGTGGAACTAATGTTTTATGAAGTCCACTTGCTAACAGATAAACTATCTTCTTAAACAGATCTTCATATGCATGTTTATTTCTAAATAGGCTTAAAATCGGATCAGAGAGAATATTACCCTTTAGTATGGATGAAAACAAATAATATGTATGTACTACTTTGAGTGTTTTGGGTGTTTTGCCATGAGGTGTGTGGCTGCAGTTTTTAGAAAGGTGGGTGGGCTATGAGAGTGGAGAGATTATGTGAGATGGCTCAGATAAAACTCTGAATTCAATTGTTTTTGAAATTTCTAGTAACAATATTATTGGAATAGAAATCATTTCAGGAGCTCAGACTTTTAATTTGCAGTCTCTTATTCAATTCTTTAAACATAAGATCTTTAATTGTCATTTAATGTTAGGCATTTCGCAATAAAATACAAAGCAACCTAGCCTTGGAAACAATCCCTTTTCTAGGGTAGAACACATGATTAAGCAATAGACATAAATGCAGCACATGCTATTACAATAGTGATAGATCACTATGGGACAGGATGCTACTATAGCCATATTTCTCTGTCTCCAAATGCAAAGGTATGAGAAAGTCACTTTATTTTCTCTAATTAATTTAAGTTTTCCTACCAGCTCTCAATGCCTCCAGGCCCTTAGTAAATGTGGTTCCATTAATTCTAGGGGTATTGTGCTCTGGGTTTATATTCTGGTACAGTCATTCAGTCAAAGAGCATGACTTGAATATCTATAATAAGCACTATAATGGTTCTTGCACCTTCTATAGCCCAGAGACATTGTAGGGCATAAGCTATCTCGAGGATTCGTTGTCTTGGCAATTTTAGAGAACACAGAGCGGTTGCTGAGAGCTAGGGATCCAGCACAGATCCTCTAGTACTTATCCTTTCCTGGGGTCATTTTTTCATGTGATTATGGGCAGAGCTCACTCTGTTCCTTCTACTCTTTCTAATACCCTCTGTTTTTTACTGAAATCCGACCCATCCTCAGTGATCTTAATATTTTGAAGACAAAAGCCCAGAAGTTCTGCCAACTTGTTCTACTTATATTTTCCCCTGGCAGACAATTCCCCTGAGGCAGAAAGGCAAAAGAACTGCTATTCCAAGAATTTTGGAGAAAGACAAAGAAGAAAATGCAGTTAGGCAGGATGAAAAACACTGCCCAAATTATATCTAAAAATATTACCTAGCCATGCCCGTCAAGCGATGGTCAGGAAAGATTGTATTTAATCTGATAACTGAAGTAGAAAGGCCAAAATTGTTTGAGACACAGTAAAAATTCTTTTTTTTTTTTTTGAGAATCCATGGGCTAGAGAAGATATTTCATACTTGTAACTGAGAGGTTTTCAATATAACTGTATCTTAGAATATGAGAGGAGGTAAAAGTTAAGGATAGAGAAAAATGAGAGGCAAGATAAACAGGCTAGACTTCAATAAGACCATGTAAAGTAATTTTATTTTAAGGGCAATAGGAAGTTTTGAAATGTTTAAAGCAAGGAAAAGACATGGTTGATTTGCATTTTAGAAGTACTCTGGTTTCAAGCCAGAGGGAAAATCCTCACACCTCTTACTTCTAAATGCTCCTTTTCTCCCAGAGCTTTTATTGCACTAGTAATCTTTCCACCTGCTCTTTATTTTATAAGATATTTTGCAATTCAACCCTAGAAATTAAATATCTTAGCATAATATTTTGGAGATATTAAACCATTTTTTCCTAACTGCATTAATTCCTAGTTCATACTTGTTCTGGAGTTTTCATATCAAAGTCTATGCCTGATAAAATGTGATCACAGTTTATTCCATACTGGAGAAAAGATAATCTGTTCACCGTTCATTCATGATGAGAATTTCAAGCATGAAAACAAAATTTTTAATAAAATGAATTATAGAACATTAGAATCTTTAATTAAAGAAAACAACTTTAAAATGTAGTTTTTGTTTTAATAAATTATTCTAAAGAGGGATGTTTAAATTTTTTTTCATTTTAATAGTAATAGCCCTCACTGTCAGGAAATATAATTTATATAAACTTATATATATATATATTATATACATATTTAATAATTGAAGAGTAAGAACTGATATATATGGTTGAGAAGTCCTATATACATATCACAGTTTTTTTTTTTTAAAGATTTTATTTATTTATTTGACAGAGAAATCACAAGTAGATGGAGAGGCAGACAGAGAGAGAGAGAGAGGGAAGCAGGCTCCCCGCTGAGCAGAGAGCCCGATGCGGGACTCGATCCCAGAACTCTGAGATCATGACCTGAGCCGAAGGCAGCGGCTTAACCCACTGAGCCACCCAGGCACCCCTACATATCACAGTTTTAAGCTAATAGATACATGCGGAAAAATTGAAAGCCTTTTATGAATCATGACTTCATGGTTCCTAGCCCATCTAGTGCACCACACCCCATGCGAGTATTTGGATATTTTGAGTATCAACCATTCATTAATGTTATGACATTAGAGTAAAAGATCAAATAATTCCTAAGGTAATGAACAGTAAAACAAATGTTTTCACTTTTTATTTTTGTTTTATTTTATATAAAATCCCACAAACATACACAAACATGCAGGTTTATATACACACAACAAGGATTTAGTTGCACCCACTTATTTTTGTATGTCGCATTTTGATTTCCCTTTAGGTTAAATATCTTTTTAAGTGTCACTAGAGAATTCCTCTTTGATCTAGGTGTATGCTGATTACTTTTTGGTATTTGGATAAATTTCCAGATATGTATTTGCTCTTTATTTCTAGCTTGATTCTGTTATGTGTCAAAGAAAGAACATACTTGGCTTGATTTGTTTTATTTCAAATTTGTTGAGTGTTTTGTTTTGTTTTTGTTTTGGGGTCCTAGAATATGACCTTTCTCTTTTAAATTTTGTTTTGTTTTGTTTTATGTTCACTTTAAAGAAAGCATATTATGCTGTTTGAGAAAGGAGTATTTTGTCATAGCCAATTAGTACTAGTTACTCGATGGTCTTGTATGTGTTTTTTTGGTTTTGGTTTTGCTGTCTTATCATTTCTGATTTTCTGCCTATTCTGTTGATTACTAAAAAGACATACAGTTGTGACTTTATCTATTTCTCCTTAATTTTTAACAGCTTTTTGCTTCACAAATTTTGATGCTCTATTTTTGCATTTAGTATTTACATGTCTTCTTAGAGACATAGTTCCCTTTATCATTGTTTAATGTCTCTCTATATCCCTGACAGTGTTCCTTGTTATAAGTTTTAATTCTCTAGATATTAATATTGCTATTAGTTTTTTATGTGCATATGTTTGCATGGTATATCTTTCCCCATCTTTTACATATTACATTTAAAGTGAATTTCTTTTAGACAACATACAGTTAGCTCTTTTTTGTTGTTGTTGTTAATCAAATCTGAAAATCTGTATTTTACATGAAGTATTACATCCATTTGCTTTTTTACATTTAATTTTGTGGTAGGAATACTTAACATGAGATCTATGCCCTTAATAAAATATTAAGTGTACATTATTATTGACTATAGATGCAACATTGTGAATCTCCAGAGCTCATTCAGTCTTGTTTAACTCAAACTTCATGCCTGATCATTCGCTACTCATCATTTCTTCCTCCTTCCAGACCCTGGCAAACTACCATTTCACTATTTGATTCTATGGACTTGACTATTCTGGATACTTCATATAATTAGAATGAGGATCTCAGAGAGATATCTGGACTCCCATATTCATGGCAGCATTATTCACAATAGTCAAGAAGTACAAACAACATCACTGCTCATCAACGCATGAGTGGATAAGGAAAGGGGAATGTATATACACAATGGAATACTGCTCAGCCTTAATGAAGGAGTTTCTGCAATATGCAGCCACATGAATGGACCTTAAGAACATTATGCTGAGTGAAATGGAAAATGTAATTCAAGTCCATTTGAATATGATAGGCTTAAGATATTTGTCCCTGCTTAATGTTCTCTGAGTTTCTTAGATATGTGCTATATTGTCTGTCATTAACTCTGGAATGCACTCTGTTATTATTATTTAAAATGTTTTTTCTCTAGTCTCTTTTCTCCTTTGGGGATATCAATCAATCACACTTAAGTTAGAACACTTAATATCGTTCCACAGCTCTTGATTTCTTTTTTTAATGTGTGTGTTTCAATTTTATAATTTCTATTGATCTCTCTTTAAATTCACTGATTCTTTCCTTGGCTGCATCAAATTTTTGATGAACCTATCAAAATCATTCTTCATTTCCATTGCTGTTTCCTTATTTCTACCATTTCTGTTTGATTCTTGTGTATAGTTTCTATCCCTTTTCTGTTGAAATTATGTGTTTGACCTTGAGTATTGCTCAGCATTTTAATTAGAAACTTTTTTTTCTTAGTTTTACTGAATGTTTATTAAAAAACAAAGCAATGAGTGGTGAAAAGCATCCTGTGTTTTGTTTGCTTGGTTTTACTTTTTGATGGGAGCAAGGGGGGGGCATACAAGTTAGGAATATAGATGGAGGAGCCCAGAAGGAAAGATAGCTCTATCCATCCCTCCTTCTTTCCTGGGCCAGCTAGGTTCAAAGCCCTTAATTACACCTTGCTCTGCAGCTGTAAATGTGTGTATGACTACACAGAGAGTTGGTTTGACCTTCACAGGGAGAGGCTGGGAACCTGGAGTAGGAGCCACTAAGGACTACTAAGAACTTGACACTTCTACAGTCCTTGGTACAAAATAGAGCAACCAGGTTCAATCTGAAGGGACAGGGTTGGCTTCCTGACAAGTCAAGTGAGGCTAATGATTGAAGAGGCTACCCTGAGCTCAGAATGGGCAACTGGTTCTCCTTTGGAAGAACTTGGAGGAAGGAAAATTTAAGGGTTGAACTAACCCAAGGTCAAATTTCTTCTTATTCCCTGGATTGTGACACATAAGGGAAAGGAGGAGTCAAGAATGCTTCATTTCTTGTTTTGCTATAAAGTCTCTGCCTGCAAATCCCCCCCCCCACCTGACATATTAAATAGTATTTACTATGGTGATTTAAAATTCCCTGTCAGATATTACCAACATCTGTGTCATATCCGAGTCTGGTTCAGATTATTGATTGGCCTATTAGTGAGTTTATTCTGGAATTTACATATATATCATATTTCTTATTTATGCTGACATCATAGATAGGTAAGAAAAGCTGAGGTGAATACTATTTATGCTTGGAAATGGGTACACCTCTCCACTATACCTTTAATGCAAAAACTGAGTTAAGAGCTGGTCTGGACTTGTAGAGTTGTTGCTGTGGGTATCCTCAGTGTACTACAGCCTTCAGATTCCTCTAGAAATGCTTTGTGTTTGGAACAGGGCTGGTTTTCTAAAGCAGTGTAGTGTTCTATCCCCTTGTGGTATGCCTCAGAGTCTCTGCATGCTCTTTTTCTCTCTTTCCCCTCTTCAAACAGTATTCTAGAGTTACTTCTTAATTGAAGCTCCTTCACTTACTAGAGTGGTGTGGTCTTAGAGGTGCATTCTCTAATATTCTAATTAAGCCTCACTGTTTAACCTTGAATAATGTCCTTGGGTATGAGGTTAGAGCCTTTGTGGTCTTGCTGTCCGTTCCCTGACTGTAGTTGTGGGCCCAGGTCATAATCCTACTGCTTTCCAAAGAGTGTCTGCTTATTTTTTCTTGAAGTGTAATTAACATACAGCATTATATTAGTTTTAGGTGTATAATATAATGATTCAATAACTCTATACAATTCTCAGTGCTCATGAAGATGAGGGTAATCTTAACCCCCTTTATTTCACCCATTCCCCCACCCCCACCCAGCTCACCTCTGGCAACCACCAACTTGTTCTCTATAGTATTTTTTTTTTAATTAAATTTATTTATTTTCAGCATAACAGTATTCATTATTTTTGCACCACACCCAGTGCTCCATGCAATCTGTGCCCTCTATAATACCCACCACCTGGTACCCCAACCTCCCACCCCCCCACCACTTCATTCCCCTCAGATTGTTTTTCAGAGTCCATAGTCTCTCATGGTTCACCTCCCCTTCCAATTTCCCCCAACTCCCTTCTCCTCTCCATCTCCCCATGTCCTCCATGATATTTGTTATGCTCCACAAGTAAGTGAAACCATATGATAATTGACTCTCTCTGCTTGACTTATTTCACTCAGCATAATCTTATCACCTCTGGCACATCTAGGTTCTTTCCATAGTTTGGCTATTGTGGACATTGCTGCTATAAACATTCGGGTGCACGTGCCCCTTTGGATCACTACGTTTGTATCTCTAGGGTAAATACCCAATAGTGCAATTGCTGGGTCATAGGACAGTTCTATTTTCAACATTTTGAGGAACCTCCATGCTGTTTTCCAGAGTGGCTGCACCAGCTTGCATTCCCACCAACAGTGTAGGAGGGTTCCCCTTTCTCCGCATCCTCGCCAGCATCTGTCATTTCCTGACTTGTTGATTTTAGCCATTCTGACTGGTGTGAGGTGATATCTCATTGTGGTTTTGATTTGTATTTCCCTGATGCCGAGTGATATGGAGCACTTTTTCATGTGTCTGTTGGCCATCTGGATGTCTTCTTTGCAGAAAAGTCTGTTCCGCTGAGGGACATCGCTCCAGAGGCTACCCGGGGTGAAGCCCATGCGGGGTCAGCGTGGCCTCAGGTCCCGCAGGGTCACAGAAGGATCGGGGGTGTCTGAGTGTCACAGAGCTTGTGGGTATTGGAACGGGAAAGCCGGCTACAGAGACAGAACCGACAGTAAACTCACAGCTCGGTGTTACCTTGAACCGGCCGCAGGCTCGGCGAGCTCGGAGCGTGGCCGGAGGTCGGGCAGACGGGAGTGACTGAGCGCTGTTCTCTGAGGGCGCACTGGGGAGTGGGGCCCTGGGCTCTCGGCTCCTCCAGGCCGGAGACCAGGAGGCCGCCATTTGTATTCCCGTCCTCCGGAACTCTACGGAAAGCGCTCAGGGAACAAAAGCTCCTGAAAGCAAACCCGAGCGGATTACTCACCCGGCCCCCAGTAAGGGCGGTGCAATTCCGCCTGGGGCAAAGACACTTGAGAATCACTACAACAGGCCCCTCCCCCAGAAGATCAACAAGAAATCCAGCCGAGACCAAGTTCACCTACCAAGGAGTGCGGTTTCAATACCAAGGAGAGCAGCAGAATTCTAGAGGAGGAGAAAGCAAAGCACGGACCTCATGGCTTTTTCCCTGTGATTTTTTTTTAGTCTTGCAGTTAATTTAATTTTTTTCTTTTTCATTTTTTGTTTTTTTTTTCTCGCCTTCTGGTAAAATTTTTTTTTAACTTTTACCTTTTTCTTTTTTAACGTTTTTAAACTAGTTTATCGAATATATATTTTTTTCTTTTTTATATTTTTCTTATTTGTTTTCTTTTTTTTAATTCTTTTTTTTTTCTTTTTTCTTTTTCTTTTTTCTTATTTTTTTCTTTCTTCCTTTTTGAACCTCTTTTTATCCCCTTTCTCCCCCCTAATGATTTAGGATCTCTACTAATTTGGTTAAAGCATATTTTCCTGGGGTTGTTGCCACCCTTTTAGTATTTTACTTGCTCCTTCATATACTCTTATCTGGACAAAATGACAAGACGGAAAAATTCAACACAAAAAAAAGAACAAGAGGCAGTACCGAAGGCTAGGGACCTAATCAATACAGACATTGGTAATATGTCAGATCTAGAGTTCAGAATGACAATTCTCAAGGTTCTAGCCGGGCTCGAAAAAGGCATGGAAGATATTAGAGAAACCCTCTTGAGAGATATAAAAGCCCTTTCTGGAGAAATAAAAGAACTAAAATCTAACCAAGTTGAAATCAAAAAAGCTATTAATGAGGTACAATCAAAAATGGAGGCTCTCACTGCTAGGATAAATGAGGCAGAAGAAAGAATTAGTGTTCTCTATAGTTTTTGTTTTGTTTTTAAAGATTGATTTACTAGAGAGAGAGAGAGCATGAGTGGGAGGGGCAGAGGAACAAGGAGAGACTCTCTCAACCAGACTCCATGCTGAGCATGGAGCCCCACATGGGCCTCAATGTCACAAACCTGACATCATGACCTGACCAGAAACCAACAGTCTGGTGTTTAACCTACTATGCTACCCAGGTGCTCCTGTCTCTGTAGTTAAGAGTCTGTTTTTTTGTTCATCCTTTTTTCTTTCTTCGTTTGCTTTTAACCCTGAATGTGGTAAGTTGTCACCAATGCCTTGAGGATTGGAGTTTCCAGCTGCCATTCATTCCCAAAGAGAGTCCATTTAGCTCCTTGATGGGTAGGGAAGAGGGTCTGAGTGGTTTCCTGCTCCTCCTGCATAGCCACTTACTCCTAGCACCTTCTGGGTGATTCTTAGGTTTTTTCAAAATATTTTCAGTGGGCCCTGGGTGGGGTTGGTGGTGAAGTTATGTAAGAGGTTGTAGACTTCCAATGTCATTGACTCTCAGCAGTTTCACATGGTCATTCCAGTGCTCCCCCCCACACACACCCCAGCTCATATCAATTTGCAATTCTAACTAAATTACCTTCACATCTGCCCCAGGTGAATGAGTCCCTACATTTCTTCCTTCTCTGTATGCATTGTCTCTTGATTTCATACTAGTAGGTTGCTGTGTGATTTACTTTCTTCAATCGGTTCAAAAAAGTGTGTAATCTTGGGGCGCCTGGGTGGCTCAGTGGGTTAAGCCGCTGCCTTCGGCTCAGGTCATGATCTCAGGGTCCTGGGATCGAGTCCCGCATTGGGCTCTCTGCTGAGCAGAGAGCCTGCTTCCCTCTCTCGCTCTCTGCCTGCCTCTCCACCTACTTGTGATTTCTCTCTGTCAAATAAATAAATAAAATCTTAAAGAAAAAAAAAAGTGTGTAATCTTGAAATTAGTTCATATTAATTAATTAATTAATTAATCATTTTCCCTGAAAGATTTGCCGAGGTGCTCCTTCCAGGACTCCACAACCTGGATTAAAATTGGGTTAGAAACTGCAAGAATGATAGACATTTAAAGGCATAAATATTCTTAGATTGACTTCTAGAATAAAATGAGTCTTAAGTCCATGCTTTCATAACAGTCTTATTCCCAATCTTATCAAATCAGTGTATCATTAATTAATAAGTATAATTTCATATCACTTAAAGGAGTATCAATATATGAAAACTTTTAACCAATTTCTTCAATTTGAAAAATGGGTAGTAGATTATTTATTAATGAAGCAAACTAGAGAAAATCACAGCTTATATACGCATATGGAAAGTGCTGAGAACAAAGTAGCTGAGCTGCTTTGGGAACCAAGGGGACTTTGGACTTGGAGACAGCAGGTATTTCTGGGGGAACTAGTGAGAGGTGGAGGCAGGAATCAGAAGTACTAACTGAAGACATGAATGTCATTTATATAACAGTATATTATGCATTCACACTTCCCACCCCTGCCTTTATTTAGAGATTGCAGGGAAGCCAGGAATTTGCCTACCACAAGAAAAAAAGTAGGATTCTTTTCTGATGTATTATATAATCTCTCAGAAGAAAGAGTGAACAGTTAGTATGGGTGGAGCTGATTTAAGAATAGCCTTTCTTATTCTCACACTTGGATAGCCCTTCATATATGGGTCAGTTCCTCTTATACTTACTGTAAAGGATAATCTCTGTGTAGCCAGGCTTTTCTTATTATTACAAAGAAAGTAGTAATTTTAAAGAACTTGTTTACTACTTGCCACGTACCAGTGCTTCTCTAAGGTGAGAGCCACAGAAACACAAAACTTTTATGAAGTATTTGAAAAGGCCTAAAATCAAAGGTGAAATACTAATATTAGAAATGCAGGAAAATTACAAAAAAAATATATATATATATATGTGATGAGTAAGAAGACTTTTTTTTTAAATTTAAGAATTCCAAATATTAGAAAAAATTATAAAGATCTTGGATTCATAGTGAGAAGAAATATGTGAAAATGGAATAATATAAAAGGAAATGTCTTTGGGAATATTAAAACATGATTTCCAAAATGAAAATATAATAATAGATTTGTTGGGAGATAGATTTGGTTAAAATATGCCCAGATGAATGATAAAATCACAGAGCGCCCGGGTGGCGCAGTTGTTTAAGTGTCTGACTCTTGGTTCCAGCCCAGATCCTGATCTCAGGCTGGTGAGATGGAGCCCTGTGTGGGGCTTGGAGCCCAGCATGGAGTCTGCTTGTGATTCTCTCCCAGTCTCTCTGCCTTTCCTGCTCATGCTTGCTCTCTCTCTCTCCCTAAAATAAATAAATAAATCTTTAAAAAAATGATAAAATAACTTAAAATATGTGTAAAAAGTAAGAGATACAGGGAATCTAAGAAATATGAAATAAAAATAAAATATGTAAATAGTATTTTAGTGTTTTCAAGTCACTGTTTCCTAATCTGTAGTTCCCATTCAAATGTATATGTGTTTTCATTAAAGTTCTGGCATATTACTAACATACAGATATGTGTCTACACACACACTCACACACACACACACCATACACATGAAAATGCATACAATATATGTAAAAAATGTTAAAGTAACCACCAGCATTGCAGGAGATAAACCAACGTAGTCATTTGCATCTAGAGACTCCTACATAAGGAAAGGCATGGGCATAATTATTTTTTCTTACCGTTGAAGCCCTGCTATATTAATTTTTTTGTTTTAATATACTACTTTAACCAATATATTAAACAAAAAAAATCATAGTATGCTAATTTACATTCTGGTGTAAGTTCCTTATCTCTTCACCACTACCCAGTAACTTGTGAATCATAATATGATAAACACTGTTTCACTCTCATCTTGGGCAGATTTCACAAAGTTCTGATTACGTTTGATTATCATATCTCAGTATGTATCATCTAGTATCTGATTCAAAATGTCACTCATATTTAGAATTTTACTTATACCTCCACAAACTGTCCAGACTTCTGGGTGTGTGTGTGTGTGTGTGTGTGTGTGTGTGTTTTAAAGATTTTATTTATTTACTTAACAGAGAGAGAGAGAGAGATTACAAGTAGGTGGAGAGGCAGGTGGAGAGATGGGGGGGAAGCAGGCTCCCTGCTGAGAAGAGAGCCTGATGCAGGGCTCCATCCCAGGACCCTGAGATCATGACTTGTGTGGTAGGCAGAGGCTTAACCCACTGAGCCACCCAGGCGTCCCCGCATGTATATTTTTTAATGACTTTTAATGACTCCTCCTGTTTCATCTTGGAGTAGGAGACTCCTGTCTTATAGCCTCTACATTGTTTAATGTGTTTGGTCAAGGAGAGTAAAGAGAAAATGTAGCAGGTACTTCAATCACGAGGAACGTACATATCTTAGGGGAAAAAACTCACAAGGGATGGGAGGGAAAAGCTAAGCTTCTTTTTACTAGGCCCATCACACACACACACACACACACACACACACACTCATTCTCCTAAATACTTCATTTCCCCTCTATAGGTATTGCTTATATGATTTAAGATATATTGTATAGGTTGATAAAACCCTTAATTATTTCTAAAGTAAATGTCTGCATTGCAAGTGTTTATGATTCTCTTTATAGGATGAGGACCCTGAATTCTATGCATCTCAATTTGGAATCCTAGTAAGCAACAGCCCCACCAATCACAATGCTTATATGACATGCCCATTTTGAGAATGTCTCCCTACTGCTAAGATACATCTCAACCATTTACAGTGATGTATGATTGTTGAAAAGTTAATTCATCTCTTAGTGCCTTTTTTCTCATCTCTGAAACAAAAATATTAGAATATTTATTTTTTTTAAAGTTTTATTTATTTGATGACTCTCTCCACCCATTGTGGGGCTCAAAATCATGACCCCAAGATCAAGAGTCACATCCTCCTCTGACAAAAACCAGCCAACTGCCCCTCATATGTTTTGTTTTGTTTTGTTTTTAAGATTTTATTTATTTATTTGACAGACAGAGATCACAAGTAGGCAGAGAGGCAGGCAGAGAGAGAGAGAGGAGGAAGCAGGCTCTCTGCAGAGCAGACAGCCTGATGCGGGGCTCAATCCCAGGACCCCGGGATCATGACCTGAGCTGAAGGCAGAGGCTTTAACCCACTGAGCCACTCAGGTGCCCCCCTCATATGTTTTATTAAAGAAATAATATTAAACATGGAGTGTGGAGCCCAAAGCCCAGTATATAGTGTTTAATAAACACCATGATTACTGTAATTATAATCCCAGTCTTCTCATGATTGGACAGAGGTGAGTTCTTTCCCCAGAGCTCCAAAAGATCAAAGTAATCTTTGCTGGTAAAATCACTTTATAAGAAGTCAGAAAAATTTAGTTGAAAGTCTACATGTCTAACCATGTGACCCGCAGAAAGGAATTTACCAATTTAGGTTTCATTTATCTCATATGAAACTGAGAGGTGGGAGATAAGCTGTGATATCCAGGGAATTTTCTGATTTGTAAATTATTTTATCATATATCAGAATTTTTTTTTCATTTTACTAATTCTTCACATTAAAGAATAAAATTTTCCCTCTAAATGAGTCTAGAAATAGGAGCAGTCCACCAGCAAGCCACCTCAGTTAGTAGTTCATTGCATAACCTGACACCAGTGACAGGTTGTTTCCAATGAACTGATAAACATTTAAACGAGGAAGGTAAGCCAAGGAAGGGGACCTGGAAATCAAAAAGGAACATTGCCTTAACTGACAGTTTCAATAAAAGTATATGCCTCATTGAGAATAGATTAATTGAGCATAGATTAATTGAGCCTAATCTCCCTTTCTTTCTCTGAATGTCTACTAACAGTGAGTATTCCAAGAGTCAAGTGGTGAAATGTCCTTTATTCTACTCAATAGAGAACTAAGTGCTTGAAGGAAGGGTTTTTTTTTTTTTTTTTAACTCCCTTATCAAAATGATGTCAAACCCACTTGACTCAAGCGACCACACAAGCTTTTGATTTTCTACAGAAAATTATGTTACCATGGTTTAAAATGCCCACTGTGATTCCAGGACTTTAGTAGTTCATAAACTGTGGACTAAATATGTAAAATAACTCACTTCATCCAATCAGGAAGATACCAGATTTTAGATTGGATAGGATCCTTTGAATGTCTTTATGGGGATCAAAGGAATCTTCAGTAAACATTTGGTCATAGATGTCTGGAGCCCAGAAAGCATGTTTGGACTGCAGATGTACATTTGTTGGTTAGCACATAGGTGTGATTAAAATAGGTATCAGTTGAGGTTAGCTAAAATGAGCTTGTATACAAAGGACGATATTGTGGCCTTAAAGACATTTTACTTGAAGATTTTTAGTAAAGAAAGTGAAGAATTCCAGGAAAATGTGGTGTTTTGGCAGATGATGAAACAGTGCTTTGGTAACTTAAACATGGTTATCTAGTGTGAATTTTTACTTCTAGGTAGTCAAGAAAGATAAGGATATAAAAACGTCCATTGAATTTTCACCATGGGGATACCAAATCTAGAATAGTTTCACTTAAGTCAATGAAAACTTGATTGGATTTACTAATTTGTTAGTTATTTCAAACTATCTTAGTTCAGGAGCTCCTGTGCACTAAGCACTCTTCAAGATTATTGGGGTAGAGCTAAAAACTAAAACAAGCAAACAAAACCACAGGAATTCCTGCCTTACTTAACATTTAAAGTATCAATAAAGCTAATAGATTGAATAAGTAAAAATAATGTCGTTTATTCTTCTCCTACCCACTTAAGCCCCCATGTTGCATCACCACTTCCTCATATCAGGTAAACCTGGTGATTCACAGACCTGTACCCCTGGGGATAAAAATATATGTTTATAAAAAATAAAAAATTAATAAAAAAAATAATGTCAGAAAGGTATAGGGCTGTGAGAAAAATAAAGGAGAAAAAAAACAGTAACAAGGAGGTTTTAAGAGCTGTAATTTTAAATAGCATGACCATAATAGTTTTCTATTGTTACTCTAAAAACTACTAAAATTTAGTGACTTAAAATTGAGTCATGTTGTATACCTGAAACTAAGGTAATTTATATATCAATATATCTCAAAAAAAAAAAAAAAAGAAAAGAAAAGAAAGAAACTTAGTGACTTAAAAACAAATTTATTATTTTACAGTTCTTTACTTCAGAAGTCTTGGGTCTCACTGGGCTAAAATCAAGGTGTTGGTAGGGCTGTATTACTTGGTGAGTGCTCAAGAAAGAATCCATTCCCTTGCCCTTTCCATCTTCCTTTTCCCCTCTCTATCTCAATTAATGGTTTCACCAGTCAGTTGCTGAGGACTGAGAACTGTCTTCTTCTGCTCATACTCCTCTACAGCTTCCTCTCCTCATAACAGCTTTACGACACAAATCAGATGATGTTGCTTACATGCTTAAAATGCACCCGTGGATTTCCATTGCAACTGGAATAAAATGCCTGTCTCTGGGACATATCAGGCCTACGTCCTCCTCTACCTTCATATAATGGTGCGGTCACTTGGTTCCCAGTCTGCAACAGCATTATTGTTCTGCTTGATCCTCAAACATCCAAACACCCTGACTTTTGCACTGGCAATTAATTATGCTCAAAATATTCTTCCCTAGAACTCCCTAGTGCTAAGTCTTCTCAAATGAGCTGAACTGGCTCTCAGCTGTTCCCTCTGGATAAAGCACACCTTTTCCCATATACTCACTAGTCAATCCATTTTCCTTTTAATTTTATGTTTCACCCAAATGATCATTCTCTAAAGTCATTTATTCATTGTATGTATGACACCCTGTAAAATATAATATCCAAGATACAGGAGTTGTTGCATAGATCTGCATGAGCTATTATCATGTTATTTATATGTGAATTGTGTGTTTTGGCAGTATGCCTGTGATTTCCAAAATGGAAGTAATAATGTCTGTCTTGTAATCCACCATCATACCAAGGCCTTGGACTATGCTGGTACAGGATAAGTAAGATGTTCACTAATGTGAATGAATGAATAGGAGTATTTCTAAAGAGACGTTGCTCTTTTTGCTTACAGTGTGACAATTAGGATAGCCTTCCACACGCTAGGTTGAAAGTCATGAAGTAATATTCTGATCTAACTTAAGTGTTCATTGACTTATTGCATTAACCTGTGGACTTAAATGATTTATTTGGCTTAGGCTTACATGTTTTCAGCACTATCTCTACTGTAAAATAATTGACTATAGTTAAAAACTTCCCAAACTTTTACTGCAGAAAAGGATTGGTTGCACAAGTCTGAATAAGTTGTAAAAGGCATTTCAAGCATGGCTAATGTAATCCATAGGAAACCAAAGTCACATTTAAACTGTTTTCAGCTCCATTCCCTAGAGAACAAGCATTTTGCTGCTTGGCTTTGTTTCAGAACATTAAGACATGCCACATAGAGATCTTCATGGATTGCTAGAGTCCCATCAATACTGTCCTATGGCCCAAGTAGTATGGCAGCCGGAACTTCATCCTCCTTCATATTTCCAAGCCCATTCCGCCAGGCTGAACTCTCCAAGTCCCTTTTTGCCTGCCACTGGTTATTACTTAGCTCCAAAATTTCTTGGTGTTTGTGGTTTTTTTTGGTCTCCTCCCTCAGTCTGTGCTGAGACAGACCCTTTTAAGCCTACAGTTGCAGAAGATAAGGTGCAGAACCAGATACCTATAAGGAACTTGCTGTAGACCAGGTTGTTGCATGAGGCCATTCTTAGGAAATGAAGAGAACACTGCTTCTCCAGTGTAGCAGGGTTCAAGAAAATATATGTGTTTATTATTTTTAATCCCATTCACACAAATATCCTGATATGTCGCAAGGTCCTATTCATCTTTATAATAGTCAAGACATATTAAGTCTGCTTCTTTAGTCTTCATTGCAACATTCACAGCCTTATAACCATTCACTGGCCTGATTGTCAGCATAATCTTCCTTGTAGCTAAAGGAGTTAAGAATTTCTTCTCATATTGACAAAGAATTCTTGAGCTTTTTCACAGCATGCTTAAGCTTAGGGACAATTTTTCCTGTGCCTGTGTGTGTGTGTGTGTGTGTGTGTGTGTGTGTGTGCATGTCCATGCGCACATTTTTGTTTGTGCATGCACACTTGCAAGGTCTCCAGATCTGGCCAAAGCAGACACCTCATAGAACATTTCTTCTAATTATCATTGCCTCTGCACTAATCAAGTTTAGTCCCATTCCAACTCCTACCTTGCATCTGAGCTTCTTCCTAATTAAACACTGCTAAAAGCCTTAGTAAATGTGATTTCAATGAATGCCAGGGATTATTACTCAACCTAATTATCCACACACACAAAAGAAATGTATTTCTGTTGACTTCAGAGCAGTGAAAATGCTAGCCTGACATCTCGTTCTGAGGGTTTAGTTGTAGGGTCACTGTTGCAACCTATTAGCCCAGATATTTTTGAAAATCCAACCAGAGGTATAAATTGTTGTTGTTGTTTTGGGAGGATGTGGCTAGCTGGTGGGAACATCACTGCATTACCAGGGGAATAAGACTAGGAGAACAAGTATGAGGGATACTTTAGGGAAGGAGAGAAAGAAGTATGAGTTTAAGAATAACCATGCTGGCCACAAATTCACAAGGAATTAACAGAACATCTCGGGAGAGGTTGTATGGGATTACTGTGTCCGGAATTGTTCTTCCAGGGTGGGAGAGAAAGAGAATCAATCTCTTTGTATGACCATTACTTCATGGCAGCTCTCTTGAACTGTTTGGAGTTGGCCCCATGGAGTTTACATTCCCACATTTCTTTACTGCGTTATTGGCTCTCCTGGCATCTCCTGGGGAAGCTGGAGCCTGCATGGTTCTAGAATTAGACCTAGCTTCTAGGATTTCTGCGGCTGCTGCCCTATTAGGTGCGATGGTGACCAGGACAAAGTTCAGTCTTTGTCTCTAGGAGAAACTAATGAAACAATCTTTTGAGATTGGGGGCAATGAAGTACGAGATGCTGTGGTTGAATAGATAAGAGGAGTATAACCTAGATGATGAATCTGTTGTATTTGATCACCACTTTATTTAAAAATATATACTTTTATTAGATTCTCAGTGATTGTGGGAATATACCAATGACATGCAATATTTAAAATACAAAATATTTATTTTTTTCTTTCCCCCTCACTATTAACTATCATTCTTTAACTATCATTCTTTTTTTTTTTTAAAGATTTTATTTATTTGTTTGACAGAAAGAGA
This sequence comes from Mustela nivalis, assembly GCF_964662115.1. Lineage (NCBI taxonomy): Eukaryota > Metazoa > Chordata > Mammalia > Carnivora > Mustelidae > Mustela > Mustela nivalis. Next base: position 68,708,652 of record NC_139034.1, read on the forward strand.
AAGTGTGTATAAGCTGGGGGAACAGCAGAAAGAGGGTAAGGGGGAAGCAGGCTCCCCGCTGAGCAGGGAGCTGGTTGCAGGACTCCATCCCAGGACACTGGGATTATGATTTGAACTAAAGACAGATATTTAACTGACTGAGCCACCCAGGCATTCTTTAAAAAAAAAAAGTTCTTTGTTCTTTGTGGGTTTGATCTCTGTTAGCATAACAGACTTGTGATTTTTTTTAATTTTAATTTTTTTTTTAAGATTTTATTTATTCATTTGACGGACAGAGATCACAAGTAGGCAAAGAGGCAGGCAGAGAAAGAGAGATAAGGAAGCAGGCTCCCTGCTGAGCAGAGAGCCCAATGCAGGGCTCAATCTCAGGACCCTGAGATCATGACCTGAGCTGAAGGCAGAGGCCTTAACCCACTGAGCCACCCAGGCGCCCCCAGGGATGTTTTTGTACTTTATTTTTTGCGTATAACAGAATTCTCCCAGAGCTGATGAGATGATTGTACTAATGTGATCACATTCAAGAAAAGTAACTGAAATCCCTGGGACCATGTTTCCAGCTGTATAATTCAGGAGTTGTAGCCCTGCTTAAAAGTCTTATTCAGTTGTTCGAGGGGTATCCATCTAATATGACCTCAGAAAAAGTCTTTCTTTATCCCATGGATCTTTCATGTACAGATTTCCAGTATATAACTTACAGTTCCCCTTGAACTGTAGCCATTAAGCAAACCTTGCCTTGAAAATTGAGGAAGGATATGTCTGTGTCAAGGTTATAAACTGGCGATTATCTAGTAGTCCAAATTGTGTTGGAGCCCTTATTTTAGCCACTGTGCTGAATTTTAAGCAGAAGTTGAGAAAACATCTCATCATCTATCTTTACTTTTCTAGTTAAGATTATTTGTTCTTCTTTTGTCTTGGTGATTGCATTGCAGAAGGAGTCCTTAAACTTAGGTCAACAAGTGCCTATCTCTGATTTTAGTCAAAAAATCATATTCTGAAAACACTCCTGCCATATGCCTCATATTGTGTTCCTTTCAGAAGATATTTTCAAATTCCTCTTCTTTTTAAAAGAAAGAAATAACTGTATGGACTTAACATGTTCTGCCCCAGATTCATATGTTGAAGCTGTAAGCCCCAGTGCCCACCTGTTTGGAGATGGAGCCTCTGGGAGTTAATCAGAGTTAGATGAGATTATGAGGGTGGGGCCTTCAGGATGGGATTGGTAACTTTGTAAGAAGAGAAAAGAGAGGGTACCTGGGTGGCTCAGTGGGTTAAAGCCTCTGCCTTTGGCTCAGGTCATGGTCCCCGCGTCCTGGGATCAAGCCCCGCATAGGGCTCCCCACTCAGCGGGGAGCCTGCTTCCCTTCCTCTCTTTGCCTGCCTCTCTGCCTACTTGTGATCTCTGTCAAATAAACAAATAAAATCTTAAAAAAAAAAAAAAAGAAGAAGAAGAAGAGGAAGGAAAGAACCCTCTGTCTACCCTGTAAGTACGCAGGGATAAGGCTGCCTTCTGTGAGCCAGAACCCAACCCAGTCTCGGACTTCTAGCTGCCAAAGCTAGGGAAATAAAACTCTGTTGTTTAAGCCATCCAGTCTATGGTATGCAATGATTTTTGCCTCTTCTCCTGGAGGAGCCCTGTGGCCCAGTTACATCACAATAGATAGACAGCCTTAATGGAAGATCAATTCTGTTAGGCATGTATAAATCCAGGCAATTAGTAACGTAAATCCTTAACATAAAAAATGTCAAAATTAGATTGTCTTTTAACTACATGCTTAAAAAATGCTTTGATTTTAAAAAAAAAAATTAAGTTTGATAAATTTTACTCCAGTAATATTTTTACCTTTTTTAACTTTTTATTATGAAAAGTTCCAGTGTATTTATTTTTTTTAAAGATTTTATTTATTTATTTGACAGACAGAGATCACAAATAGGCAGAGTCAGGCAGAGAGAATGGGAGGAGCAGGCTCCCTGCTGAGCAGAGACACCCCCCCGCCCCCCCCCCACCGCAATGTGGGGCTGTATCCCAGGGACCTGAGATCATGACCTGAGCTGAAGGCAGAAGCTTTAACCAACTGAGCCACCCAGGTGCTCCAAAAGTTCTAGTGTATTTAACAGTGGTTAGAAGGGTATAATAAAACCTCATACTCGAATTCCCTGACTTCAAAAACTATCAGCTCATAGCTCATCTTGTCTCACCTATACTCTGTTATCAGCCACTGAGGTATCAGCCCTAACACTTCATTCTTGAAGGGGAGGCGATTGAATCATTCAGAAATGGAATTTAAAGAAAATCAATCTCAGTCTCTCTCTCTGTTGCCTCCCCCACCACATGCCTTCTTTTGCTGAGGTTCTTCTGTTGTTGTTTTTAATGCATTTTTTCTTCTTTAGCTGAGAATGAGGAATTGACTCTATATGGTGCTTAATCAATACATAGATCTGCAAGATACCATTTTACCTCTTAGTATTTATTCACTGTTTTTGAAAGGAATCTTAGAAATTATTTACAGCTTCAACATATAAAAACTTTAATGTCAACAGAGCAAAATAAATAATTATTAAGGAACAAAATTAATAATTTAAAAATAATTAGAAAGTATAATTTCCCCAACTATTGTTCTTGAAACTTGGGATCGTTGAGTAGAAATTCCCCGTGGAGATATAACTTATTTACAGTATTTTCCTCTTCAGAAAATCACATTAATAATTCTGCCTATGGAAATAAATGGTATCTGCAGATAGAGGCAGATAAATGATGGAATATGGATTTGTTATCAATAAATTGTGTAGCTGAAGTAATGGAAAAGAGGTATCTTAGAGATGAAATAAATAACCAAATAATTAAAATCATGTGGGTATGCAGAGCTCTGAAAATAACTAAGTTATATCTTCCCACCCCTATCATCTTTCAAAAGCAGCTACTAAGTACAGTTCGAAGTTGGCTCAACTAGTAATTAAAAAGTCTTACATATTGCTTGAAGTGAAACATGGATCAGAAAAGATGTACTTTTCAAAATGTCTTTCACCTCAGTGGCTCAGTCTGACTCTTGGTTTTGGCTCAGGTCACGATCACGAGGTCCACCAGCCATGAGCCCCATGTTAGGCTCCTTGTTACCCTTGCTTTGACATTATTTCCCTCTCTCACCTTCTGCTCTTCCCCCTACTCTTAAACACTCCATCTCTCTCGTTCTCTCTCTCTCTCTTTCAAATAAATAAATAAATTAATTAATTAAAATGTTTCTCATCTCCAAGTAGATGTGGAATTAGGTATATATTTATGCATGTATGTATGTATTTAAATATTGTACTAGTAAGCACATTCAAATGAGCTCTTATCAAAGGCAGTTAAATTGTAGCCTTGTACACCCTTTTGAAAATGACTGGGATTCCAAAGATGCTTTTTTCTTTGTATCTCCCACTAGTATTTTTTGTATTACTGAGAAATATAATTCACTTCTTTCAACAAACATTTTCCCCCTGCTTAATCTGTTAGGTATATTGGGTTCCATTGTGAAATAAGAAGGTTGTATTATATAAAAACTAGTGGCTAAGCCAACCTTGATCTCTTGTAATTCTAAAAATTCTTTATTTAAAAGAAAAGCTGATCACTTAGTCCCTTTGAGTGGTGGTGCAACAAATTGAAAATAGGTGGCTTTAGTGTACTCCTATCATCATCCTCTTAAAAGGATATTTACGCACACACACACGTGCGCACACACACACACAGAGTACAGAAAGTTACCTTATGGATCAGTATTTCATCAATGTCTTAGAGTAAATATGAGTATGATTTGTAGTAACTCATGAAAAATGCATTTTGTATTTGAATGTTGTATTATGTACAATCTTAAATACACCACAGAGAAATACATGATTATACCACACATATTTATAACTTGTGTTAGTACTTAGAATCTGAACTGCTGTCTTAAAAAAAAAATAACAACTTGGAATCATTCTTCTTCTTGAAAAACTTCAGAAAAACATTTCTGTAAGTGTCAAATTTAATTGCCTATGATTCATTTTTGACAGATCATGTACTTAAACCAATGAGCCTTAGTTCTTTTCTTTTAAATTGTTGGCAGTCAAAAGCATTGTATTACTCATCGCATTGTAGATAGAATCTGCACAATATTACTGACAGATTTTTGTATTAATTAAAGATTCCATGTTGTGTAGACTGCATGCTGAAGATGTGGTAGATTCCATTAATCTATACACGAAGGTAAGAAAGTAAAGGATTGGTAACTCGACTAAAAAGATCACCTTTGGATGGATTTTGAGAAAATGTGAAAATGGGTTTAAAATGATGAATGATTATCATTCAAAATAGTGTCAGAGATGAAAAAATGGCTCAAATACTGTTCTTTCATTAGAAAGTAAAGAATGTGATACAGATTAATCATTAGCTCATTTGGTGTTTTAAGTTTGTCAGCATGCAAATATTGACCTGAATAAATATAAATTTTTCTGGTATCTAATGTGTTGGCTAATACAAAGGACACTTTATGACAGTAAATTTAAATTCCATGTATATACAAAAGTACACAGTTTACTGAAATTGTAAATTTTGGAAGTAACTGAGTGTTAAATTAGCTTCCAAACATAACTGATTTATACCCTAAGAGAACAATTTACACATTTTAAATTCAGACACATCATATACATAGCCATCACACTGAGGTAATTGGATGATATATTTTATTTTCTTTCTCTTATATATATGGCAACAAGAGGTCATATTTACTCTGTGTGGATAGCTTTCAGATACATTCCAAAGCAGAGACAAATTTATAGAAAAGCCCATGCATGTGGCAGTGATTTCATTTAATAACACAAACACAACAAAAAGCAATAGCAGCTGAGTTGTATTTTTATTTCTTATTGTCTGCCGGGCAGTATTCTAACATAACATAAACAACATCACTCATTCAGTCCTTACAGTATTGTTATGGAGTAAGTACTGTTAGTGTTACCAGTTTAGAGAAGAGACAACAGAAGCATCCTGATGTTCAGTAGCTCTCTGGAGAGTAAAGGCTGAGGATCCATCCTGGGAAAGTTTGAATGCATAGATGATACTGTTAAAACATATGCTTAGCTACCTTCCCAAGATAACATGAGGGCATTTGGGTTGAAAGGGAGCCAGATGTTCACAAACTATAGAATCTTACTTATCCCCCCGCCCCCCCCCCCAAAAAAACCTTAAGGCTTAAGTAGCCTAAAACCTTAAGGCTACTACAATTTTGGAGGCTGGGCAAAACGATATGAAGGTATTAGAAGCAAACAAAAAACAACTACAAATTTTTTAGGACAAAATGAATGTTGAGACATGAGAATTCTTCAATAATAACCTTAATGAATATTTCAAGAATATTGTCCAAGATTATCCATGGATGCAAATTATGCATGAATCTATGAAAGATGTATTTAGTTCAAGGTTTTAAGCTTAGGGATAAAGGCTGACAAACTATCAGTGGTAATATTCCATTCAATAAGGAAAAGGAAATAAGTCTATAAAATTTTAAATTTTAATTAACTCATGCATTTACCCAAATCTTAGAATGCAGACATAAGTTGTAATACCAAAATATGCATCTTTTCAAAGTACCTGTATTTTACAGGTAGAAATTTGTTGACTACAAGTATCAACATATTTACTGACAATTTTGGGAAATCATCTGGACTATTTTCTGCCACAATTCTAAGGTCAAAGACAACATACCAGATAACATACTGGAACCAGATAACATAGTAGAAATTAGTTCACAACTAAAAAAAAAAAATCTCCAAAGGATAACTTTGGTAAAAATAGATTAAGGTAATTTGTCTAATTAAAATAGAGTATATCAAGACTAGAAGATACATAAGATACAAGACAAGTGAGTTTGTGTATGTGAAAATTATACCAACACACATGTACTGACAGTGAAGTACAATAGGCAAATATATTATTTTGGGGGTTTATTAACACATCATTTTATTTATGTTTTCTTTAAATTTCAGTGGATTCAGTGGTGAGAGGTTTTTTTTTTTTCTTTTAAAGATTTTATTTATTTGTCAGAGAGAGGGAGCGAGAGCGAGCACAGGCAGACAGAGTGGAAGCAGAGTCAGACGGAGAAGTAGGCTCCCTGCGGAGCAAGGAGCCCGATATGGGACTCGATCCCAGGACGCTGGGATCATGACCTGAGCCGAAGGCAGCTGCTTAACCAACTGAGCCACCCAGGCGTCCCATTTTTTTCTTTTTTTTTTAAACGCATTCCATAGTATACATAGTTACAGTTACTTGGATTTTATTTCCTTAAGTAGAGCAAAACTACAAATGGAAATATATGAAAATGTGAATTTAAAGCTTAATTTATTTCATTCTGAAGTTAAACAAAAAAACATGAACTTGTAATCAATTTTGTCTTCTTTTTTTAATTAGTATATTAAACAAACAACACAATAGAAAAAATATATATTTATAGTATGTACACTTACATTTTATTATTTTTTAAATTAACTTGCAAGGGGCACCTGAGTGGCTTAGTCAGTTAAGTGGTTGCCTTTGGCTCAGGTCCTAATCCCGGGGTCCTGGGATCGAAGGCCTTGTCGGGCTCCCTACTAAGTGGGGAGTCTGCTTCTCCCTCTCCCTCTACCCCTCTGCCTACTTGTGCTCTCTCTCTCAAATAAATATATACAATCTTTAAAAAAATGAATTAATTAATTTGCAAAATTATAATTAGTTCCACTTTCAAATTTTGATGGAAGTCTATAGCACTTATTAAGTACTTTCTCAAGGTTGTATTACTTGTAGTAATAAATATTAGTGTTAATACTAAAGCCAACGTAGAATACTTTTATACACAGAACTGTTCTAGGACTTTATATTTATCATCACAGCACTTTGAATCAAGCATTATTATTATTATTATTTCCTACTTAATATAATAATAAAATTATAATTACTCATTACTATTATTTTCTAATTAATGGAAAAGACTAGGAAAATAATCAAGTATGTATGGACTCATATTTGAGTATATGTGAACTTTAAATATATGTCTTGAGAAATAAAGGAAGTACTTGATAAGTAATGATAGTACATATGGTTATTTATTTAGAAGAGATAAGTATATGCAACAATTACAGAGGCAGTTAAAAGGAAGACTTAAATAGTACCAGACTACTAACAAATTAACTTAAATGTCTACCAGTCTACTGTAAGAAATGCAAAATAGAATAGAAGATAGTAGGATCTGATTAATACAGAAAAAAATGACAAATCCCATCAGTAAGTATGTGTGCATGCATGTATTTATGATTCATATATTGCTTTAATGGTCCAAATTATTTGCCATTTCCCATGTCTACTTAATTTGCAATGGAGTTTTGCAGCCCCTCCAGTCAAAAGGAGGAACATGATCCCTCCTTGATTCCCTGCACTTCCCCATAACTTGGTACAGCCAGTAATTGCAAAGGACTGAGCATACACTTGTATGTTTCAGCTTGGTTTCTTGCTGTTATTCTTTCTTTGGCTTGAGAGTGTTTCTGAGCAAGCCTGCTGGCAGAAGAGACACATGGATAGATACCATATTGCTACATTGCTATGTTGCTATTATTGAATACCTGAGGGAAAGGTCATGGCTAGCATAGGGGATAACTTTAGAGGACAAGTGCATTAAAAAAAGAGAGAGAGAGAGAGAGAGAGACTAAAGTGCTTTACTAAACGGAATCATTACTTACACTTTGCCCATGGCAAAATTTGTTAAGCGGAACTATCCAGCACTGTGTAGAACACTTACAATCATTTGTCTCTGATAGTTAAATGCAAAGAGAGCCTAATATGGTGGTAATCAAAAATTCCCAGTACATAACATCAAAGCTGCTCTTAGATATTCTTAAATATGTGTGTTCAAGATCAAACAAGTAAAAATTGTCATGTGTAACATGCAAACTATAGAATTTATGACCAAAATCATGAATTTGTTGTTTCGATCTTAGGATGGTAAGTGTTAAGGACTGTATATTTGTATTCCTCCCCCAACCCCCAATCCATTCATTGAAGCTCTAATTTCCAGTGTGTCTGTATTTGAAGTTGGGAAAGAATTAAGGTTTAAAGAGGTCATAAGGGTGGGGACCTGATCTGATAGGGTTAGTGTCCTTGAAGAAAGACACCAGAGAAACCTCCTCTCCCCCACCACCGACTCCAGCCTTGCCCTGTGTGCTCTCACCTAGGAAAGGCCACTTGAGGGTATAGTAAGAAAGAGGTGTCTGCAAACAGGAAGATTCCTCATCAGAAATAACCCTGACAAATTTGTGCTTGCTCTAGAACTTTTACCTCCAGAGCTGTGAGAAAATAAATTCCTATTGTTCAAGACACCCAGCCTGCAGGATTTTGTCATGGCAGACAAGACTGACTAATTCAGTAAATTTGAGCTGATTTTAATTTTAATTTATATTTTGTGATATAACTTGTGTATTTTGAAGAACCAGTAACTTCTAGGAGAACATTTTGAAGTCTCTAACAAAGACTTAATAATACTATCTTTTGAAATAATACATCTATAAACAGTTTTGCCTCACACACCTGATGCCATACCCACATGATAGTCAAACGTATTATATAAAACTATATTTTTCAACATTTAAGTTTCTCATTATAGTATTTAGTGTTCAAATGCCTAAATTTGTACTATAGCAGTAAAAGTCATAAATATGCATATGGAAGAAATCTTATTTTGTGTTTTTTTTTTTTTTTTTTTTTTTTTTTTAAAGATTTTATTTATTTATTTGACAGAGAGAAATCACAAGTAGGCAGAGAGGCAGGCAGAGAGAGAGAGGAGGAAGCAGGCTCCCTGCTGAGCAGAGAGCCCGATGCGGGACTCGATCCCAGGACCCTGAGATCATGACCTGAGCCGAAGGCAGCGGCTTAACCACTGAGCCACCCAGGCGCCCTTATTTTGTGTTTTAATAAATGAATCTGAATTCTACTAAGACTCTTCCTGGATCTTGGTAATTTAGTCTTAGTGAATTCAAAGTCTCCCCTCATTTCATTCTTTTTTTTTTTTTTTAAAGATTTTATTTATTTGACAGAGAGAGATCACAAGTAGGCAGAGAGGCAGGCAGAGAGAGAGAGGAGGAAGCAGACTCCCTGCCGAGCAGAGAGCCCGATGCGGGACTCGATCCCAGGACCCTGAGATCAAGACCTGAGCCGAAGGCAGCGGCTTAACCCACTGAGCCACCCAGGCGCCCCTCCCCTCATTTCATTCTTGATAGGATTTAATAGTCAATGGGTTCCTTAAGAAGAATCAAACTGTAAGTTTTTTTGTTTGTTTGAGAGTTTCTTCTTGGGTTTTTTGGGGGGGGGGAGGGGCACAGATCTCTGCCCTTTTTGTCATCCAAAAATACCGGTAGCAAATCCTTTTTCTAGATAGTCTTTATTGTCTTTGCAGATGGCTGTACATCCTCCTCACCACATGGCCTCCTGAAGGCATTCACCCCCCTCCAGAGATATGTGAAAAATACCTACATTCTTGCAAAGATATCTCTACCATTTCAATGCTATTTTGTTTTTCCAGTCATCATATATGATTGCATAGCCCTGCTGCTTCTCCACAATCTACCTAGGGGGGCAGCACTGCTCTATTCAGATACACATTCCTCACCCCCAAATTTCTTGTTTTGTTTTGTTTTGATTTGATACATACTTTCCTAAACAAGATTCTGCATGCTCTAAGCATTACCTTTGGAGCAAATGGAGCAGGGAGAGATGAAGAGAGAAGTTTCTTCTCTCTTTATCAGGACCATAAGTCAGTTTTCTAACGACATTTTCTTCATTTTCCTCTGGTCTGTGATGTATAGCATGAAAGTTATTTACTTTAAGTTCAGTATTTGGGTTTTCACATTGAAGAAACCTATTTTTTTTTTACCTAACTATTCTCTTAGTAAAAAAATCAAGAAGGTACCCTATTGTATTTCATCATGCTATCCATTCAGTAATCTAATGAGAAAAAAAAAAATACAAGTTAACTGAATAAGGAGGAGGAAATGAAAAGGGTACTCAAAGGAAAATCATCAGTTAATAAAGCAAATATTATCCTGATGAAAAATCGGTGCTTTGTTATCAGCCAGCGAGGTAATCTGAAGAGGAGAGGGATTAATTTTGTGCAGTGGAATTGTGGTGACAGGGAAATAAAGACTGATACCAAGGTAAATGATGATTTTAAACATTGTCTAGAGGATTAATCTCAAATCCAAGGTGAATCAAACTCATCCTGGATAGAAAGTGTAATTTCAAATCAACAAGAGCAATATATGTATGCTCTCAGCTATGGTTTTCAACCTCTGCTTAAAATTTGCCTGAAATTTGGAAATAGGGAGTATTGAGAAATTTTTTTCTTTTTAACTTTTTTACACACTTGCTGTGGACAGATGTGCCCTGTTTAATGTAAAGAATTTTCTTAGCGACAGGCTAGGGGTATGCAGCAGAAAGGTAAGATAAGGAGAAAATGTGTGATACAACAAAGATTTGATGTTAGTATCAATGTATGAAATAAGAAAGGGAGAATATTGTCCAGTCATTCCAAATGACATTTCTGCTTTACCTCAATTGTGAGAATATTGTTAAATGCTGATTTTATAGATTTCAAAAAAAATTTTTTTTTAAATTTCAGGACTTTAAAATAATAGTATGCCTCTTATTTTTAATGCTTTTTTGTTTTAGGGTGTTATTGTATTTGAGTTTGTGACTATGGTGGTGACATACACCAATGGACAGAGAAGAAAAGAATGTGTAGAAATCTGACTGGAAGTCTGGATATGCACCTGCCACATAGTGATCCTGCCATGAATACACACTTATTTTTGACATTAATGCCTGTTCATTAATTTACCAATTTTCCTTTTGGTTTTTGAAAACATAACGGTGTCCACTTAAGAGTTTAGGCCTACTTGAGAGTTAAACTTACTTTAATGACGTTAAAATAGTGGTTTTTATAGTTTATATTACTGATTAAAATTTTTTTTCAAACTTACATATATTTAAAAGGCTGAAATGTTTAACATCAAAGTATAAAATCACAAGAGAAGAACATAAAAAATAAAACAAAGTATTCTTTATGTTTTACCTGTTTCCATATTTCTCTTAAACTATTCCAAATGTTTCCTAACACAAATATTTAAATGACTTACTGCTATAAAATGTATCAGAGTTTAGAAAGAACTTACAAGATCCCTTAGGCATTAGATCTGAGCAAGCCATCAGCTACTTAGGAATATAGATAGCATCATGTATAGTTCCTCACCATGTTTGATTCCTGTACTTGTGTTCTGGCTTAGAGCCTTTTCTTCTGCTCACATTATTACTTCTATGACAAAGGTAGGTAAGGGACTTAGAATAAAGTTAATCGAAGGAACCAATTACATTTAATCTTTTCACAACCTGTAGACTTTATAACACCCGTTTTTCTACATAAGTGTATGTCAGTATTTTATAAAAGAATAAAATCTAAGTCTGCCAAATCCCCCCCCCATAAATGTAAAACATCTAAGATGTTAGTGTTCCTGTTCACATATCTGAAAAAAACCTATAGCACAAAAAAAAAAAAAAATACTGTACCTTTGGAGTGTGTCTGAACTTTATTCTTTTTTTTTTTTTTTTATAAACTCTTTTTTTTTTTTTACAGATTTTATTTATTTATTTATTTGACAGAGAGAAATCACAAGTAGATGGAGAGGCAGGCAGAGAGAGAGAGGGAAGCAGGCTCTCTGCCAAGCAGAGAGCCCGATGTGGGACTCGATCCCAGGACCCTGAGATCATGACCTGAGCCAAAGGCAGCGGCTTAACCCACTGAGCCACCCAGGCGCCCCTGAACTTTATTCTTTTTAAATAAATAGTCTCAGTAAAATATGAATTGTCAGACTAAATATTAAATTATGTGAATTAGCTTTTTGTTATTTTTGCTCAATTTTCCTTCTTGGTGGGGTGGGAATAAGAGAGAGATCACTTTTGAATGAGAGTAAATTCAAAAATTACACAAAGATAGATAGAAACTCTCTTTACCTATAAGGAATTCATACAGAATGTACTTAAAATTAAGTGACATAAACACAGAATTTTAGGCATCTGTGTAAATATAACTGAACATATTCCCACACCACACGTAATATCTCTATCTATATGTATTTCTACATCTTACCTATCTTTATCTCTGCCTACCTGCCTATCTACCTATCACTGTTTCTTCCAGCATGGCTTTGGGATCCTAGTAACAGAATAAAGAGTATAATCTACAAAACTAAAGGAAGAAGCAGAGAATCACAAAGAACAGTTGTCAACAAAACATTAGAAAATGAGAAAGCCAAGGTTAGCCTTGTTTCTCCATAAACCAAAGTTCAAGACAAAGCTTGCATGCATTTAGTTTGTTTGGGGATATGATCGGAGGAAGTGGATATAAAGTGCAAGGGAGTGAAACATGAAGGGCGGAAAGCCAAAAGAAGGATGTATTATGGATTTAGGCACTGCTCAGGTGACTGATACTTGATCCCACCAGAACAGCCTATAAAGTGCTTTGAAATACATGTCAAAGTTCTTAGCCTGGATAATTAAGAAGGCAGTATTTATATATCATAAATGTTATGGCTGGTAACACTTCTGCTCTCTGGAGTCAACCATGTATAGGTGGAGTTTTTCCTAGCGGCGTTCTACCTTATAATGTTAGAAAATCTACAGAACAAAATGTATGAGGTATACACAGCAATGATATCAAGTAAAATATGGCATTTTTCACTCACATGGAACCAGTACAACCCTGCACAATATAATGCCTAAGCTGGAAGAAGAGGAGGAACCAAGAGGATTAAAAATAATAATAATAAAGATTTATTTTTCATTTATTTGAAAAAGCATGCGTGAGAGGGCATGAGAGAAAGATAGAGCATGAGAGGGGGGAGGGGCAGAGAAACAAACAGATCCCCTGTGGAGCAGGGACCCCAACACAGGAGGTTGCCAGAGCTCTGATATTGTGACCTGAGCGGAAGATGCCTAATGAAATAAGCCACTCAGGCGCCCCAAGAGAATTTTAAATTGTTACATAAGAAGAATCAAAACAATCCATTTATTGGACAACATAAGATCAACTCTTGCCCATCACTAAGCTGAATTCTTCGCAGAGCCCTTACTAGTTAATTCTTAATAAATTTCTCTAAGGTTCTTAGACAAAAAGCCCAATACTATATGCAACAGTTTGTATTACTTACTGCAACTGTTTCTGGCTCTGTAACTGATATGTATATCCTCTTCCTGCTTATGTGAACATTTTGATTTCTTTCATGAATCTGGCATGTCTAGGTTCTTGGCTGATGGAGTTACTTGCATCTTTGTCCATAATGTGTCCAATTACTTGTGATGCACCATAATCATGGATACTGGTCATTCACTGTTGTCACGCATCTGGATGAACCTAGAGGCAACCTGATGAATTTCTTGGCTTCCAAACATCCTGTTCCTGGTACACTTGTGCACAAGTTCTTTGGCCCTTTATAGTTGTAAGTATCTGGATCTGTATGGACTTTACAATAAAATAACATTTTTCTCCCTCCTCATCCTCTTTAGTGAGGAGACCAAATGACCAAGTGTTAGTCATAGCTTCAAGTCTATTATGATCCTTAAAATTTTATTTAATAGATGTGAATTCACCAACCTAATCAAATCAAATTAAAACAAAACAAAAACAAACTTGCAGAGACAGAAGTTATAGGGAATCAAGGAAGTGATTTAGAGAGGGGGCCAGTATCACTTCTACTCCTTATTTCCTGGGCTCAGATATTTTAGCTCTTTGAAGCACACCGCTATGTATAAGCTTGTACACTACATCCCAGAAAAAAATTTCCCAGCTCAAAGGGTGTTTTCCTGAGCTGGCAAATTAACTCAGTCTTTATAAGTACATTCTACCATTCTATTAGGTTGTTTTGAATGGTGAGATACACAGTAAAACCAGTAAATCCTACCATAATGTATCCATGTTCATACTTTCTCAGTCAGGGAGTTGAAACCATCTACATCTTTTTTCCCACTGGTGTCTGGTGCTTGTTTCTGGCTTAGAAGTAGGCTCACAGTTTCTCTCCACTTGGGCTTCTCAATGTTTCTCACCCTGTAAACTAATCTGGACTTCCTCAGACTGCATTAGTTGGGTCCTAAGAGTAGGTATCCTGTGAAAGATTAAGCCAAGAAAAAGCTGCAGTATTTTGCAGGGACCTTGCTTTGGACACTTACACTTTTATTATAGTTTGTTCATTAGAAATGAGAAAGTAAGTCTGGACTCTGTATTTCAGGAGAGAAAAAGTATACTCAAATATTTGAGGTAGAATTAATAAATGTGCAGTTGTATTTTAAAATCATCACTCTGCAACTGCTGGTTACACATTATTTACATTATTTTCATATGAAAAATACATTTACCACTTCCTAAGACCTCTGAAGAATCATCTATATAATTGTAAATATTATAACATTGTATGAGATAAGGTCTCTATCAAGACTACTTTGCCATTATAGCTTGAAAACACACAAATTGTGTGTAAATGAACATATATGCCTGTGCTCTAATAATACTTTATTTATAAAAACATGTGTACCCTCCTGCCCATAGTTTGTTGACCTGTGATCTATTGCATAATGCTCAAGCTGGAGGTTTAGGATTTGCTCATCTGAATCAGGTCCTTACATGTGGATCTTTTTATAAAGTTCTGTGAATTTAGTTTTTCTCAGCCTTGAGGCCCCAAAACTAAAACAACGAGTTCTCTGACCCTCATAACTCAAATACAATGTTGAAACGAGTAGAATAGTCACAATAGCCATTCTCATTCAGAAAGGGGGTAAATGGAAGGCATGTCAGAGGCCTGCATGTGTATAGTGATTCTGAAACTCAGCTGGGCAGAGGTTGCCTGCTAGGAAGTTTTGAGGGCTTACTGCTGTCCTTCAAAAGTGTGAGGATCCAAAGTTCCCTTTTCATTTTGCATTGCCTCTGTCCCTTTTAGTTTAAGCTAAAATAGCTCTTTATAAAAATTTTGTGAATGCTTATGGATCAATTGGAAATCTGCTCAATTAGACAAAAGCCATATTAAAAATTTTCTCTGAAATAAGAACTTTTCTGCCTTGGGTTTCCAGCAAAGCTGCTGAAGAACACCTTAAGATTTTTCAGAAAGTTTAGTGTTCAATGAAAACTGCAAGATGCATCTACAAGATCACTGGTGGGTCTTTTGCCTAACTGAACATTTTTCTCAGGTAATTCTTCAGATACTTCCCAGGTCTTTACCAATGATCTTATATTTACATGCTGAGTTTCATTTTTACTCTGAAACTCTTACTTTACTTGAAAATCTTGAGGAGGTGGGAATGAGAAATAATTTACATTTCAAACCAAGAAATCTCTTCTGCCTTTCTATTTTCTTGACTTCTGTTTGAATACTGAAAAATTCTTTATTTTAAACCCCTGTCTTTCCTTTTTAATTTTACTGTGGGCAGTTAGATGAAGCCAGGCAGCACTCCACGGCTATCCTGGATACATGCGAAATGCTGAGTATGTTATCAACATCCTACATCAGTATGGTGTGTTTTGCCAAATTAATGAACCGATATGATATGTTCTTGTTAACTCAAAGTTATACTGATTTGACACCTTTATGTTTCTGAGATCTTCCTGTGTGTTAGGCAAAAATTTTTAGGTGGTGCATGCCTGCATATGTCTTTATTTCACAATATTTGATTTATAGTTTTTCTGGATATGGAATTTTAGGTTGGGAATCGTTTTTTTCTCAGAATTTTAAAGATATTTGCACATTATCTTTTAGACTATGTATAAATTTTATTCCAGTAAGATTCTGAAACCTTTTAAGTAACCAATTCAGAACTCTCATCTTTTGCGAGTGACGCAAATTCATCTTGATATATTTATATATATTTTTTCAAGTCTATTTATGCCCAGTTTTCTAAATTTTTAGAACAATGTCCATTGATTTAGAACTTTAGAACTGTATGGTGTGTGTGTGTGTGTGTGTGTGCACAACTTTATCTTTAATCATTTATTTCACTTAGCTCTAAGCAAGTGAACTTCCTAAGAACAAAGACAGGGGACACAGCAACCCTTGTATCAACCTAATTAATACTGAAGAAGCAAAAAAGAATGTTCTGAAGAAAGATGAGATGTTCTTGGAAATACAGCATTCAGATAACCTTTAGATCATTTGGTACCATTAAAGTTTAAAAAAAGTGATAATATATATTACAATGTCATTTCTTATATAATCTCTCTTGTATAAATAATACAGAAAACTACAGTATTGGTACAATCATCAAAATTTTTAGAAAGGATTACTTATCTCAAAAATATGTGCTCTTTGTTTTTCAATAACGAAACTATGACTCTTGGTTGCACAGACATGAAGATCAGACTGGATGTTTCAGAGACCCTTATTGACAGTCATGTGATTAGATTTTTACTGGTGGCTTATAAAAATAGCTCTGGTAAGTATTCTTAAAGGGAAGGGAACTATGTATCTTTCCTCTTAGTTCCTCTCACTGCCTGAAATGCAAGCATAACAGATAGATCTTCAGCCATTATCCTGTGCTGTAGTGACCTTGCAATGTAAACCAGGGCAAGTAGAGTACCATGATGGGAAGTAATTTATCCATGTCAACATCAGGTGGATTGGAGGTTGGATTCACTACTTCTGTACTTGTTGACCATGAGTAACAAATATTCTTCTGTCTTTACAACAGTGTTATCCTGAACATCTCTTCAATTTCATTTCTTTAATTTATACCCAAACATAAGATTTGCTAGTACATAATTTTTAAAGTGAATACCCAACTTTTGTAGCAACATGGACAGGACCGGAAGAGATTATGCTGAGTGAAATAAGTCAAACAGAGAGAGTCATTTATCATATGGTTTCACTTATTTGTGGAGCATAACAAATAGCATGGAGGACATGGGGAGTTAGAGAGGAGGAGGAAGTTGGGGGAAATTGGAAAGGGAGGTGAACCATGAAAGACTGTGGACTCTGAAAAACAATCTGAGGGGTTCGAAGTGGCGGGCGGTGGGAGGTTGGGGGAACCAGGTGGTGGGTATTAGAGAGGGCATGGATTGCATGGAGCACTGGGTGTGGTGCAAAAATAATGAATACTGTTATGCTGAAAATAAATAAAAGAAAAAAAAATAAAGTGACTTCAACCAGAGAAATTGAATGGGCTCAATAAGTGAATATTATAGTACAATATAGGTGTTTTCTTCAGTTCTGTGTTTAAGATAAAGGTAGTTGAGGTGCCTGGGTGGCTCAGTCGTTAAGCATCTGCCTTCGGCTCAGGTCGTGATTGCAGGGTCCTGGGATCGAGCCCTGGATCAGGCTCCCTCCTCAGAGGGAAGCCTGCTTCTCTCTCTCCCAGTCCCCCTACTTGTGTTCCCTCTCTCACTGTCTCTCTCTGTCAAATACATTAAAAAAAAAAAAGATCATAAGATCAAGGTAGTAATTTTATTCCATAATTGTATGTCTTTAACTATACTCATTATATATATCTCTATCTATCTATCTATCTATCTATCTATCTATATATATCCATATACACATTCATGTGTCATGTATAGATTTTCTGATTCCCTCTTTTGATGCTTTTAAATAGTGACATTAGAGATAAAAGTCGAAATCTATTTGAATTTAAAATTTGTGAAAAATTTAACTTTTTCAACCTTGAATTATTGCTTATTATTATTTCAGGGCTATCCAAATGAATTATATACTTTTCTTTACCTTTAAAAAAAATTAGAGTGAAGTAATAGTGAGTTTACCATCAACTATCTAGGGAGTAATTTTCTGTATATTAAGAATAGAAGACTTTATACTTCATAATATTTTCTGGGATCATGCTCAACAAATAAACACCTTAACTAAAAACTCCTTGCTTGAATGGCTGCTGACTTTGACAGTCGTCAGCATAACTTTTTATGCATCAACTCTTAATATACCAAATTCCCTTCCTGTGTAGACCTAAGGCATATGCAAGTAAGACCGATACATACACAGCAAGGTGGAAAAATTATTAACAGGACACCCACATTCCCCCCACTGGCCCATATAAATTCACCAACACCTTTTTAATAGCTTGCTATTGAATTTATTGTCTATAAACCTGAGAGAATTAAAATACAATACAAAGATACATAGTTTTGTAATCTTATTCTATTATCTTCTCTCTACTGTGGGTCACTGAGGAGAAACTTGTTTTCCGGACAGTTCCTATTTAGTTCTATGCTAAAAGTACCAGAAGTCACATTCAGTTTACCAGATAATTTCCATTCCTATTCTTATTCCAAACATTATGTGGTGGGTTTTTTTTTTTTTTTTTGGTCCTATTTTCATTTTTTACATCTACACTATGATGTTTAAGGTGTTCGACATCTTCTGTATTCTGTACTACATTCTTCCATTTATTTAGCTTCATCTAGCTCTCTCTCAAAACATGTTCCATGTTGAAGATCTGTCCTTTTCTAAGTGAATAGGATTTAAATTCCTCTTTTATTTTCTGAAGCTCTGTTGATAAATTACGCTTTTGTGATAAACTTATCTCTTCTTTATTTTAGGGTGTAATCACTCACTGAGTCTAAGAATATCTGTAGCATATTAAACCAAATAAAATAATTGGTATGTTCCAAAAGGAAGACAAGATAGAGAAATGATAAATGTCTTGGGCTTTATGGTTTTCCAGTAATGGATAACAAAGACTGACCCAGAGTAACATAATTAGATCAGAAATGCTTGTTTTTGATGTGATCTCGTGTTGGGCCTCACATCCCTCTCCACTTGAAAGCCTTTGGCCCTCTCAATGTGTTTAACCGTATCCAGTGCTATTTACCTCACTGTGCTAATCTGCTCATAACTGCTTTTAGCTAATGTAACTAGAAAGATGAGATTAAAGAATAAGTTATAGTGGCTAATACCCATTACACACATGCTTTATCTCTACCAATCATTTATTTTTTGACAGGAAAAATGACTAAAGTAAGTGAAGCTGCAATTATTAAATATAATACTGTTATCAGATCTATGTCAAAAATGTTTTTTTTTTAATGTGTGTGTTTAAAAAAATAATAATAAAGAAGGGAACCTTTTTCCATATTCTTCACCAGTGTGCATCTATTTCTCCTAACGGGATAAGTCCTATGGAAGAAGGTTCCAAATCTCATTGTCCTACTTAAGTAGACATGACCTACCCGAGAAGATTTCAAGCACTCTGTCATTTTTTTTTTTTAATATTTTATTTATTTGACAGAGAGTTAGAGAGAGAGCACAAGTAAGCAGAGCGTCAGGGAGATGGGGAGAGAGAGAAGCAGTCTCTCTGCTGAGCAGGGAGCCTGATGTGGGGCTCGATCCCAGGACCCTGGAATCATGACCAGAGCTGAAGGCAGCTTAACCAACTGAGCCACCTGGGCGCCCCCACTCTGTCATTTTTAATAAAGTATTTGTACAAGCAGTCTCCCTAGACCCCTGCTTATCTGTATAAAATGAGACCAGTGTCTATAAAATGGGGGTGTGGGGAGTTGGTTGTTATAAAGGAATTTTAAAAACCTGAAGAATAATTATCAGTTCATTCATTAGCAATTGATTCCTAATGTTATCAACATAAATTTCACCATTTATTTCCAATCTTCTGTTTTGAGAAGGCATAAAATCTATTGGTAGTATGTGCCAATACAAATGATAACACAAGGCAAAATCAATAGGAAAAAATATACAGGTTAGCTCTAAGTATAAGTACTTCACTATTATACAATTTTGTCAGATTCTGAAAACACAGGTATTTTCATTTCTGAAAATCATTCAAAAAAGCAAATTTTTCTATTTTTCCTAAAGTGCATAAACTAAAGCTGCATTATTTTTTTTATTAACTTCTCTAATGTAATTAATTAATACATTATATAGCAGAGAGGGAACTCTGTCAAAATTATTTGCAAAAAAAAAAAGCCCAAATTTGATTCTTACTAAGAAAATTTCTTACTAAGAAAGTAAGTAAATAAATAAAGGAAGAAAGTAAGTAAGTATGTAAGAAAATTTCTTACTAAGAAAATAGATAACAATGTGAGGTATCAAGATACAACATATAAATAAGGTTTTTCGAAAGTGGTATATAACAGAGTATAGATAAGAGAACGTTGGATGTAAATTGCCATTACAAAGCCAGGTAGCAACAACCCCCCAAAAGTCACATCAGGATCTTTTAATTTTCAGTCCATTGCTACTTTTTCATGTTTGTTTTATTGTCAAAATTAAAATAACACTTTATATTATAAATTCAAACGTACTGTTTTCCCAGCATTCTAATATGACAGTCATTTGTCAAAGAAAATATTAATTTTCAATTGATAAACTATGTAAATTTTAATACCTTTGAAAATATAATGAAGTTTTGATGAAATTTATCAGAGATGTCCACTATAAGAAAATTAAAAAAATGTAAAAAGGAAACATAAAAGATTTAACATTATATTTTATTTTTATTTGAACTATTTGCAGTATATATTTGTAATGCTTTCTGATTTTTTTCTGTAGGTATGGGAACATTCTATTACTATGCCTTTGGAAAACTGCTTCTGTTGCCATTCTTCAATATATCACTGATACACAAGTATCTATATGTGTGTGTGTGTGTATATCTATATATATAGATCTCATTGGGCATATAATATTGTTCTCACTATTTGGTTCTCAGCACTAAGTTTGTGTGTATCTGTGTACATATATATGAATATGTGTAAGTCTGAAATTTTAAGCATTAAAGTTCACTGAGACTAACTTCACAAGCTCATTTTCACACTTACACTACTATGGTTTTTTAATATTAGGTTTGCTGAGATATAATTAATACACCATACAATTCAAATGTTTAATCTGTGTAATTCAGTGGGATTTAGCTTATTTACAAGAATATGCAACATCACCATTATCAATTTCAGAACATTTTGACCACCTCAGAAAGAAGCTCTGTATCTTTTAGCTGTCATTCCACTATTCCCCAATCTGTCCAGCCCTCAGTAAACCACTCATCTACTGTCTATTTCTGTATGTTTGCCTTTTCAGGACAGTCAATATAAATGGAGTCATATCACACAGGGTCTTTTGTGACTGGCATTCTTTATTTAGCATAATGTTTTCAATGATCATTCATACTATAGAATGTGTCATTACTTAGTGTTTTTGTGTGGTCAAATAATATTTCATTGTGTCAATATATACATTTTGCTTATTCATCCATTGATGGATATTTGAATTGTTTTTAAAACTTTTGTCTATTGTGAATAATCTGCTGTACATATCCACATACAGATTTTTGTGAGGATATATATTTTTATTTCCTCTATGTACACCTATGCATGGAATAGCTGCATCATGTTAACTCAATGTTTACTATATTGAGCCATGTTTTTAGGAACTTCCGGATTATTTTCAAAAGTGGCTGCACCATTCTGCCTTTTCAGCAGTACTATAAAAGGGGTCTAATTTCTCCACATCCTCATTAATATTTGTTATTATTATCTAGAGTTTTATTATAGTAATTTTAGTGTGTGTGTGAATGCTATCTCATGGTTTTGATTTACATTTTTGTAATAAATAGTGATGCTGAGCATCTCTTTGTGTGCTAGTTGGCCATTTGTATATATTTGGAGAAATACCTATTCAGATACTGTGTCCTTTTTCAGTTGGGTCATTTGCCTTTTTATTGATTAAGTTGTAAGTTTATGTATATAATATTAATATGATGAATTATAAGCACATATACTAGATATAAATCTCTTTTCACATATGTAAATATTGCAAATATTTTCTCCCATTCTTTGGATTGTCTTTTCATTTTATTTGCAGTGTTCTTTGAAGCACCGAAGTTCTTAATTTGGATGAAGTTCACTCTGTTTTTTTCTTTTGTTGCTTATGCTTTCTGTTATATCTAATGATCCATTGCCAAATCCAAGTGATGAGAATTTACCTCTATGTTTTCCTCTAAAAGTGTTATAGTTGTTTTTTTTTTTCCTCTTACATTTAGGCTTTTGATCCACTTCGAGTAAATTTTTATATATGCTGTGAGGTGAGGGTCCAACTTCATTCTTCTTCATATGGCTATCTAGGTGCCCTAGCATTATTTGTTAAGCACCTTTTTATTCCCCTTGAATGGGCCTGACCCTTGCCAAAAATCAGTTGACTATAGACACATGGGCTTATTTCAGCATTCTCAATTATATTCCAATGATCTGTAGTTTATTCTTGTGCCAGTACAATACAAGCTTTAAGTAAGTTTTCAAGTCAGGATCTATGGGTCTTCCACATTTGTTCTCTCTTTTTCTTTTTTTTTTCCCCCAAAATTGTTATGGCTAGTTTAGATTCTTTGCAATTTTATATGATTTTTAGAATCAGCCTATGGATTTCTATAAAAAGCAAGCTTGAATTTTAACAGGGATGTCTACAGTTGGAAGATAAATTTGGGGAGAATATCATCTAAGCAATCTGAAGTCTGCAAATCTATGAACATGGTATGCTCTTTATTTTAAATTGATTTTTTTATTATGTTCAAGTAGCCAATACCATTAGTTTTTTTATGCAGTGTTCAGTGATTCACGGTATTGACTTTTATGTATTTAGTTCTTAATTACTTTTAGGGAGGTTTTATAATTTTCAGAGTATACATTTTGTAATTTTTGTTACATTTATTTTTAAATATTTTGTTCTTAGTTACCTGTTACTGATTTTAGAATTAGATCTCTTTTTCAGATGATTATGATATTATGGTCTTCTACTACAACTTGCTACAGTTTGTTTCTTGTTGGTTTGGTTTGAAATCTTCAACAGAAATTATTTATTTGTCAGAGCTGATTGCCACACAACCCTCAACAGTATATGACTGTTGCCTCTGCTAGAGAGACAATTTATGGAATCATTTGAGTTAGACACCGGCCTATATACACTGTCTTGTTTTAGAGTATTTAGAAACTTTTAGTCCCTTTAGTGCTATATCAGTGCCGAGGAAGGTTTAGAAATACTTATCTGAGCTTTTATCTTGCCTCAAAACACAGATGACCCAATGCTATTTTTCTTCATTTCCTTGAACTACTTAATATGCATCTTTTGTTTAGTTTTAGGCCTGCTGAGGGTAGTTCAAATATCCAATTTTCCTACTATATCAGCTGTCTACAAACAACTTACCTTGTGGTAATAACCCTCATGACTCAGATTAGTTGGTGAGAAATTACATAAGAACTTGATTTAAGAAAAAAATAATATGCAATGGGTTAATATTTTAAAATGCTATTTATGTTATAAAATTAATAACTACAATAACCTATTGTTTCAACCATAGGGGAAGAAATAGTGCAAAGGGAAAAAGTATAATTCAACACAATCAGTCACAAAATTATGATGGAAATGAAACAGACTAGTTAGCATTGCAAAATTTTTCTTCATTGTATTTGAAAGGATATATTCAATGTTTAGAATAGAAATAAGTAGCTTCTGAAGTCAAGCAAGGATTCATGCTTTCTAAATTAATAACATGCTATTATTTTTATTTGTAGAACAAAAAACACAATAACATTCTACTTCACAAATGTTAGAATATAATATTAAAAATAAGGGCATGGGAACATTAGGGAATTTCTTAAAACCACTAGACCTAAAAGAGAAAATTCCTGAAATTTCGATTTTCTCTGGTGCCTCTCACTGGCCAAACCCAAATGGAAGTAAGCAGGCAAGAGATCTGTATTAGTTAGGGTTCTCCAGGGGAACAACATTAACTGAATAAAGATATAAAAATATCTATCTAGCTATGTATCAGGAGAGAGGGAAGGATGGAGAAAGAGTAATTCATTATAGGAGAATTGTGCTGTGATTACGGAAGCCGACAAATCCCAAAATATGCAGCCAGAAAGCCAGAGCCCCATGAGAACCAATGGTGTGATAATTTCAGTGAAAAAGCCAGAATGTTTGAAATTTAAATAGAACTGTTTCATTTTAAGAAGGAAGGTGGGAAAAGCCAGTGTCCAAGGAAGGAGGAGTTCTCTAGAACTCATTGAGAGGACCAGCCCTTTCTCCCCTGCCCCCATTGAGGGCTTCAGGTAATGTGATGAGGACCACTCACTTGAAGCACTGCAATCTGCTTTGTTCAATCTTCTGGTTGAAAAATTTTGCATAATATGAGTTTTAACTGTTTGTTTATGACTAAACCAGAAAGTGTGTGACCAGTAGATAGTTTCTGACATTATGTTATTTAAGAGTAGTTTTGGAAGGTCCTTTAAAAAGCAACCCATATATATGATGGTTGATGAAAAGGGTAGAAGAGAGAGTAATGAATTACAAAATACAGTTCATTTTTTTTAAAAGATTTAATTTATTTATTTGAGAGAGAGAGAGAATGAGTTGAGGGAGAGGCAGAAGCAGACTACCCAGTAAGCGGGGAACCTAATGCAGGGCTTGATCTCAGGATTTAAGCAATTTTACATGTTTTAACTCATTTAGTCTTCCCTACAATCTGTGTTGGTGTGGGTGTGTGCGCGCGGGCACGCCCATGTACTTTGGTCATTTTTTGACAGATGACTGATATTGGCAGAGAGAAGTTAAGTAACTTCCCAAAGGTGCACTGGTAAGAAGTTTTAGTTTAACCTGTGCATGGTAGAAAGCAAGATATACAAAGGAGGATGGAGCTTAGGTGGGAGGTTGGCACAATATCTTAAAATACTTCAAATGAAAATTAAAGATATTTTGAATCAAATAATAACAAAAAGAGTCATTGTAGATAGTAACCCTTCAGATATGAATTTTATAATCCTAGATGTTATGTCACAGATTTATATTTATCTTGACTTTCCAGTTACCAATGGCTCATTCTTTTAATAACATTTCTTTACATCTTTTTCCCTAACTATACCATTCTTTTTAATTCCAAAAACCTCCTAATAAAAATCTTATCTGCTTCCTGCCTGCTTATATAAGTGGATAGTCACTATTAAAAAAAAATCAGTAAGTCCTATGAGACAGGTAAGGTAGTAGGGGAGGGGGTTTGGGAGAAGGGGGTGGGATTATGGACATTGGGGAGGGTATGTGCTTTGGTGAGTGCTGTGAAGTGTGTAAACCTGGTGATTCACAGACCTGTACCCCTGGGGATAAAAATATATGTTTATAAAAAATAAAAAGTTAAAAAAAATAATAAGAAGAAAAAAAGATATATCCAGAAAAGATGAGATATAAAAACAATGAAAATTCAGAATCTCATTGTAGTATATGATAATGTACACTCAACAAATGTGTATTATATAAAGTGTGTTCATCTATATACACATTTTCCAGCACTGTCCTTGATATACAACATTAAGTAGATTTCTGCCTTTGAAAATGTTACATTGCTTTTGTAATTTGATCTTTTATATTCTAATTAGGTCTTACAAGCTCAATTTTAATATCCACAAATAAATTAAGAAAAAATACTCTTTGTACTCTCTATCTTAGTGTTCTTTATGTATATAAGGAATAGTCTAACAAGAGTCCCACTGGAAAGGAACCCAACACTTCAGGGTGTTCATAAGCACGGTATCCTTCAGGCAGACATTCTTATTGTAGACCTGTGGACCCGTATGAGGCCATAAGAAGACTTCAGATTGTTTCATAATCCTTCGAAACCTTATACAAGAGTGAAAATGTGTATGATTTTTCATTGCCTTTTTTAGAGATTCTTCAAGTTTATATTTAAAAAACAAATTTTTTTAAACAAATATTTCTTACATATATATTTAAAAAAAAAAATTACTCCTGGAAACCAGGATTCTCCTAAAAGGGAAGACCAACCTGAATCATGTTGATTTGTTTTTAATTCACAGAGAGACAGATTGTGCTTTCTAATCACAGGAAGGCAACTGGCTTACTGAAGCCTTTTTGCTTCTAAGCCAGTTAATGAAGGTGTCAACCATTGCAAACTAGATTTTGAATCAATACAACTTAAATTTTATGCCATTAGGTCTATCTGTCCTTGACAACTCCCTGACATAGTTAACATTGTTGAGAGCTGGTTCCCTAAATGTACCTGTTAGTAATTTACTTGCTACCTCCCTCTCAGTACTAAGTAGAATGTTTACAAAGTACCTATCCTTCAGTAATTCTTATTCATCTTAAAAAGGCTTATTAAGATGAGGATCTAAAGAAGGTAAGTAAGAAAATACATTATCTAGTTATATCGAGTGTTAACTGGATGAACAATGGCAAATGTAGTCACCACATAGGTAATTGCTCTTTTTGGCACCAAAAATCCAGTGCTTTGACACAACTGAATATTGTTTTTCATAATACCATAAGTAGGGACAATACTTTCTAATATAGGTTTCCTCCTGGTTCAGGAAACTTCCCGACTGGATTTGCTCACCCGCCCAAAAGCATAGCATAATATTGCTTATAATTAGCGGCTGATTTGAGTCTTGTGAATAGTCTACTTGGAAACAAGAGATCTATAATATTTTTTTTAAAGATTTTATTTATTTATTTGACAGACAGAGATTGCAAGTAGGCAGAGAGCAGGCAGAGGGGGGGGGGATGCAGGCTCCCTGCTGAGCAGAGAGCCCAATGCGGGACTCTATCCCAGGACCCTAAGATCATGACCTGAGCCGAAGGCAGAGGCTTTAACCCACTGAGCCACCCAGGCGTCCCCAGATCTATAATTTTTTTAAAACTTATTTTTATAATTATCTGATTGAACCCTTTCTTTTCATTAAAAATAAAACTGAAAAATTGCCAAACTCTCCTAAAATGTAATGAAATATATTCCTAAAGCTAAATCTATTTCAGTTCTTATATAATGAGGCTCCACCATATGCAGAATGTTAATCCAACACCGAATGTTATGTGTACCTCGACTTGTAGAAGATCAAACAAATAGGAATACACAAAAGGTTTTATAATTTTTTCTGAGCAGAGATTAGAATATGTCTATTCATGTTAAATTCCCCCCAAATCCAGCATTTATCATCATTTATCATTAGAACCCAAAATATCGAAAATGAGTCAACTAAGAACCTAAGAGTAGGTATAATTTCACACACTGTAAAGTTAACAAAATGGAAAATGATAGCAAGAAGACTTAGTTGCCTCTATTATGACAAAAGATGGAACAGGAGGTAAAAACTCCATTGAATATTTAAACTATAGGGTAGCACTGATTCAAATTTAAAGTTTAAATTTACACTACAAATATGGTGTCCCCTAAAACCTCAAACAGAGAATATAATTTAAGTGTTCTCATGATGGTGGTGCTACTTGATGTCTTATAGAAACAAATTCAAATCATGCCTTGAAGATACCAACTTCAGTTTATTCAAGCAAAGGCAATTTTAAGATGTATCTCAGTCTCAAAAAGTTAGAATGTTAGTACCATGTAGGCCACATAGAGAGCCATTTCAGGGTAGTGTAGAAGAATAACAAATTCTGAGATACAATTCACTCTAAATTCATTTGAATTAAATCACGAAAGTGGATTATAGATGTAATGATAGAAACACCAAATAAGGAGTTCATTTCACAAGTGAATGATGACTCTTGGACCAGGATGTTATTATTGTAAGTGGTGAGAATTGATTAGAATGCATGTGTTCTTGAGATCTGGCCAGCAGGATTTGGTGATGAACAGAGCGTGGGGGTGCAGGGAAAAAAAAAAAAAAAAGGAATCAAGGATATATTCAAGTATATCATGAGGCATGGGAGGAACAGAAGGAAGAAGATTGGACATAGTGTAGGTCTAAGGGGGAAGGACGGGTAAGAGCACCTGGGTGGCTGAGTTGGTTAAGTGTCTGACTCCTGATTTCAGCTCAGGTCAGGGTCCTGAGACAGAGCTCTGCATCTGGCTCCATGCTTGGTGGGGAGTCTGGTGAGATTCTCTGTCTCTCCCTCTGCCCCTTCCCACTTAAATAAATAAATAAATCTTTCAGAAGTTGGTGGGAGAGAGTTAATGGTATAGTAGGTTCCAGTGAGAAAAATGAAACTGTCCAAAGTTTCTCAACCCCGGTTCTCAACTAGAGGTAATTTCTTCCCAGGGTACGTTTGCCAATGTCTGAGGACATTTTTGATTTTGAAAATAATTTTAGTAACCCCTCAAAAGAGAGGGACGTGGGGTACTGGCATCTGGTGTGCAGAGGCCAGAGATGCTTTAAAACATTCTATAATACATAAGACAGTCACTGGAAAAAAAAAATGTTATCTAATCCAAAATGCCAATAATGTTAAGATTAAGAAACTCTGCTATTATAGGTAAGCCCACACCTAGAACAGGTTTAACTTGTACTTACTTATCTAAATAAAATCAGAATTGTTAAAAAAAATCTTTATACTGTATTATATAATATGTGATATACAATATGATACAGTGTACTGGGTTGAAAAATGCCCCCCTCCCAAATTCATATCCACTGGAAACTCTATTTAGAAATTGAGTCTTGGGGCACCTGGGTGGCTCAGTGGGATAAAGCCTCTGCCTTCGGCTCAGGTCATGATCTCAGGGTCCTGGGATCAAGCCCCGCATCAGGCTCTCTGCTAAGCAGAGAGCCTGCTTCCTCCTCTCTCTCTCTCTCTCTGCCTGCCTCTCTGCCTACTTGTGATGTCTGTCAAATAAATAAATAAATCTCAAAAAAAAAAAAAAAAGAAATTGAGTCTTTGTGACTGTAATCAAGTTAAGATGAGGTCATGCCAGATTAGTGTGGGTCCTAAGTTCAATGACTGGTATCCTTTCAAAGGGAGAGAAATTTGGAGAGTGAGACACAGAGGAGAGACCTAACACAGATGAAAGAAGGACTTTTGATGTGATGACAGACGGATAAATTGGAGTGATGCAGATGCAAGGCAGAACACCAACTTTTGTTATGACCCCGAAGAGACAAAAAAGTGTTTCTCCCTGGAGGCTTTGGAAGAAAGATAAACCTGCTGATAACTTGATATCAGAATTCTAGCATCCAGAACTTTGAGAGAATAAATGTCTGTTGTTTAAACTACCCAGTTGGTGATACACTTATGGCAGCTCTGGGAAACTGATACATATGGTATGATATATAATATGATATATGACATAATTGCATTGCATATATTGTGGTTAGGGTTTCCTGAAGCTGAGTGTAGAGGAAACGAGGCTCTATGATTCTTTCTCATCAGCACTGTAGCTTAACTTTCAGATTGAAATATATATTTTGCTAGACCCAGAACACATATAAATCATTAAAAATTTTTAAAGTGTTGCTGGTGTTACTGTTTTGTATCAAGAAGTAGCAGTATTTTAAAGAAGAATGTATCCTCAGTAAATAGAGTATTACAGAAACTAATTAGAATTTATTTTCTGGTAGGGTTCAACATGTAGAATGGCCTAGACCTTTGTAAAATTTCTACAAACATTTTATATTTGTTTGTTTGTTTGTTTGTTTAAAGATTTTTTTTATTTATTCACTTGACAGAGATCACAAGTAGGCAGAGAGGCAGACAGAGAGAGAGAGAGAGGAAGAAGCAGGCTCCCGGCAGAGCAGAGAGCCCAATGAGGGACTCGATCCCAGGACCCTGGGATCATGACCTGAGCCAAAGGCAGAGGCTTTAACCCACTGAGCCACCCAGGTGCCCTCTACAGACATTTTAACAGAAGAAAAGATGATCCATGCTCTCTGCTTTTTAAAGGTGTACTTTCTGTCTGAATGAATATAATATTATGCAAATTATTTTAAATTATGATTTGAATTTAAAAAGACAAGCTGATATTTTCTTTAGTTCTAAACGTTAGTTAAATGTATAACAGGGGCATCTGGGTGGAACAGTTGGTTGAGTGTCCAGCTCTTGGTTTTGGCTCAGGTTGTGATCTCATGGTCGTGGGATCAAACCCCAAGTCTGGCTCCATACTCAGTGAAGAGTCTACATGAGATTCTCTCTTCTCTCTTTCTGCCTCTCTCTCTTGTGCTCTTTCTGAAATAAATAAATCTTTAAAAATAAACACCAAAAAGAGTCAGTAAATTATAGTTACCTCCTATGGTTCAAAAGATTCTCATGGAAAGATACATAAGTGATATTGCAGTAGAGTTGGCTTTATACGGTTTATCGGGTAGTCACTGATAATCCAGTGCAGATATATTTAAAGTACTATTAAATTTAGAGTAAACAAGAATAAGAACATCTTTAATCTATACCATCTTTAATCTATGATATCAAAGAAATTCATTGGAAAATGAAAAATTTATTGAAACAATTCGAGTCATAAAATTTTAAAGTCCCCAAAATGGTTATTTCAATTGTATTGCACAAGTAGGATGCTATTCATACTATATAGGGTTGTAGGTAGAATTTGAAATTTCAGAATAATCTAGTGGTTATTGATTGGTTATTTAAATACCATTAAAGTAACTGTATGTTATTGTTAATATCTATCATTTAGATAATTTTATATCAAAACTCTACCACAATGAAAATCTATAATCATTGTTCATCTAGATAAATAGACGTAGTCATTTATATTGATGTATAAATGACTTTTTTCTATTTTTATTACTCTACTTAATCCTAAATAATTGATTAACAAAAACTGCTGAGACTATAAATACATTACCCTATGGAGCATTACTTAATTCTAGTCTGAATAAAACCATAATGGAACATTTATATTTATGTATTTAAAGTACTATTATTGATTGCAGATGACTACTAAATATTTTATACACCTTTGTAAATATTGCCCATTGGTTTGTATATAGAAAGATCCTGGTAATTTAAAAATGAAATTTCTCCTCTTTCTACATTCTATTTCTAGTTTTCCCAAGGGTATCAAACTGGAAAACTTTCATGAGTCTGATATCTCTGGTGAGTTTGGCAGCAAATGGTGCCTAAATTTTCATTCTTCAACCATATAGAAGAACAGCTATCTCATCTTTTAGAAACCAGGAAGGGGGATTGGAGGCTTAAAGAATCCCTAAAATGTCAGTAACTATTTTATGGAATGATGTAAAAAGCATTGCAAATGGCTTTCTTAAATTGTCAAAACTGAGGAACAATGCTTTTGATATTTCAATCAACCTAATCAGATTATATTTTTGATACCTCAGCAACTGTGTCTCCAGGATGTCACTGCCCAAGTCTACATCTGCATTAATCTTCATAATCTCAGGGTCTTTAAGAATGCCTTGCACATGGTCAGTCAATAAAAGTATGCTGAGTGGATAAACTCAGACTTAGAAATTGTGATGTTCTTCTAATGCCTTAAATGTATAATATGCCATGAAAAGCCTGGAGTAATAACTATGGCTATTATCTTTTGCATCAAACATGAAGTAAGAACATACCCATGGGTATATTAAACCATTTTTGTAAGCTTCACTTGTCATGAAAAACAAAAAAAAAAACTGTCCATAATTCATTACATCTAAAGTAAAAATATCCTTAATAAGATATTTTACTAATAATGTTTTGGAGAGATAATATCAGCTTGTATTACTTGAAATAACAGGAAAAAAGTGCAAAATAAAGTTACAATTCAAAGAAAAAGGGATAGAAAAATGAAAAGAATGTATTTATCTGTTTGAAAATAGAAAGCGCTTCTCAAAATTAGTCTCCAGATGAAAATGGCTATTATTACCCAGTTGTTAGATAGATACTCCAGATAATTTCCAAGTACAAAATAATTATTTAATAGAACAAATACAACATACATTTAAAAAATTAATTGAAATCATTATGAGATTAGTTAGAGAAGAAAAGAACTACTTTGGCTTTTCAAAAATCATTTAATTAGATGCACTTTTGTAATATACCAAAAACTTTTTGTCAGCTTCTAAATAGTATCTTACCTGTTCTAAATTTAAATTGATTATTTCAGATATAAACT
Organism: Mustela nivalis; assembly: GCF_964662115.1. NCBI lineage: Eukaryota > Metazoa > Chordata > Mammalia > Carnivora > Mustelidae > Mustela > Mustela nivalis. The sequence goes on from NC_139034.1 coordinate 68,740,546, forward strand.
TACTGGTAATTTAATTTCTTCAGAAATAATAAGATGACAATAGACAATGTCATAATGTTCACATTTTGAGACAGTAGCTTACTGAGGTTCTATTAAGAAAGAAGAAAATAATACCTTTAACAAAGAAATGCAAAACAATAAATTTTAGAAATTACTTGTGCTTCAAAGACATGTGGAATCACAGAATTGTATTACATATTTCTATATTGACAATTGACTTTTAGAACAAGATGTAAATCCTATGGCAATTACACTAGCAATGAATGTTTCAAAGAGATTTATATTAGCCATACATCAAATAGCTATTTACAGAAATAGTAGTCATCACACAGTGAATATGAGACTCACTCACAAACATATCTTACAGGAACCATTGCTGGTCAAGTGGCCAAATCAAAATATATTTCTCATGATGTGTAATAGAGCTATATTATTTTCTAAATTTGATTCAATAGTCACTATAATACACATATCTATAAAGTGCTTTGCTGTGTGAATAACAATGCAAAATATAGAATTCAGCTTTTTATAGATTATCAAATTATTGATAGTCACAATAACATATAATATAAAATATATTTCAATAAATGTTAATTGAATTGCATTGACCTTTTCCTTTAGTAAGACAAGAGACATCTTGACAATCTTCTGCTATTTTGCATATAAGAATGTTAAATGTAATAATAATCATGCTTATGTATATTATTAAAGACCCTGAAAGGTGTATCTCTTATGGGTGGAAACAGTGTTCTCAGGTCCAGGAAGTGACACAAATGCTGAAGCTGCCAGATACCAAGGGGCATATAAACCAATGTTAATGGCCTAGAAATTTAGTACCTTGTCCTGAGTAGAGTGGAAATTTGAATCCAGAACCACCTTATATATTTCAAGTTCCAAGGAAGGGTTATCTCTCAAAAAACAAGTGCATTTAAAAAAAAAAAAAAAAAAGTTCTCAGGACATCTGGGTGGCTCAGTGGGTTAAGCCTCTGCCTTCAGCTTAGATCATGATCCCAGGGTCCTGGTATGGAGACCTGCAGTGGGCTCGCTGCTTCTCAGGGAGCCTGCTTCTCCCTCTCCCTCTACTGCTCCTCACTGCTTATGCTCTCTATCAAATAAATAAATAAAATCTTTAAAAAAAAAAAATTCCCACCACAGAGACAGAAGAGCAAGAGAAATTTTCTGTTTCATCCCCAGCTCTGAGTGTAGGTTAAAAATAAACAAACAAACAGAAGGCTCCCTGGAAAATTTGTTTATACTAGCTAGTTCTCATATAATTTGATTATTCGCTCTCAAGGAATCTCAAAAGCAACATGCTTTTTGAAACTTAAAATAAAATAGGACTATAATATTCGTAGGTAATTAATAAGCAAACATAAGCCCTCTAAAGTAAATGCTTTCTTAACATGGCTCTCAAACATTTCAATAAGTAGCATTCCAGGAAATGTGAAGTTGTAGTAATAATCAATTTTTTAAGAAACTACACAAAGTGCAGAAGTAAGCAAATGAAGAATTTAAGGAAAAACAGAACTAGATAAATGAATATCTTATCTAATGAAATTACTAATTATAAAAGAAGTATTAAGAATGTTTATTGTGTATGTAGAAATTGAAGAGCAATGGAAAACTCAAGAAGGATGGCAGATATTGAAATTAAACAGTTACAAAGTCAACCAGCATACTGGGTAATAAGTGAAAATAAAACTAATTGGCATATGAAATTAGGTAAATTATTGAGGAATTAACAGAAACACAAAAGTTTAAAAAAATGCATGAAGGTTTAGCAAAAAGACAGATGAGGTTGCCCAAAATATATCTCCTAAGAATTCTAGAAATAAGCAGTGACAAGAATCAAAGACAAACAATATCCAAGGAGGTAATAGCTCAAAAATTATCACTGTGGAGGAAATATACGATCCCAGACTTCAGGAAAGGAAGAATCTCACATACGTAATCATACAAAGACATGCACACCTAGATACATCTTTGTAAGTGGGTTACTCAGAGGTTACTCAGGGTTGCTCAGAGGAAAGAGAAGCCCTTAAAAACAGTTGGGGGGACAAGAGCTGATTATGCATTAATTGAAAATGTATGAGCCCCTGGTTTCTCGCTAGCAGTGAGAAGACAAGAAATAATACTTCTAAATTATTTGTGGGAATAATCACTACTAAAAGGTGAATAAATTTCAAAGGAAGAAAAATGATCCTAGCTGGAAACTGGCCATGTTAAAAGAGATTATGTGTTAGTAAAAAGGTAAATAGGTTTTTAATGTAAATAAAGTTTGAACAAACAGGGGTGATACAAAGCAATAGTAACAAATCCTAATTGGCAGAGTTTTAAAAAAAACAAGATTAAAGTAAGGGAGGTACACAAACTATTTTGTATGAACTAGAATAAGTTTGCCTGCAATTACTGAATACTGGATCCCTTTTTTTTTTTTTTTTTTTTTGGTTCAGGAGAAGAGTAAATGACTGATTCATTTTCAAATATGCTAAGTTAACTACACTTATTAAAGTTTGTAGGTTTGGTGTGCCTGGGTGACTCAGTTTGTTAAGCATCTGCCTTCATCTCAGGTCATGATCCTGGGGTCCTGGCATTGAGCCACACATCAGCCTTCTGCTCAGAGTGGAGTCTGCTTCTCCCTCTGCATCCCCCATGCTCGCTCTCTCTCTCTCAAATAAGTAAAATCTCTAAAATAAATAAATAAATAAAAGAGGTGTCTAGGATAATCACTAAAATAACAGAAACATTTCATATATCTTCTAAGTCAATGACTGTGGGGGCATCTGGGTGGCTCAGTAGGTTAAGCAACTGACTCTCTTTTTTTTTTTTTTTTTTAACATTTTATTTATTTATTTGACAGAGAGAAATCACAAGTAGATGGAGAGGCAGGCAGGCAGAGAGAGAGGGAAGCAGGCTCTCTGCTGAGCAGAGAGCCCGATGCGGGACTCGATCCCAGGACTCTGAGATCATGACCTGAGCTGAAGGCAGCGGCTTAACTCACTGAGCCACCCAGGCGCCCAGCAACTGACTCTTGATTTTGGCTTAGGTCCTTACCTCAGGGCCATAGGACCAAGCCCAGTGTCAGGTTCCCCAGTCAGCGGGGAGTCTGCTTGAGATTTTCTCTTTTCTACCCCCTTTGCCCTTTCCCAATGCTCATGTGTGCGCTCTCTCTCTCACACATAAATAAATAAATCAATCTTTTAAAAAAATTATTCAATGGTTGTAGAAAAAGGAAATGAGGAAAATTACAAAACAATCAAAAGGAAGAAGAAACCTGTGTTGGAAGAAAGAAAAGATGAGATAAATAGCAAGAAGAGACCCAGGTGTTTGGAAAACATTTGAATATGTCATATTCACAAGATAATGAAATGGATTCAACCAGACTTAAGTTGAATTAAAAAATGCTAAATGCAGTGTACAAGAGAAACACCAGTGCACAAGGTGGAAAGAAAAGGAATAGCATATTAATTTGCTAGGACTGCCATAATAAAATCCCAAAGACTGGTGTCTTAAACAACCAAAATGTGTATTCTTACAGTTAATAGAGGTTAGAAGTTCAAAATCAAGGTGTTGACATGGTCAATTTTTTTGAGGGTCACAGGGAAGGGATGTGTTCCAGGCTTTCTCTCCTTGCCTTATAGATGTTCATCATCTCTCTGTGTCTTTCTATCATCTTTTCTCTCTGCCTGTCTGTGTTCAAATTTACTTCTCTATAAAGACACTAGTTGGTTAAGGCCCACCCTAGCAAACTAATATTAATTTAATTACTTTAAAGCCCCAGTTTTGAAATAGAGTCATATTCTGAGGTGCTCAGGGTTAAAACCTCAATATTAATTTTGAGGGATATGAGTTACCAATAACAGTTGGAAAAGACATAATATAGAAATATTAATAAAAATAAGCTCTATAGTTACATTTATAGCAAAAGAAGATAAAACTTTAGTCAAATTGTATTGTTATTATAATGATAAAGGGGCTAACAATATAATGATTTGACTCAATACACTCTAAGATATAATATTTTTTCAGTTGTGTGCATGTCATAAAATTCTTTCAAATATTAGAACACAAAAATAAATAAATAAATTTACCATAATAGTCTGAGAGTTTTTAACATATGCCTTCCAATTATTCATTAATCAAGAAGACAAAAAATCAGTAAGAATATACAAAAATGTAATCATGCAATTAACAAGGTTTAATGAACGTATCTAGGACTGAGCTCCTAACAATTAGTGACAATATATTTTTTTCTCAAATACATCTAAAACAATCTTATCCACTGACAAATCTTTATACCATGAATCAAATTTCAACAAATTTTTAATAAGTTGGATCACATAGACCATATATTTTGGCCATAAAACATTATTCTATAAATATCCAGAGATAAGACACTATTATACATTAATATAATGGTAACCTATAGACTAATAAAGTAATCAGAAAGGAAATTAGAAAATGTTTCTTAAGTTTGAAATACAACAAAATACTACATATCAAAACTCATATAAAATACATGTATGTAGGGGCACCTGGATGGCTCAGTGGGTTAAAGCCTCTGCCTTTGGCTCAGGTCATGATCCAGAATCCTGGGATGGAGCCCCACACCCGGTTCTCTGCTTGGCAGTGAGCCTGCTTCCCTTCCTCTCTCTGCCTGCCTCTCTGCCTCCTTGTGATCTCTGTCTGTCAAATAAATAAATAAAATCTTAAAAGAAAAGAAAAGAAAACATGTATGTATACAAAATATATCTCTATATTATATAGAGAGCCATGATTAGTGTTTGTAATTATAAAATGCAAAAGCTCTCAGTTTTTAATAATATTGACAACAAAGTGTTCTCATAAAACTGAAGTCTTCAATTTTATTTGAATTTTGTATGTTTCATTTCATCTTCAGAACTTTCTTTACCAAATTACATCTTAGTAACTTCCAACTGTAATTCTGAATTCTGTGTACTCCTACATTTAAAAGAACCATATACATCCTATGTTTCTGGGGGCTAGTTTCACTAATAAAGAAAGAGCTTAAAAACTTGTACTCAGCTTTGACTATAACTCAATCAATTCCCAGTTTCATTCCTTGTTTCGGAAGTCATTGACATTTCTGTCCATGCCCATGCCATATCCATATTATCTTGTGTATTTTATTTTTACCTTGCTGTCTTTATTTACAATCTCATGTCCCTACCACCCTGAGACAAGTTATTTTAATGTACTTAGTATTTTTTATTTCTTTAAACTGTTTTCACTTAGTTTGTTCAATTTCACTGTTCTAACTTCTTAAATTAAATGTGTATATTTTTATTCATTTATTATCCTCTGTGGATAAAGGTAATCAAAAACACACCGTTTTAAGTACTTCCTAAAAAATGTGTCACCAAACATTTTATAATTGCCATTTTATTACTGACATTATTTTATTATTAAAAGTTGTTAAGTTGTTATTGTTTAGTTTTAAGTATTAGCTTTTTTGCCTAATATTTTGTAGAATATATCATTTAGGTTTGAAGCATAAGGATTGCTATTAACTATGCTTCCTATCATGATTTGTAAGTTAATTCATTTGTGGTCCACAGAATACAGTCTATATGAAGTTGAATCTTCAAATGTAGTTAGGATATCATTATAAACTTTTAAATAGTTAATTTTATGAAAATTTGATGTGAGGTTAAATAAATTTATATTATTTGATTATGGCACATAATAGCAAAACACATAAACACACATTTAAAATTGATATAAAAATTCAGATTAATGTTTGTGTATAAATTTCATTTCAATATTTTATTCTTCAAGTTCTCTCTCTCACTTATGTCTGTTTTTTTTTTGTCTCCTTTAGAAATACATGTTAAAGTATCTTCCTACAAATATATGATTTATGTACCTCTATCCCTTGTTCTTCTAGCTGTTGCTTTATGTAGTTGGAGATCAAGTTGTTAGATCCATATGTTTGTATTTTTTTTAAATTTTATTAATATTTTCATACTTGAATTTATAACATTTCTCTTTAGTATTTATCCAAGTGTGATTTTTTCATATTTTGTGTATGTGTTCATGTGTGTGTGTTTGTTTAAAAACTTACTTCCATGGCTCTTTTTGTTTGTTTATATTTTTCTAGTGTAGAATTTTCATTCCTATATTTTTTAAATGATTTTTGAAGTGAAATTCAATAATATAATATTAAGTTTTTAAATGACCAATTCAGTTTTATTCAGTATATTCATAGTATTGCGCAGCAACCAGAGCTATCTATTTCAAAAAATTTTTCATCAGTCCCAAAGGAAACTCCATACTCATTAAAACAGTTACTCTCCATTACCTGTCCTTAAGCACCTGGCAACCACCAATTTGCTATCGGTGTTTAGGGATTTACCTATTGTAGATAATTCATGTAAGTGGATGATATAATATGTTGCTCATTGTTTCTGACTTCTTTCACCAAACATAATGTTTCTAGGTTCACACATGTTGTATATCATGTCCTAGTTATTCATTCCATTTTATGGCTGAGTAATACAACACTGGATGCATATTCTACAATTTGTTCATTCATCGGTTGACAAATATATTGGTTGATTCCACTTTTTTACTATGAGCAGCGGTAATTGTGATCATGCATGTACATGTGCTTGTTTTTCTATCCATTTTGTGACTGTGTGTGTGTGCACGTATACCTAAGAGTGAAATTGCTGGATCTTTGATAATTCTGTATTTAACTATTTGAGGTACTGTCAAATCATTTTCCACAAGTGGATCACTTTACATTCCCATCAGCAATGTAAAAAGTTTCTAATTTCATGTCTTCACCAATACTTACTGTTTTCTTTTTTAATTGTAGCCATACTGGTGTGTGTGAGTGATACATTATTGTGCTTTTGATTTGTATTTTCCTAGTGACTAATGATGTTAAGTGTTATTGTATGTGCTTGTTGGAGATTTTTATATTTTTCTGTAGAGAAATGTCTGTTCAAGTTTTGCCTACTTTTAATTGGATTTTTATGTTTCTGTTTTGAGTTTTGAGTTTTTCTTTCTGTATACTAGATATCATATATATGACCTGAAAATATTTTCTTCCCTTTATTATGTTGTGCACTCACTTTTTTTTTTTTTTTTTTTTTTTGAGAGGGAGAGAGCAGGCTTGCTTCTCACATGCCAGGGGTATGGGAAGAGCAGAGGGAGAGGGACAAGCAGACTCTGAAGTGATTGAGTCCAACCTGAGGCTTCACCACATGACTCCAAGATCATGACCTGAGAAAAAATCAAGAGTCTGACAGTCAGCTGACCTGGGGCCCTGCATTCACTTTCTTAATAATGTTCTTCTATATACACAAGTTTTTAATTCTGATGAAGTCCAATTTATTTTATTTTATTATTTTTTTTTTTACATATTTCTGTTCGTGTTTTGGGTGTCATATCTAAGAATTTATTGCCAAATCTAAGGTCTTGAAGATTCCCCTGTATGTTTCTTCTAACAGTTTTATTATCAATTTTAGCTTTTTTTTTTTTTAAATTTTATTTATTTATTTGACAGAGAGAAATCTCAAGTAGTCGGAGAAGCAGGCAGAGAGAGAGAGGGTAGCAGGCTCCCCGCTGAGCAGAGAGCCTGATGCAGGCCTCGATCCCAGGACCCTGGGATCATGACCTGAGCCGAAGGCAGAGGCTTTAACCCACTGAGCCACCCAGGCGCCCCAATTTTAGCTTTTTGATAGTTGAATCTCGTCACATATAAAATAATTACTGGTAAGAAAGGACTTCTGTCACTTTAATGTTTGATTACTATTGTCCTGTACCTTTTTTGTTCCTCATTTTCTCTATCACTCCTTCTTTTGTGCTTTATTGTTTGTAGTCTTTCTAATTCCCTCTTATCTTTTTGTGTTTATTTCTTAGGTATTTTCTTAGTGATTTCCATACAGAGTATAACATCCCAAATTTATAACAGTCTAATTTGAATAGATATCACCTTAATTTAAATAGCATAAATAGGGGCGCCTGGGTGGCTCAGTGGGTTAAGCCGCTGCCTTCGGCTCAGGTCATGATCTCAGGGTCCTGGGATCTAGTCCCGCATCGGGCTCTCTGCTCAGCAGGGAGCCTGCTTCCTCCTCTCTCTCTCTGCCTGCCTCTCTGCCTACTTGTGATCTCTCTCTGTCGAATAAATAAATAAAATATTTAAAATAAATAAATAAATAAATAAATAGCATAAATACATTTCTGCTGAATATCGCTCCCCCTCTTATTTTATTTCATAATATACATTCTTATATATTATGTGACCATTAATAGAGATTTATAATTATTTTATGCTTTGTCTTTTAAATTATATGGAAATGAAAGGAGGTTTTGCAGTATCGAAATACAATATTGGCTTTTACTTTTACCTTTACCAAAGTTCATTATTTCCTCTTATTGCTTAGAGTTACTATCTAGTGTCTTTTTTTATTTCAGCTTGAACAGTATTAGCATTTCTTATAGGGTGGGTCTTCTAATGACTAAACTTCTCAAGTTTATTTACTGGGAATATTTCATTTCTAATTGATTTTTGAACATTAGTTTTGCTGAATATAGAATTCTTGGTTGCCAGTTATCTCTCTTAACACTTTGAAAATATTACCCTAATCACTCTTGTCTCTCTGGTTTCTGATAAGAAAATTGCTGTGAATGGTATTAAGGATACTTTGAGATGAGTTGCTTCTCCCTTGTTGCTTTCAGAATTCTCTGTTTATCTTTGGCTTTTGACAATTTGATTATAGTGTATTTCAGTGAGCATTTTTTGGCATGCTTTGAATTATTGAGGTCCTTAAATGTGTAGTTACTTGTTTTTAATCAAATTTGAGAAGTTTTGGCTCATCCTTTTTAAAAGTAATTTTTCTTTTACTTTTTATCTTCTCTCTCTGGGTAAATGTGTTTCTATTTTTTTCTTTTTTGTGCTTGTAAATGGGATTATTTTCTTAATTTCCTTTTCAGATTGTTCACTGTTAGTGTAGAGAAATACAACTGATTTTTGTGTCCTGCAACTTTGCTGAGTTTGTTTCTTATTTACTAGTCTTCATTTGGAGGCTTGACTAAGGAAGAATCTGCTTTCAAGACTCCTCAGTTCTTTGGCAGAATTCATTTGCTTGCAGTTGTAAATCTGCAGTCTCTGCTGTCTGTGGAGTGGAGGTTGCCCTCACCTCTTGGGGGTTGCCCACAGTTTCTACCATGTCGTCTGTGGTCTATGTTCACCATGGCTTGCTTCCCCCCCACCCCCCCCACCCCCCCACCCCCCACCCCCCCCACCCCCGCCAATCATTCATGGTATTTGTTCTCTCAAGGTACCAAAACAAACACCACAGACTGCATGGCTTAACAACAACAAAAAAATTGGCTTCACAGTTTTGGAGATTGTAAATCCCAGATTAAGACCCAGCAGGAGCAGAGATGCCTGGTGGCTCTGTCAGTTAAGCATCTGTCCTTGGCTTGGGTAATGCTTCCAGGGTCCTGGGACTGAGTCTGCATCAAGCTCCTCACTAGCTAGAAGCCTGCTTCTTCCTCTACCTGCTGATCCTCCTGCTTGTGCTCTCTGTTTCTCTCTCTTTGACCAATAAATAACTCTTAAAAATCTTAAAAAAATAAACATTTAAAAATTTTTAAAAAAGAACCAGCAAGATTGGCGTTTGGAAAGTGCTCCTTTTTTGGATTGTAGATGGCCACCTTCTTAATGTCCTCACAAGGACTTCCTTCAGTGGAAGTGCATGGAGAGAGAATGTCCTGGTATCTTTGATTATAAGGTCACTAATCCTACCAGTTCAGGGCCCGGGCCTTATGACCTTTATTACTCCCTTAGAGCTTCCATCTACAAATACATTCAACAAATACAGCCACGCTGGGGGTTAGGTTTTCAACATAAGAATTCGAGGGGAGCACAAACAATCAGTACAAAACATTCAGTTAGCAAGGAGAATCTCTAAGAGTCTGCTAGCCATGTAGAGTCTACTATAGCACAATCACGAGAGTGACATCCCCTTATCTTTGCCATATTATATTTGCTAGAAGCAACGTACAGTTCCTAGACACACTATAGGGAACTACACAAAGACTTGAACAGCAGAGGAAAACATTACGGAGAACATCTGAAAGTCTTTTTACCAGAGTTTGAAAGTCAAGATTTTTATTTTATTTTTCAAGTGGTTACCTCTCAATTGTAAAGATACAAATTTAGTGTACTTCTCTTCTAATATTCTTTTTCATTCATTTAATTTAATTATTCATTATTCATTATTCATTTTTTCATTCACTTAATTTCATTATTTAATTCATAAACAAACCTGTAAGGTTTATTTTCTATCTCTTATTTTTTAATTTTTTAATTATCTTTGGAGTCCAATGTAGTGAATCAATAATTTTATACATTACTCAATGGTCACCACAAGGTGTATTCTTAATCCCTTACACCTGTCTCACCCATCCCCACAACCAACACCCCTGTTTTAACCACCTATTTGTTCTCTATACTTAAGTGTGGGTTTTTTTTTCTTTTTTTCTGTTTGTTTTGTTTCTTAAATTCTACATGTGAATGAAATCATATTTGCTTTCTCTGACTGACTTATTTCATCAGCATTATATCCTCCAGATCCATCCAATTGTTGCAAATGGCAAGATTTCATCTGTTTCTATGACTGAGAAATATTCCATTTTGTGTGTTTGTGTGTGTGTGTATACACACTTTATTCATCTGTTGACAGACATTGGGTTGCCTCCATATTTTAGCTGTTGTAAATAATGCTGCAGTAAACATCAGGTGCATATATTCTTTCAAATTTGTGTTTTTGCATTCTTTGAGTAAATATCCAGTAGCAGAGTTACAGAATTATATGGTAATTTTATGTTTAACTCATTGAATCTGTTTCTGTGTGTTAGGAAAGTCAGCTACATGTCCTGCTTTTAAAAACAGCAGCCTTGGGACGCCTGGGTGGCTCAGTTGGTTAAGCAGCTGCCTTCGGCTCAGGTCATGATCCCAGCGTCCTGGGATCGAGTCCCACATCGGGCTCCTTGCTCGGCAGGGAGCCTGCTTCTCCCTCTGCCTCTGCTTTCCACTCTGTCTGCTTGTGTTCACTCGCTCCTCTCTCTCTCTCTGATAAATAAATAAAATCTTAAAAAAAAAAAAAAAAGTCAAATCATGGCAGAGTCTCGAATTTAAAAAAATAAATAAATAAATAAAAAATAAATAAAAACAGCAGCCTTATTAAGAAGGGATCCTATAATGCCCTGCAGTGCAGTGTCCCCTATACTGGAGCTTCAGGGGTATCTCCTGTGTGTGTTGCGTGCACCCTGCTGTTGTGACTGAATCACATTTGCCTTCAGCTCAGGTATCGGCAAAGTCTTTCTTCACCTGTTGTGGCTATTGTTTGGCTCCTGTGCTGTTAGTGGGCCAATCTGGGGCTGCTTCTGCTGGAGTCAAGCATTTCAGGCAGTAGCCCTGAACTGCGGAGTGTTCTCCCTTTGTTGTCCCCTGAGAAGCTTGCATGGTGGCTGGTCCTGCAGTCAGACTGTATCTGGCCTCCCTGACCACAGCTGAGGCTCCAGTGAACTGGTATGTGTGGTTTTCTTCCCCTCTCCCTGGGTGGGAGTCACTTTGGGTAGTACTCACATCTGTCCCTCTGTCAGAGATGCTTGTGTACTTCCATGCCTGGGTCACTACTTTGGGTGAACTCCTGTCTTTCTGTTTTTTTTTTTTTTTTAATTTTTATTTTTTTCTACTCTATTTTGTTACTTGATTCTTGTCCCATTATTACTTGACTGGTATAGAGAGAGGTTTATCTGATCTCTGTTTCTTCTCTTTATTAAATATTTACACATCTTAGGATGCCTGGGTGGTTCAGTTGGTTAAGCATCTGCCTTCAGCTCAAGTCATGATCCCAGGGTCCTGGGATCGAGTCCCGCATCAGGCTCCCCGATCAGTGGGAAGCCTGCTTCTCTCTGCCTGCCACTCCCCCTGCTTGCGCTCTCACTCTCTTGTTCTTGCTCTCTCTCTGGCAAATGAGTGAATGAATAAATGAATGAATGAATGAATAAGTAAATAAATAAATACTCATCTTTATTTCCTATTTAAATTTTGAGTTTTCTCTTCAAAAATCCTTCCCTCTAACCCTCTCTCTGTCTCTTTTTGTTTTTGTTGTTGTTATTTCTACCAAAAGTTTTTATCAAAGATCAGTATTAGGGCGCCTGGGTGGCTCAGTGGGTTAAGCTGCTGCCTTCGGCTCAGGTCATGATCTCAGGGTCCTGGGATCGAGTCCCGAATCGGGCTCTCTGCTCAGCAGGAGCCTGCTTCCTCCTCTCCCTCTCTCTCTGCCTACTTGTAATCTCTCTCTGTCAAATAAATAAAATCTTTAAAAAAAAAAAAGATCAGTATTAGTAAACTTTTTAAACTTTACATATATGGAGAACATATGTATTATATGCTCATGTTTTATTGACATATTGGTTAGAGATAAAATCAGTAGTTTAATTTTTCTTTTCTATGAAAATTTAAAAAGGGTTGTTTACTGTTTTCTTATCCCCTTATCACTACGATGACTACTGGTCAGAATCTGATTTTTTTTCTTCTTTGAGACTCTATGAACTTTAACAACTTCTGAAAATGACTCTTTGATGATCTTATTACTCTATGTGTGGATTTTTAACTATTCTGTTTGAAATTATCATATTCCTTTCAATGAGATGTATTTTTTGTTCTTATAAATTCTTTGAAATTCTGTATATCTATTTTTCATTTTTTTCTTTCTCACACATCTGGACTATCTGAATAGCAATCCTACACACCTAATACTTTTTATCATATATAACCTGTCCTTCTATTTTTCATGTGAATTTTATGAGTTCCTTTATTGAATTTCTAGTTTAATTTATATTTTTAAATGTTATTAGTTCTGTTATTTCTCCATCTAGTGAATTATTTTAACTCATTTTTAAACTAATATTTATACTTAATCTTCTTCATAACTAGTTCTTTCTTTTTCATGATGCTGTCGTGGTGTATTATCTCTTTGAAGTATTATTTATAATTTAATTTTTTTGTGTTTATGTAGTGTGGGTTTTTTACTCTGATGTCTTTTTCTTATTGTAGTTTGATTCTTAAGTACCTATTATATTGGATTTTGAACTTACTTGTCCCTGGAGGTACCACATACTTGGTTAGTAATGTGTGTAAGGTGGAAGGAACAAGGCCAAGGTAGTTTTCAAGTGTGAAGTAGGGAAACCCTTCTCCATGGCAGAGGCTGCAGTACTGTGGTGGAACTTCGGCCATTCAGATCAGTAATTTTCTCTTTAGAAAATTCTGAATCCCAGTAAACTGTCCTCACCTGTTTCATTAGCTTTTCTCCCAGTTTGCTCATAGTATAACAGGAAGGAACCTGTTGATACCATTTACTTCACCCTAGATGTGAACACCCTCTTCTATATCTGGCTCACAATGATGTAGTAATTATCTCAGAGGCATATGACAGAGATCAGGAAGCCCAGTCACAGCTCTCTTCCTGTGTAGACCTCACATACACAACACCAAGCCGGTTACAGCAAGTTACAATGGACTTTGTTACACTAGCAATTCCTCACAATATGCAAGTTCTTCAAATCTGTAAAAATTGCATGAACAATATCAATATCATGTTGATGAAGTTTCCACAGGATATTTTCAAAAAACATGATGATCTTAATCTCTGAATAATTGTTTCCTTCCTCCCACTTTGGCTCTCAAAATGGCTTTCTTTTTTGATTGATTGCTTTTAGTCCCTTGGAGTTGCTTTTGAGTTTTCCTTGTATACTTTTCTTCCTACCAAGTGTTGAATTTATTGACGTGCTACCTAAAGTATTCTGTCTTATAAAATCTTTATAGTACTATAGTATTGCCAAGCTCCATTTATTAAAACAAAACAAAGCAAAATGAAACTCTGCTTTCCCTTTTGATTTGCGTGGCACATCTGTTACACATCAAATTACCATGCATACATAGGTCTATTTAGGGGCTCTCTTTCCTCTTTCAGACATTTATTTATCTATGCCTGTGACTAAATGAAAGAGTGTTGCCCATTTTGCTTTGTAGTAAATTTCTGTCTCGTAGAGTAGCTTCTTTCATAATTGTTCTTCAGTCTTCAAGAGTGTCTTGGCTCTTCCTTGGGTTTTCTTATAAGTTGTAGCTTATACATTTCCATTTAAAAAATGTTGAGATCTTTTTGAAATGTTTAAGTTTTACTTAATATTGCACTGAATCTCTTAAGATTTACTGTTGTGCTGAATTTAATAAGACTATTAATCTATCACTATAGCTTTACGTAACTGAGTCTGCAAGTTCATGAGCATGATATACATATTTACGTAAATCCTCTTTAAATATCTTTAAGTAAAGCCTCATGGTGGTTCTTAGAGTAAACTTGGCCAAACTTCGTTTTATAGTGATCTTTTTAGGCTGCTGTGTAATTTGATCATGTGTATATGCAAAACGTGTGGATCCGTTGCCATGAATGCTTGACCCTTTGCTTTGCCTCCTTGTGTACCTGGGGATTTTTTGTGCTGATCATTGTCTAAGACAAAGGTGTTTTGGAAATGCTTTGTGTTTGCTTTCCAGGAGCATACCAGAGCGCAACTAATAAAATACAGTTCCTTGGTTCAGTTCCTCGATCAGCACAGACCATGTGTATCTAGGACGGGAATTTTTACATGGCTTATTTGCTGCCATTGCTTTTTAGGGACCCTCCCATTTCTCAGTAGAAACTCAGTAGTAACTGAGAAAGGGAGGGATCCCTAAAAAGCAATGGCAGCAAATAAGCTGTTGCGGGTGCTATGGCTGTTTGGACCTGCTTAGTGGCAACTTGGTTTTATTGTGGGTAGAGTAGGATGGTTGAATTTCTCCTTTGCTTAGTAGCCTAAGCAAAGCGTAGGCTTCATGCCTGAAGGCATGTAGAGACTTGTGCCATCACCATAATGCAGAGCAGAGTGTCTTAGAAACTCCCTACCTTGTGGTATTTTTTGGCTTAATTCTTTCCTACTTAGGATGGAAAGTTTTGAAACTTAAGTCTAGGTCTGTGGTATCCACAAATGCCATCAGACAATGAAAAACTTTGTTGCTTCAATACTGTTTACCTTCATAAATTCAGGCTTTTCTCCATCATTGGGCGTGGGAATTTCAAGTTGTTGTGGTTTTTTTTTTTTTTTCATTTCTTCAAAATTTTAGGTTATGTCTTCTAAATTTAGGGAGAATTTTCTTCCATTTAGGTTTGCTCCAAATAATTTGTCGTATCCTTATTAGAACTGGACTTTCCACAATTTATTTTTCACATTGCAGGCAGAATGGTCTTTCTGCATGCCTCCCTATAAACCTTATCATATCTTTGTCTTAAAATATTGACTACCTTCTTATCACTTTCCTTCCTTTCTTAAAATTGTCTCTAAATTTAATATGTAATGATATAACTCTTTTTATTTATTTATTTATTTTTAAAGATTTTATTTATTTATTTCACAGAGAGAGATCACAAGTAGACAGGCAGAGAGGCAGGCAGAGAGAGAGAGAGGGAAGCAGGCTCCCTGCTGAGCAGAGAACCCGATGTGGGACTCGATCCCAGGACCCTGAGATCATGACCTGAGCCGAAGGCAGCAGCTTAACCCACTGAGCCACCCAGGCACCCAGTAATGATATAACTCTTGAGACCTAGAGTTCTATCTCACTCTAATCTTTATTCCGTTGATCCTGAAAAGCTTTTATTCCAAAAATGCAGTTTCTTTCCTTGCCTCTGGCCTTTGAACATGACATATTTCTGTATAGAATCTATCCTCATCACTCTATTTTTTTTTTCTTTCTATCATAGACTTATTGTTCAGACCTCAGTTTAAAGATTCACTCTGACAGGATATAGTATAACTAATAGTTAAATATGCTGGACACCACTGCAACTTTCTGAACTCATCTAGCCTTCATTATCCTATCTAGAATGTCAAGGTACCTAAAATTTCTATTGTGTGATTAAACTAAGTAATGTACTCTGTTTTATACAGTAAACAACAAGTGCCAATTGCCATTATCACTGGCTTATTTGTATTTGTGCCCTCCCTCACTTGATAAGATTGGGGAATTGCCAAAGTCTGTATTTTTATATATCCTTTTCTTATTGCTTATAAACATCAGAAATTGAGATTTTCATTGTTTAGCGATTGGCTTTCATTAGTGTTTAAGACCTTGAAGGTGAGAACTCTACCTTACCCATACTTTTATTCACTGTGCCTGATATATAAGTACATCTAGTAAATATTTATTAAACTGACAAGTGAAGAAATGAACAATTATTAAATCACTTTTTATATATATTTGAGATAAAATCATAAGGATATAGTATATTTCTTAAAATGGTACTGCCAGTAAAAGAGATTAGGAATTCTTCTAGCTGTATGCCAACTCTAGGCAAGATGCCAACCTTCAAAACGTAATCTGTATGTTGACATAGGACATGGACATATAATACATATATTGCATTATACTGAAGAAAGTAATAGATTGAGAACATAGAGATTTAAAATCAAAATATTATGACATTGTGTTGGGAAGGTCAAAGTAATTTTGATGGATGAAGTAGGCTTGTAGATGTGACCTAACGTGACATTGATAGAACTTCCAGGACACTGTTTGAAAAATCATGCTTTATTGGTGTTCTGTCATACTCAAAACAAAGATAAAAGCCACCTGGCTGAGGACAATGCACAGCTTTCATGAAACCTGAGAACCATATAGAAATTTGTGCATATTAAGGCTTAAACTTGTGACATGATTTTTTTTGCAGTTTTACCCAAACCAGTATTAAAGTCAGTATTTTCACACGTACATTCAATGAATGGCTTTTATTTTATTCTCTTTACAATGCAACATGATAAGTGTATATGTTATATCAATGTACAGAAGAGGATACTTTACTAGGAGATATACTTAAATTAGTTTACAATTATACTTTAATCTTTTAATTTGTGTTTTTTCCTTTGAGCTTTTAACCTGTTGCAACATCCCCAATAATTACAATGTAACTGGGCTTTACTAGATTTACTGAATCTTGGGTTATCTTCAGATATTTAACATCAACAGTTTGGCAACACATACACTGCATTACACAAGTCCTACATCATAGATAAAAGAAAGCTAGAATAATTTAAGACATAGATAGTGCATAATATCATCCTTTAATAAGGAAGTTAATAGAGGTTATAGAATATGTGACTAAATCAACCCCAGACTTGTTTGGGAAAGTGGAATCAGAAAAAGATAAATATCTATTCCGAGATTCCAGTGTAAAAACAGAAAAGATTGTGACTTATAAAGAAGCACATCTTCAGTATTATTTCAGAAAGTGATAGAAAATCCATAAGATTCAGTATGAAAGCTTTTAGTTAAAGACAAAAATTAACATGGAAAATGTTGATATTACCGTGTTAATATATAAAGTTAGAAAGACAGTTTGGAAACTGAGAAAAAATGTAGAAAAGAAATTGTTCTTATTCTTTGAGACAACGGATTTTGACAACTATAGCATTTTGGCCAATATTATGACATGATGAAAGTGATATTTTGGAAGATTACATAGCAGCAGTTAAAATGATTGATTTGGGTAGGGAGTAAACTAGAGGCAAAGGGATCGGTAACGGGATTATTCCATTTGCCTTATGCTGCTAATGCTACCGCCACTTGCTTAAAGGCTGCTTAACATCAACTTCAGAATGGAAATTTACTTGTCATAGCATATGCCAGAAGAATATTGAATAAAAGTGAACATGTATATCCCAGTCCCAATTCACGGTGTCTGTCTTTGAAATAAACAGCCTGAGATAAATTTCCTGAGTTTTTACACGAAATAGATTCAGAGTAATGACAGGCTCTTCTATGGAATTGCTAACTACTGCGAAATTGAATATAGCAGAACAGACAAGGGTGTCAACCTTATCTCTATTACATTCTAAATGCTGAACGGGGCAGGTGAAGAAAGTACAGACACTGATGTACTCTGAAGTAACAGAATAGTGTTTCTAGGGTAGGTGAAAGGAAAATACAAGCATGAGGTGACTATTGAAGTGGGATTCAAAATAGATATACAATTTACTATTATATACCTAGAGATGTTTAGATATAAGTAATAGATTGAAAGATTCACATATGAGGAAGTGGTGATGCAACATGGGCGCTTAAGTGGGTACGAGAAGAATCAATGAAACAAGATGGGATTGGGAGGGAGACAAACCATAAGTGACTCTTAATCTCACAAAACAAACTGAGGGTTGCTGGGGGGAGGGGGTTTGGGAGAAGGGGGTGGGATTATGGACATTGGGGAGGGTATGTGCTTTGGTGAGTGCTGTGAAGTGTGTAAACCTGGTGATTCACAGACCTGTACCCCTGGGGATAAAAATATATGTTTATAAAAAATAAAAAATTAATTAAAAAAAGGAGATAAAAAAGAAAAAATGAAAAAAATGAAAGATTCACATGAGATTTCTAAAATTTTAGAATACTTGGAATAAATGCTGTAAGGGAAGATACTTGACATATCTATCACAGGTTTTCCATAAATCATAGGTCAAGCATATCATAGGAAAATATTTATCAATGCTCAGAGCTTAATAGCAAGTTCACCAGTTTCTTAGGCTTAAAAATCTACATGGGTACATAGCCATCCTCTGAACCTAATTCAGACAATTGATTGTCTTTTGACAATTTTTAAATGAGGTATATAATCCAATTAAGTTAGACATCGAGACCAGTCAGATGATGGAATTTTTGCGAGATGAAACTTTTGTCTGCAGACAGAAAGGTAGGGGAGAAAGTCAGAGAGAAGCAGAGGTCAAAGACTGGGGGGAGAAGGAGGAAAAATGGGGAGTGAGGGAACAACAGCTGAACAGCAAATGTGAGCATAAGATGCCATGGAAAATAAGCTGCCTGATAATTTATTCGTTCCAATGGAGATAAGGTGCATTTACAATACCAGATTCTGTGGTATGTTCCTATTCCATGGTGATGATAAGCACACAGAAACCTCTGCCAACTAGTTTTTGGCTGTTAACAACATAAACAAGTGACTAAAATAGCTGAGTCTCAGTGATCACAGCTGTACAATGAGCACAGAAATACGGTTTTTGTGAGAACTCAGAAAGATCATTCTTGTTCAATTATTAGCTCAGTGGCTAGTCCTTGGTTAATGCTGAAAACTAAAACCTTTGAACTGTATCGATTTTTCCGTCATGTTTACATCCGTACATTATGTATATTTATATCCATGCCTCCATACATAGAAACAATCACCTTTTGAACTGGTTTGGAATGAGCTTCTCTTTTAAAAGCAATACTTCTTGGAATACACACTAATGCTCTTGAACGAGTTTTACTAGCAACAGATTGTTACTGATTGCCGAGTCTTGGTATGCTGGCTGCTAATTAGGATCCTTCCTTCCACCGTGGCTTAAGACAGCATACCATCACATTACAAACGATCACAACTGATGGGACTATTGCTTGCAGTGCTTTCATAATGAATCCACGGGCCCACCAAGACATGGCTTTGGAGGGGCGCCTGGGTGGCTCAGTGGGTTAAGCCGCTGCCTTCGGCTCAGGTCATGATCTCGGGGTCCTGGGATCGAGTCCCGCATCGGGCTCTCTGCTCGGAAGGGAGCCTGCTTCCTCCTCTCTCTCTCTGTCTGCCTCTCTGCCTACTTGTGATCTCTGCCAAATAAATAAATAAAATCTTTAAAAAAAAAAAAAAAGACATGGCTTTGGAAGACTTGTAGCCAATGGGCCTACTAAGGCATGGCTTTGGAAGACGTCTAGCCAAAATGTGTGTCCATGAGAAGATGGCCATTAGATTTAAAGAAAGTGGAGCAAATGTGCAAATGTCATTTCCAACTCTCCTCCCTGGAAAGAGACAAGGGCAAGCAGAGTGATTACATTTCTCAGATGTGAATCTCCTGTACTTTGTTGCTTAGTTTTTTTAAGATTTGTAAAATCCAGGCTGAGATTAAAACATTCATGTTACCAGAATCACCCGCTGAGTTTTCAGCAGCTCCTGTGGCTTTACAAAGAAGCCAATCCTCCTGTTGCCAAATATCAGGTCTCTCACATCTGTGATGAGATATTTGTAGAATTGAGGAATCAAATTACAAACAACTGAATTCTGGAAGAGTTGGTTAGCAGGCACTTGCAATAGCAGATTGAGGATAGGGGCTTGCTACTCACGAGTCACGTCCAGTTTTGGCTTTCTGTTTACAGTCTGCACCAGTATAGCAATGAGACTGTGGCGGAGAGTCTGGTGTAATTGGATGCCTCACCGTCTTCCATGACCAGTGGAACTAAAAACCAAACAATCTAATAAATGCATTAATGAAAATGTTAGTGGGACTAGGATGAATCCATCAGAGCCAAAACAAAATTGGAAATAAGCTTCTCCCATTCTTCTGGAATTTTTACCACTAAAAAGCAAATTTTCCTGAGTAGTAAGCAGTTTATGGTTATTCAAAAGGTCAGGAAAGACTTTTGATTCTTTAGCAAGTCTCACCCTTAAAAAAAAAAAGAAAGAAAGAAAGAAAGAAAGAAAGACCGTACCTGCTCAATATCCACAAGCCTCATCTATCTTGAAATAAGTAGATTTCATGGAACAAAAGAATTGAAATATTTTCCAGACCAAAGAAAACTAATTGTGTTTAGAGAAATAGAAAAAGGAATCTATTATAGATAAAGGATAACAGGGAATATTCATACAGATAAAATATGAAAGGCATTTTCTTACCTGGTTTTTGCCCAATTTAGAACTCATATTTGGTTCAAATAGCTAATACACTGATATATCAATATTGTTAATGTATATACCAATACCAGTTGAATTCCTTTGTTACCAGAAATTATGAAGATGACAAATTCCCTCTCTATAATACTATAATAATAATACAAAGTATATATTAACTGTTTTCCTAAACAATGAGTTATATTGAATATGCAGTGTGTCATTAAACCAGTATACAGTTTTATATCTCTAGGGAAGTTATCATACTCTCACCCACTGTGGCTAGAAAAAACAATTTGGTGTTGTTACTATGTTTTTCTGAATCTCTGTTCTTTTTTACTTTCCTTTCTATGTTCTAGTTTAGCCTTCAAGTTACATACTAATTCATCTTTGTTTTATTTCAATGCCTCTAATGCATTTGGTATGTATAAACACTGATAAATTGGAACAACCTTTGAATTTCATTTTTGGTTGTTGTTGTTTTGTTTTGTTTTAAACTGAGCTCGTGTATCTGTATTCCCATTGTGGGAATCTGAGTTCTTCTATTCCATTGGCAAAATAGTTTATTGAGATTATAGGAGAGAATGTTCATATTTTTGTCCAGCTAAACTCAAACTTTATCCAGTCTATGTGAAATGACTATGCACAGCTTTAACTTGTCAGCCGTGGGTGGAAACAATTAATTTGCATGAATTTTGTTGCAAAATGGATTATGGAATGGTTTGTATAGATCATTCATGGCACAACACATTTTTCAGTAAATTAAACACTCCTTTTGTTAGATTTAAAGGAAAGAAGAGCAAAGGACATGAGATAAGGGAAAGTAAAAAGAGGACAAATGGGGAGGAGAGGAGAGGAAGACAGGAAAGTGGAGTATTTATTTGGGTGCGAAAGGAAAAGGTAGTATTTATTTTCTTCAAATAACAAAATAAATACTTGAGTTACATGTCCTTTCTTAAACTGTTGATCCTACTCAGGATGCTTTTGTAGTCCAGAAATTCTCTTCAGATTAGGGATGGCAAATAATGTAAGTGCTCATTCTAGATCTATAATTTGAATGAAGCTTGGAGCTGGGTCTGTGTGTATTCTGTTGTTTATTATTCCTTTTTTTTTTTCTTTCTGCGGAGTTGTTTGCCAAATCTAATGTCAGCAAACATGTCCAGCACCGCATTTCGTCCTATAACCAGAGTCAGGCATTTGAGTGTGTCATTACCTCTGTCTCCCATCTGGTAACATGTTCTTTTTCAGATTAGCAGGGCTATTCCTAATCATTCTCCCCCCAAATTTTTACATAATAAAAGAGACCCCACTCATCCCTTGAATCATTTTATTCCATTTAGGATCCCCTCAGAGTGGTGTGGTATCGATTTGGCATTAGATCAAATGTTTTATCTTATGACAGAAGACACAGGTTGCTCAAGTTAAGATTTTAAATAGTTTTGGTCGGGTCTTGCAGATAATTGGATAAGTATCTGTTATTCTGTAGTGTTCTTAATTTCTTCTGTTACAATATTTTGCTCATGAGGTCAGGCGTGTCAGTCACTTGACCCAATTCACTTGACCCAATTCACTTTGTATTTATTAGAAAACTGAACATCTTTTTTATTTTTATCTTTTTGCAGATTTTTTACAGATCCGATGTGGTTTCTCTTCACATTTTATCTAGTGAATGTAGCATAACTGTCATGAGACTAATGAGGAAATAGCCACTATTAAGGCAAAGAAGAGTGGAAATCATAGAACAAGATTCTATTTGAAAGCATGGACATTGATTTTTCTGTTACTTCAGTTGGTGCCAATGCGAGGCTTCGAAAATATAGAAGGGGTAATAAGTTAACAACATGAATCAACACAAAAACAGACATATAGATCAATGGAACAGAAAAGAGAGCCCAGAAATAGACCCTCAACTCTATGGTCAACTAATCTTTGACAAAGCAGGAAAGAATGTCCAATGGAAAAAAGACAGTCTCTTCAACAAACGGTGTTGGGAAAATTGGACAGCCACATGCAGAAAAATGAAATTGGACCATTTCCTTATACCACACATGAAAATAGACTCAAAATGGGTGAAGGACCTCAATGTGAGAAAGAAATCTATCAAAATCCTTGAGGAGAACACAGGCAGCAACCTCTTCAATCTTAGCTGCAACAAATTCTTCCTAGGAACATCATCAAAGGCTAGGGAAGCAAGGGCAAAAATGAACTATTGGGACTTCATCAAGATCAAAAGCTTCTGCACAGCAAAGGAAACAGTCATCAAAACCAAAAAACAACTGACAGAATGGGAGAAGATGTTTGCAAATGACATAGCAGATAAAGGGCTGGTATCCAAAATCTATAAAGAACGTAGCAAACTCAACACCCATAGAACAAACAATCCAATCAAGAAATGGGCAGAGGACATGAATAGCCATTTCTGCAAGGAAGATATCCAGATGGCCAACAGACACATGAAAAAGTGCTCCACATCACTTGGCATCAGGGAATACAAATCAAAACCACAGTGAGATACCACCTCACACCAGTCAGAATGGCTAAAATTAACAAGTCAGGAAATGACAGATGCTGGCCAGTGTGTGGAGAAAGGGGAACCCTCCTACACTGTTGATAGGAATGCAAGCTGGTGCAACCATTCTGGAAAACAGCATGGAGGTTCCTCAAAAAGTTGAAAATAGAGTTACCCTATGACCCAGGAATCACACTACTGGGTATTTACCCTAAAGATACAAATGCAGTGATCCGAAGGGGCATGTGCATCTGAATGTTTATAGCAGCAATGTCCACAATAACCAAACTATGGAAAGAAACTAGATGTCCATCAACAGATGAATGGATAAAGAAGATATATATATACACATACACACACCAATACACACACACAATGGAATACTATGCAGCCATCAAAAGAAATGAAATCTTACCATTTGTGACAACATGTATGGAACTAGAGGGTATTATGCTTAGCAAAATAAGTCAATCAGAGAAAGACAACTATCATATGATCTCCCTGATATGAGGAAGTTGAGGGGCAACATGGGGATTTGGGGAGTAGGAAAAGAATGAAACAAGATGGGATTGGGAGAGAGACAAAACATAAGAGACTCATAATATCACAAAACAGAGGGTGGCCGGGGAGAGGGAGTAGGTAGAGGATGGTTGGGTTATGGACAATGGGAAAGGAATGTGCTATGGTGAGTGCTATGAAGTATGTAAATCTGGCAATTCACAGACCTGTACCCTTGGGACTAATAATACATTATATGTTAATAAATTTTTTTTTAATTACATGAATCAAAGGATGTAGGCTACATGAGCCATTTTTTTAAGTTTGAAAAACATGGCATAGTGAATATTGTACAGGGGCTCACAATAGTTGACATGTAAATAAGAAACATCTTTGAATGTTTGTAGCTCCATTACTCACAATCAGATAGAATATCTCCCAGTAAATCAGTTGACCAGAGAAGTGGTTTTCCCTTCTTTAGCAGCAGTGCATCTTTTATCACAAGGTAGATTTTGCATTAAGTATAAAAAGCTTACAAAAATAGAAAGCATGGTATTAAACTTCTGTAATAGTAAAGAATATGTGACTAGGAGGTGGATTGGCTCAGGTTTGCACTCAGATTTCTCCTGCTCTAAATCCGTTCTGGAATTGCAAATGGCACAGATTCCTTCTATGTGCCAGGTAAGTCCTCTAGTATTGATCAGTTGGCCACAATCCCTGGGGCTTTGGAGCCAAGCTTCTGGGGTTGGTCCTCTCAGGACCCAACCTAGGGTTAGGATTAGGGCCCATGGAATGTCTGATCTGTCCAGATTGCGGTGACCTTCCCGGAGGGCTGAGTTGAGGTCATGGGTTAAGGGAGTGTCAGGCTCAGGGCTTGTATTCAGAGGGGTCACTGAAAGTGAGTTTGCTGTGATTAGCTCAGGTTTGCTTTCAGTTTTCTTCTGCTCTCAATCCATTCTGGAGCTCCCAATGGCATGGTTTCCTTCTGTGTGTCAGGATGAGTTCTCTGGTATTGCTCAGATGTTCCCATTCCCTGGGACTTTGGAGCCAGGCTTCTGGGGGTGGTCTTCTCAGAACCCAACCTAGGGTTACGGTTAGGACCCAGAAGCAGGGTAGGTCTGATCTTGTGGTATTGTAGTGACCTTCCCAGAGGACTGGGTGAAGAGTGTGGGTTAGGGTCAGTATCAGGCTTGGGTTTGTGGTTCACAGGGTAGCTGAAAGTGTGGGTTCCCTGGGATTGGTTCAGGTTTGCTCTCAGATTTCTCCTGCTCTAAGTCTTTTCTGGAGTTTCAAATGGCATGTTTCCTTCTCTGTGTCAGGCTGAGTCTTTAGGTATTGCTAAGGTACGCCCAGTCCCTGGGGCTTTGGAGCCAGGCTTCTGGGGGTGGTCCTTTAAGAACCCAACCTAGGGTTAGAGTGGAGATTTAGTGATATGGGGTAGTTGAACACAATTGTTCACAAAGAATTCTTAAGAGGCTTTACCTCACTAAATAAGTGCTTTTATTATAGCATGGGGACAGGACCCAGGGGCAGAAAGAGCTGCACTTGTGTTTGTGAAGAGTGACTGATATTATCCTGTGGGGGTGAAGGTGACATTAGGGCTCCAGGAAATTGAGTCTATAGTTTCCTGGAGGTCTGGCAATTATTATGATTGTGTTTTCCTAGTAAATTATTAAGACAGTTATATACTATGCTGTAGTTTCACGTCATGTAAGACTGATCTTTATCAGTTCACCATGTTTCCCTTCTGCCTTTGTTCTTGGGCAGTCATGAATATCTGAGGAATGATACATGTGTCCCACCTTGGGAGTAGTTGGCAACCATCAGCTTGCATTTTGTCCTCATTTTTCCCTCCTATCATTAAGGCGCACCAAGTCAAGAAGGGAGAAAAAACACGTTCTGGTGTCTGTAGCACAGCAAATATTAAACAAAGTCCAACTTCTTGCTAGATTAACATAAATACTCACAATACTGGTCTGTTCTCACTGTCATGGATCAGAGGATTCAATCTTGTTAGGATGTCAGTCATTTCCATCTTGATATACAGATTCAACACAATTCCAATCAAAACCACAGCAAGATATTTTATAGATATCAACAAACTGTTTCAGACGATTACGTGGGAAAACAGTAGACTTAGTATATACTAGACAACACTGACAAAGAACTAAGTTGGACTTATACTACCTGAGATGGAGTCTTACTATAAAGTCATATAATCCAAACAGCATAATATGGCAAAAAAATAGACAAGTGGTTCCATGGGATAGGATAGGTAGGTGCAATAGACACACAAAAGAGAACTTAACTGATCTTTGACAAAAGGACAAGTAAAGGCAATTTGATGAAGAAGTCTTTTTTAAACCAAATGGTGTTGAAACAATTATATACATTATATATAAAATAATGTGTGTGTATATAAAGTGAGCATAGACACAGACCTTCCACCTTTTACAAAAATTTAATGCAAAATTGATCATTAGCCTGAATACAAAATACTAAACTCTTGAATTCCTTGAAGAAACTATAGGAGAAAATCTAGATGAACATGTGTTTTAAGATGAGTTTTTAAGTAGAACTACAAAATGCAAGCAATACATAATAAGTTTAACTTTATTAACATTCAATACTCTTAACTCTGTGATGGACAGTGTTGGGAGAATCCAAAGGAAATGCCGCAAATGAAGAGAAATTATTTGCAAAATGCATGCCTGCAAAAGCACTTGTATTTAAAATATACAAAAAAATTCTGTAAGAAAATTAGCAACCAAGTTAACAAATGAGCCAAAGATCTAAGCAGACATCTTGCCAAAGAAGATATACAGAAGGCAAATAAGTATGTGAAAATATGCTCAAACGCTGTCGTCTGGGAATTTCAAATTCAAACAACAATTCTAATGCTTATCAGAATCTCTAAAACCCAGAAGAGACACACACATTGCTGGAAAGATTTTGGAATAATAGACACTCTCATCTATTGCTAGTGATAGTGAAAATGGTAGAGCCAGTATGGAAGAAAGCTTTGCAGTTTTTTGTGAGACAAAAAGCTGGCCCTTGCATTCCTAAGCAGTTTACCCAACTGATTTGAAAATTGTATTCCAAACCAGCATGTGAATGTTAATACCAGCTCTGCTCAGATTTACCAAACTTGGAAACAAGTAGGTACACTTCAATAAGTGAATAGACAAGTGAACTCGATGCATCTGTTAATGGAGTTTTATTGAATTATTTTAAAAATGAGCAGTCAACACTTGGAAAGATATAGATGAATCTTAAAAGCGTATTTCTAAGTGAAAGAAGCAGTGTGAAAAAGCTATCCTGTGAATGATTCCATTTATATGATATTACAGAAAAAGAATTACAGAGATGTTAAACAGATCAGAGATAGTTGCTATGTGTTTGACAGGACTCCTCTGAGAATAACTAATTTTAGGACTGGGCAGGAGATACGTAAGAAGCATCTAAAGCATCTTGTAGTGCCAGAAAATAAAGTGTTCAGTGAAACAAGAACAGTATAATGATGAAGGCAGGTCAAAACAATACAGAAGCCAATTATAAAGCTCCCCCAAACCAAAGCTGGAATGATTTGAATAACATAAAATAAAGCAATCATTGCTATGATAAACACTGGGGTTCAGATCATTATGTTCATCATAGCCAAACTATGGACAGCTGGGATGTCCACTGACATATGAATGAATAAAGAAGACGTGGGGTGTATGCACACACAATGGAAGAGTACTCAGCCATCAGAAAGGATGGATACTTATTTACTGTGATGTGGATGGAACTGGAGGGTATTAGGTTGAGCAAAGTCATTCAGTCAGAGAAAGACAATTATATGGTTTCACTCATATGTGGAATATAAGAATCAACACAGAAGATGATAGGGGAAGGGAGGGAAAACTGAATGGAAAATAATCAGAGAGGAAGAAAAACCATGACAAACTCTTAACTATAGGAAACAAACTGAGGGTTGCCGGAGGGGTGCCTGGGTAGAGGGATGGGGCAATTGGGTGATAGGTGTTAAGAAGGGCATGTGATGTGATGAGCACTGGGTGTTATATGCAACTGATAAATGATTGCTCGACATCTGAAACTAATGATGTACTATATGTTGGCAACTGAATTTAAAAAAATAAGGTGAAATGAAATAAAATGAAATGAAAATTGATTTATAGACAAAAGTATAAAGTAAATGTTTCTGGATCCATACTGAAATAAATAAATTATTGAACAAATAAGTAATTAATGCTTTGGAAGAATTTCTGGTAGTCTAGGTAGAAAAGTGAAATTAATTCCTAAGGTCAAAGTGAGTTGCTTCATATCCCTAAGTCTTGAATTGGAGAGTAACGGAGTCAGCAGAGAAATGAGATGATTCACCATTGGTCACTACTATAAAGAGACAATTAAGAAGAATTAATTTTGTTCCATAGATACAGGAAACACACTGATCACTCTTCTTGGTACCTGAATTTGGCAGTGGAAGAGGCTATATGTTGCCTTAAAGACATGATATCAAGCATCCTGGTAACAGGGCTGACCAGGAAATTCCCTATTCCCATTTTTAGTTAGCAGCAAGTTAGAGTTGTCTCAGAGTAGGAAATCCTAACCAGCTCTATCTATAAGAATCTAAAACTATTGGCTGAGGTTCTTTTCTCTGAGAACATTCCTCTACCACAACATTTCCTAACATATTTTCCAAATGAATTTCTACTCCTACCTTAACAAATTCAAGGATGTCATTTGTATCCGGTCGCTAAAAATTGAAGGACTAAGTGAGAAAATGCGCTGTTTAAATCTGACAGATGTAAAGTGGTATTAAAATGTATAAGTAGTTTGAATAAAGTCAGAAGATGATTTACGGATGTCTCAGGGAAGAGTATGGGTGTTTCTTACATTTACAGAAGCCCAAATGTTTCTGTCAAAGACTAAAGAGGATCTTCAAAGTTCAGACCTCAAAAAAGACCCACATTTGCATGCTTTAACATAGCAGGATTATTATAACCAAGTCTGTGTGATATCCAAGTAAGGAAAAATAAAAGATTAAGAAGTTTTCTGTATTTTTTTATCCTTGTTAAGTGTGCCTAAACTTTTGATCCTTAAAGAAATGTCTGCACAATGATACCAAGCTTCTTATAAACCTGCTATGAAAATAGCTCTAAAGAATCGGCAGTATCCTATTTTAAATTTATCAAACAATCTATCTGCAGGTTGTTCCACTTGTTCAGACACATTTTACAAATTGAATGGTTGGGTTATCATCTCTTAGTGGTAATGAATAAATCACAATTCCTAGACCTCTAAATCTGAATATCAGCTTGGCCTTTGTTAAAGTTATAATGCCTACAAAGTCTTACCTCAAGTCAAAAGACATTAAAATGGAATATTTTTCCAAAGAAGTTTTAAACCAAAAATTGTCCCGATAAATGTTGAAATTTTTTAAAGGAAATGTAGGTTTTCCAAGTCAAAGGATGTTTAATGCATACAACCATTTACTAAAATTTATTCATATTTATGCACTCACATCCAAAATACTATAGACTGTATTTATGCATTGGTTTACTTTTTCCTCCCACGTCCAGAAAGTAGACTCGAGGAAGGCAAATACTTTTCCTGTTTTGCTTTGTTTTGTTTTCCACTGCCAGATACTTAGCACCTAGGACTGTATCATATGTAGAAAGTGTTCAGAAAATATTTGTTGTAGGAATGATTCAATTAGTGAATGAGTCATAAATTTGTTAGCCTATTTCCTACCTAACACATTCTTGTATCATTGGCTTAGTTAATATTTTTAAAGTGTAATTCTTATCTAATTTGATGATACAGAGTCTTCCATTCAGGAAAATCTATAATAAGCAGTCATTTTACTATTATTTATGAATTGAGAAGGAAACATTTGGAAATGCCGAAATGGGATTATTCAGGAGTAATTTATCATGTCTTGAATCATATTTGATTTACTCTGTTTTACTTTTGTTTCTAAACTATCAAAAATATAAATCTGGATTGATGATCCATTATAAAAACCATACTAAGGTAGCAAATGCATGTCAATGCTTCCAAGCTCTCATTGATGGTACAAAACTATGTAACAGTATTCTTTGAATAATTTCCTTACAATTTCTGCATCCAAAATAACTGAAAAGGAACTTATGAGAGTGATTAAAAAGATGTTTTGTTTCATTTGGTGCTAATACTACAGTTGACTTATTAGTTTTATCACATGATCATACTTCTCTCAGGAAGCTTTCCTTGGACTTCAAAGTTTACTAAAGTGTTCCAAGTCTGTGTTCCCATAGCATTCTGTATGTAATGCTACCATTGCCCTTCAATATAATAATCATATTATATTACAAAAGTTCACTTTTTCAAAAGTTTACTAAGTCTTAAACCAGAAATTAACATGAGTATCAATACTGGTTATCTTCAGTGCATGAGAACAGTAGTCAGTCAGCAACAGTGGTCTAATTAGAGTGATGGAAGAAAATAAAAAGCATTAAGATTGTCTGTCTCTAAGCATATGCAAGATGGCTAGAAATGCTGAGAAGTAAAACTCACAGCTGGTTAAGAAGGAAGAATTTAAAATATTCCTCACTAATTTTTTTTAAGAAGATAAGATTCTAAAGCAGCATCTGGATTAACAAATTTGATTCCTCCTTTACAGTGGATTCGAAAGTGAGATTTACTATTATAGAGGCATAAACAATGCAGTAGTTTAAGCAATATAGTTTTGACTTGATTTTAACTGGAAATATCTATCATTATGCAAAATAAAATGGTAGAGAATTTGATGCTTAGCATTTGTCAATAATAGGAGAATATACATTCTATTAAGAATTTGTTACAGTTGAAGGGCGCCTGGGTGGCTCAGTGTGTTAAAACCTCTGCCTTCAGCTCAGGTCATGATCTCAAGGTCCTGGGATCGAGCCCCACATCGGGCTCTCTGCTGGGCGGGGAGCCTGCTTCCTCCTCTCTCTCTGCCTGCTTCTCTGTCTACTTGTGATCTCTGTCTGTCAAATAAATAAATAAAATCTTAAAAAAAAAAGAATTTGTTACAGTTGAACAGGAGTATAAAATATTAGCCTAGTAGACTGTGTATTGAGATATAACAACTTTAAGAATCTTT
The DNA here is from genome assembly GCF_964662115.1 of Mustela nivalis. Taxonomy (NCBI): domain Eukaryota; kingdom Metazoa; phylum Chordata; class Mammalia; order Carnivora; family Mustelidae; genus Mustela; species Mustela nivalis. The sequence goes on from NC_139034.1 coordinate 68,771,456, forward strand.
TTTCAGAAATGATGCATTTACATTCTCATCTTATGGATGTGATTACCATTTTTATTTTGTATGCTAAATGCCTGTATAGGGAGAAAGACTGTCTGAATCTCACCACCTAAAGTATAGTGCATCATAAAAGGCATATGAGATTAAAGAGGAAATTAGTGTTTAGTTTCAGTGAAAAATTATACATATTAAGTGTAATGTATTTGGCTCATTTCATCTTCAAGAACTGAGAATACCAAGTAATATCAACTAATGGGGTATAGAAATAAGATTATCAAAAATTTCATATAAACCCAATGACAACTGTTCCTCTGGAGACTATGACACATTTGGGATATAGAAAGATCTCTGGCAACTCAGTTATTTCTTTGATCCTTCAACAATTGGAATTCTTAATCTTTCAATATTATAGTAAATCTGCTCTATTCCTTGTTACCGTTGTTACACTACTTCTAGTATTCTATTCTACTCTACTATACCTATAACTGCTGTAACTCTATTTTATATGCAACACACTTGCTAGCATATTTATGAAATATAGAATATACACATAAATAAAATATGTAATAGAAACACACATATATATACAAATATATGACGTAACAATTATATTTCATGCTAGTCTCTTCTTCTCTGTTTCATTTGTTTTCTTTCTAAATGACTTTTTTTTTTCTTTCTAAACAACACTGGGTGTGTTGCACAAATAATGAATCTTGGAACACTGAAAAAATAAAATAAAATAAAAAAATAAATGACTTGGGTTTAAAAAAGATGTTTTATTTCCTGGAATATATATTTGTGTTCCCAAAATTCATATATTGAAGCCTGATCCTCAGTGATGGCATTTGTTTGTGGGGCCTTTGGGAGATAAGCAGGTCATGAGAGTGGATCCCTCACAAATGAGATTAGTGCCCTATGGAAAGAGACATGAAGGAAATGACCTTTCTCTTCCATGTAAGGGAACAGTAAGAGGACTCTTGCCAGAACCTAACTATTCTGACACCTTAATATTAGAATTCCCAACCTCCAGAACCACAAATAATACTTTTTTTTCTTTTTTTTTTTTTTGTGCTACATAGTGATGATTTTTAGTTAATGCAGTCTGAACGAATATATTTCCCTCAAAACTCCTATTTTCAGAGAAATACTCTGTATTCTATAAAGCTGTATTCTTTCATGCAGAGGCCATGAGCCATATGTGAATGTATAAATACGTTCTAACACTAAACTTAAGCATAGTTAATAGTTAAGTTCTTCAGTCACAGTAACCACATTTTAAGTGCTCAATAGCCACATGTGGCCATAAGTTCTCCTATTGGACAGCAGTTTATTAATATTTGTTCAAAGAACATTCTGTTGGTTAGCACTGCTATACAAATTAGGAACAATACATTAGAGACCTCAAAGCACATCACCACCACTTCTTAACCTGAATCAACTTAAACTGTTTCTTGATTCGTGTAGGTTTTAATTTCCTCATATTTAGAAGTGGTTACCTGTATCATAGGGTTTTCACCATGATAAATTACTATTCATAAATTCTTTTGGAGACTGACTAATAAGTTGAAAAACTTCATATACAAATGGAAAATGGCCATACTGTATATAAAAAATGAAATTCAGATCCCAAACCTAGAGCAACCAATTCAGGAAGCCACCTCAGTGTCCAAAGTAACCAGTCCAAAAAGCCAACCTATTTAGCAACCACTTCAAGAAGCCAAGCAATAACCCTATAGCAATTGACCCCAAAATACCAGGACTTATTAATAAGTGAGAGTTTCCCTAACTTTTTCCCCCACTTCCAACTTAGGACCAAATGAAGAAAGCTAAATATTCACCCCTAACTAATCCCATAAGGTGCCCTGCTTGTAGGCAACCCACCTGTACCTTTCCCATGGTAATAGCCTTTAAACAAGGCCTACTTGAAGCTGTTTCCTTTTCCACCTTATAGTTTTCCCACTCCTCTGTCTTTCTTTGGGTTTCTGCCAAAATGCAACTTGTAAGCCTGCCTTTACTTAGCATTTCATAGAGTCCCTGGATTATTGTACTCTGTGAACAATGATAACCTTTTGAAAAAAATTCAGTGTATGCAGTCATCCTATTGCCTACACTGAAAATCCAGCCTTTACTAAGGACCATCTCTGCATGTGATTTGCAGATTTAAGAAAGAAGGCATGGTGACTTACAATGGCACGTATGTCATTTGTGCACTTGTGTATGTTTCAGTTGATTCTTGATTTGTATGCCATTTTGCTCCCATCTCGGCACCCACCTCCAACCCTTTCTGAAGAAAAGTCTAACAACACCCATGACTTATATAAAACACCAGGATTGGGGAAGTAACACTATGATTTTATGGCATTGCAGAGTCTATTCAAGTGATCAAATATTTAGCAAATATTTTGGAACAGTGATACAGAATCCCTTTTCTACCTGGCTTCAACCTACTTATATCTGTGATGATTCCCACCTGTGGGAATTCCCTACTGTGGACTTACAGAATTACATGTTTCTTTCTTCACCTTTCAGAGCAAAGGAAAGGGTTAATTCTTTTATTAATCAAGAATTCTGCCTCTATTTTCTTTTCTTTTTTTTAGGGTTTTTTTTTTTTTTTAATTTAAATTCACTTTAGTTAACATATAGTGTATTATTAGTTTCAGGGGTAGACATTAGTGATTCATCAATTGCATATAACAACCAGGGCTCCTTACATCACATGCTTTCCTTAATGCCTATCACCCAATTACCCTACGCCCACCCTCTCCCTCCAGTGACCCTCAGTTTGTTTCCTATAGTGAAGAGTCTCATAGGGTTTGCCTCCATCTCTGTTTTCATTTTATGTTATTTTTCCTTCCCTCTCCCTATGTTCATCTGTTTTGTTTCTTACTTCCACAGATGAGTGAAATTATATGGTATTTGTCCTACTCTGAATGACTTACTTCATTTTGCATAATGCCCTCTAATTCCAACTACATTGTTGCAAAAGGCAAAATGTCATCGGTTTTGTTGGTTGAGCAATATTCTGTGTATATACATACAACCTCTTCTTTATCCATTCATCTGTCAGTGGACATCTGGGCTCTTTCCATAGTTTGTCTCTTAGGGACATTGCTGCTATAAATATTGGGGTGCACATGCCCCTCCGAATCACTATGTTTGTATCCTTTGAATAAATACATAGTAGTGCAATTGCTGGATCATAAGGTAGCTCTATTTTAACTTTTGTGGGAACCTCCATATTGTTTCCCATAGTGGCCGTACCAGTTTGCACTCCTGTTGCCTCTATTTTCAAGTGAATACAAGTATGTTCACAAATTTTCAAACCATTTCCAAAAGGAAGATTCTGTACTTTATAAGACGAATATCCAGGATGTATTCACATTGACAGGTCACCTTTATAGGAACTTAGCGATAAAATTATATAATGTATAGTAGTGGTGCTAGAAAAAATGATGCATATGAAGAAGTAATTCTAAAAATGTGCTAAATGTGCTATAAATTGAAGCTCTAAAAATACCTCACAATATAATTCATCTGGATATTAAAGTAAGGTACACCAAGAATATGTTTTAAATTATCAGAAAAGTAAGAGATAAAGGACCTTAAAAAGATGGACATTTAAGGAAATTATTCTTTAATAAGTAACAGAGGACAGAATATTGCTTAATAAACAACAGAGAACAAAAGTAGAGACAAAATATCACAGGTCTCATAATCCATTTGTTAAAATTATTTCCCTCATTTTCTCCTTAATTTTGAGTTTAGAAGACCTCAGATTTTTTCTCTACTCTGGGAGCTAAGTAAAGGAATTCCAATATTCAACCTTGAAATTGTAGATGATTCTAACCACCAGTACAGGCATTTCAGCAAGATTAGGAGGAAAGGGGCTTTTCCTCTTATAACACCAAAAAAAGGCAAGTATTATTCTAAATTTTATTTTATTTTTTTTTTTGTTTATTTTTTTTTTTGGATTATTCTAAATTTTAAAAACTGATCTAACAAAGTTTATTTCTAACGCAACTCTTCTCTGAAAATTAAGATTATTCTGGAATGTTAGAGAATTTAAACTGATTTGTCTGGTTGTAATTTGCTGCACTGCTAATAACACTACCATCTCTGTTTTTTCAAAGGTATCTCTAAACTCTTCCCTGTAGAGCTAAAGGGAAATGCCGGAACCTCATTCAGCCCTGTGGGCACTTAGAAAAAGAAACAAAAATTAAGCATCAATTTTTTTGACATTTACATTACCACCTTTTACAACATTTATTAATGGTTACATTTATTTTACTATAACAATAGACAAGCAATGCTTTCAAATCTCTGATTTGGGGCACTTCCATGCATTCATTTATATAATTAGCATATAAACTTACAGCTGTTGTCAAAAGATTTTGAGTCCATCTTTAGATTGCCCTCTGACTAATAGATGTGATGTTTAGGGTGTGTGTGTGTGCACATGTGAAATTATTGGAGCTGTGAGCAATTTATTTCCTGTGGTTTTACTCATATGAAATTGTACTTCTGCTACCTTCCTTGAAAAATTAAAAATTTAAATCAGTTAGGATTTCACTGGGTCTTCTGGAACTCATTGCTTAAGTTTTCGTTTCATCTGATTTGTAAGTGAAATCTAGATGAGCATAAATTGTTTTAATTTTGATTTTGCAGTTAATTTGTTTCCATTATAATGATGCTTATAGGAGTTGTTTATGCTGTCTCTTGTTTACTGTAGAATTTTAAACATTCTCGGAGATAGACAAATCGATCTCCACTAATTTGCAGATTCATTTCTCTAATTTATTAGTTTCTTTTCATAATTAAAAAAAAATCCCCATTCCTTGATTATTTTCTTTCTTATTTATATGAACTATTGCTTCTCTTCTTTGCTCTTATTTCATCTTCATCCCTTTCTCATATGTTCTATACAGTTTCAGGAGCCTCTGCTTTGATTTTCCAAATGGCTTCTGAATCCAATCTATTTTATATTAGTTATACTACTTTATTAAATATAGTTTTAAATTTCAAGTTATTTATCCTAATTCCCAGATTTCCTCTTACCTCTCAACTAGCTTCAGAGTTGTATAACGTTTTCGATTTTTTCACACACAAAACTACGCATCCCTTTAAAAATTATCATGAGTCTACTTTTCTTGTATTGATTCTACATTAAAAGGGGATTTATAAGACTATAGAGTTGTTCGACTGTTTTGTACGATTATATTTTAGGCTCAGGGTATGTTACTTTTTCCTTTGTTTATCTTTATGGGGAGATACACTTTTTTTTTTTTTTAAATCTACAATTGGAAGTGGAACTTTGATTTAGAGAACCACGTAGGCTTCTCTATATAAATGTTTTAAGAACTGACACAGGCTTAAATTCACCAATTCAAAAAATCTCCTATGGAGAAATGGAAGAAAGCCAGATCTGAAAGATTTTTTGGCAGGGAGCTTTAACTTTGTGATTATTAGAGCTCCTTCCTGGTTTGCTCTGGCCTCGAAGAGATAGCTTTGCCTGGTGGCTCTGGTCTTTGTTCTCATTATGGATTAGCTAAAGTAGTGCTTCATAATCCGGTAAATGATTCTGTGATGATGAGCCTGAAAGTTTTCCGTGTTTTTCAAATTTGTTCCCATCAGTATTTTTTCTGGCAAAATTCCTTGAAATCACCGACATTTACATGCTCCTCTCACCCCATTTTCAAAAAAGGCTGGGAATTAGGCCCCTATTTTACATTCCTCTAATTCATTAAGTAGGAATCCAGCATGAAATGGAACATTTGGGGCAGGTATTTCATATAAAACCTATTGCAATTTTTTTTTTAATCCAAAGCCTGTTTTTATTCAGCTTTTCTCATACACATAGTTCCAAGAGCCACAATATTTGAATCCTATCTTTTACCTAAAGCCACTGTCAAATTTTGTTGATTTTACTCCATGTTTTAAAATTTGTCAGCTTTTCTCTTCCCTCTCTCTTCCTTAGACCTTCTCTCAGGTAGGCTCTTAAGCAACTAAGATCCTATTGGCCTCACTTCTGATTCAAGTCACAGTTAGTGAAAACAGTTCTGCACAGGCTTTCACATACTTCATACTGACAAGGTCTCACTTGAACAGCTGCCACATTTCTCTGGCTTGTTGTGAACATCTCTGATGAGGTGGCTTGGGTGTCTATGAGGGCCCTCTTGGCACCTATACATGTGGATCCCTCAAGTGCAGCAGAGCCAGTGGCGTAGGGGAAGCCTTCAACCAGTCAGAATAGATTCAGTGATTATGACTTCTCCATCCCTTCCCTTAGGAGTCTAGGTTGAGACACATTTATAGATTCCTTAGAGGTTCCTGGTGGATAAGAACACTAATCCCCACAGGGATTCTCAACTCAAAAATGCATCCTGTCTTGGCCTTTTCTCCTACCTTCTCTCATTTTATTCTCACTCCTTCTCCTGGAATCATATTCTAAACACATTGCTTGTGAGCCAGATATTAATTTGCACTGAGCTTTAGAAAGAGAACCCAGGCTGACTCTTGGTACAAAGAGCAGACCCATTGTGCATCATACAGCATTCTGGAAGTGGGGCCACATACCTTCCCAATGGCAGAAGGACCACAGTGTGGTGATTATTGGGGCACTGATCAGCCCGGGCATGCAAAATGATCACATTACTCTAGAATGTTACGAGTGGAGGATTCAAATGAGGTACGTGTGGAAGTTGAAGCGTTGGGGAGCCCAGTAATTAATTCCCGTAAAACTTAAAACTGGAGTCATGTTGGGCAAGCTGGAAACTTCCCACGGCTGAACTAAAGAGACCCATATTTCTTGCAACTACAAGGATTTTGTGGATAAAAACAGGCCCTCGTTTTAATTTTAAGAGTGGCTGAGCAGCAAAAAATATTGAATGCATAGTTTTTCTAGACATCTTATGCTAGCTATTCAGACTCTGATGAGAATATAGTAAGATTCAGACATCTGTGATTGGAATATCTCTGTAGATGATTGTGAGAATTTTGAACCTCCAGATTCTCATCAATCCCCCAGACAAGGTGGAGAACTTAACTTCTCTTATTTGTTAGAAACTTGTCTTTGTTGAGGTCCATGTCTGCTTCTGTTTATTTCCTCCTGGACCAATAACTAGTTAGGCTTCAGCACACACTAAGATGGCAATAGAGCTTTTGCTCTAAAGAAGGGTCTTACATGGGGAAAAGTTGGAGTTCCTAGTTAATACAAACCAGTAAAAAAACAAAAGAACATGTGAATGAATAGATCTTGTTGAAACTAAACAAGTGGGCAGAATTAAAAAGTTGGCAAGGAGAAACTTATTGACACGAGAGCACATATTCATGTCTTAGGTTTAACTTCTTAGGACACTTGGAGCTAGTGGATAAGAATTTGTTGGGATGGTTCCTTAATTGTGAACATAATCATGAACTGCTGCTGTAAATGAGGTGAAATGATAAAATTGTCATGGTAAAGTTTTGAAGAAGGATTCAGAAGGCTACGTAAATGGTGGAGATTAGAATGGGTCTATTATATAAGAGAGTGAAGAATGCCTCCTACTTCTACTAAGGCAATAAGAGATGCACTGAGGGGCCTTAGAATTTTAGATCATGCCAATGTTTGATATAATATATAGGCTGGAATTGACTTTAAAAAATGGTACCATGTACTAAGATTCTTTTTTAATTGATGGATATTACATATTTTTTAAGTTGGCAGAGGCCATGTTATGGCACTTCCAGATTATAATACCAGACAGCAGATCTGGGGTGGCAAACAGGGTTCCTTACTCCATAGATTTTCCATTGGCAAAATTATGTGGTAGATTAAAGATTGATCCAGATTCTTTGACACTCCCCCCACTGAGAGGTAAGGTCTAAACTTTCCCCTTCTACCTGGGTGGCCTTTGTGGCTTCTTTGACCAGAGGAATATAGTAGATGTCTCCCTGTTCCTGTTTCCAGGTCCAAACTTTAAGAGACTCTCTTGTCATATACACTTCTTACAACACATTTCCTTTTCTACGGATACCTACTCTCCTGTAAATATTCCTTATGATTTTCTTATGGAAGAGGAGATAATCTTCCATGGTTCATAAATGTAGCAACATATAATACATTTATGCAAGCTTACATGAACTATTGAAACTGTACAGACCCAGTCAGAGGTGCCTGGGCATGCGATGATAAAGGCATATCCTTCAGTGGAGACATGTGAGAGGAGTTAACCTAGTTATTAACTTTGTACACAAGGAAACTGACTTTAAATGCACATACACACTTCTCGACAATAGCTAAAGATTCAATGGATTGGACAGGAGCTAGAAACAATTGAGAATGAAATATTGAATACAAACAAGGCTTGGAAAAGAAGCATTTGAATTTACTTACAGGAATGAGCACAAAGCATTCGCATTTTGGTTCTCGTATTATTACACACCCAAGAGCATCAACAAATTGCAAAGAAGGCGTTCAGTAAAGAATACCAGCTCCCTCTTAACCAGGCTATTGTGACTCCCTCTTGCCTGCTAGCGCCTTGGTGCCAAGTTGGAGGATACAAACATCTTTTACCTATAGACCCAGCAATTTGCCTTTAGAGGAATTTACATATGCTCTGATCAAAATGAGTTTTCCCTGTTACCATTGCCTCCACCAACACCACAATGTGTGTACTTACCATGTGCCTAACTCATCAGCAAGAGACCCTGTTATATCTCACATCCGACCCAGAAGTCACATTGAAAGCAGTTTAAACTTGGACTGGTGGTGTAGTCTTTTAAGATTTAGCTAAATCCCCAGCTTTGGGGGAACACCCTGCCAGGTTAGGGAGCTTTTTATTCAGGATGAAATATATGCCCTACACCAACAGCCAATACATGATCCTATACTCTCCTTTCCCTCAAATCTAGAGGACTTCTAGACCATGGAGTGAAGGTAGCATTTCGTCCTCTTCTGTCTTTTTCACAAGTTTTTGCACTTGTGGAATATGCATTCCTTGCCACTATTAATGTAGGCTCTGCCAGGTCTGAGGCCCCTAGCTCCCTTTTGGGAAATACCACTTGGCCAATGAGGGCTCTTCCTGCTGATGAATTAAAGGTAAAAAGGAGATTTATCATACTGGCTGGAGTTACTGATCCTTGTATCTTTGGAAAACTGGAATTATGTCAGAACTGAAGAGATTCTGCAGAGTGTCTCTTGTTGCTTTGTGCCCACTGATAACTGAATAGAGCATGCAGTAACTTTAGCCCAGCAAAGGCAAGGCCCCGAAGGGCTCAGACTTTCTAGAGAAGGAAAGTCTTCTGCACTACAGAAGGCAGGAATCTTAGTCCACTGTAAGGACAGGCTGGGAGTAAAGGAAACCTAGAGTTAGAGATGAAAAGGGAGCTGATAAATATTCATTATGACAACCTTTCTTTTTCTTGTCAAATATCTTGACACTGCAAATAATATCTTACATTTTCTGTGGGTTAATAATCCATCCCATTTTCCTTGATTACATGATAAGATGGAAAGTAAGCATGTGCTACAATTGTTTCATCATGGACTATCTTGAAACATTAATTTAATTGGAATTAAATAATTAAATTAAATTAAATTATCCTGGAAATTTAATTTAATTGGAATTTTGAGTTATATTCAATTTTGCTAATGTTCTATAGAAATTCTATATAACACAGAAGGCATAGATTATAATCACTTATCTAGTTTTAGCATAGTATATTTGGAGGCATGAACCTTGACATATGTTAAAAATTATCAGTAAGTGCTTATACTAGAATATGTTTTGAGTTAATTTACTTTGCCTCTCAATTAATAAATTATTAATTGTATTATTTTTCTTCTATCATTTGCATATCACATCAAATGGCATTTTTTGGCATTTTTATGATTGACAAGGGACTTTGTGCTATAGTTTTCATATTTTAAATACATAGTCTCTCTACTTAATATATATGATCTTAAATGTATCTTATTTTATCATGTACTATTGTAAAAACTACCATTATCCTTTAACCTTATTGAATTATTAAAATATTGTTTAATATTTTCTATAGGTTAAAAAAAATATTTTCCATAGGTATGCTGTCATTTTACTTTGGATTTTACCACAACAAGTTGCTCATAAAAAGCTTGTCTGGGAAATACTTTTGGATGTACAATGAGCTTTCTGATTTTCCAGTTCACTGGCTTAATCCTTACTCCCTCTCTCTGTGGTTAAAAACATTAAAATCTTACTTTAGAAATACAAAGACACGTGTCATAAATTATTATAAAAATGGTTCACTGCAGTTTTGTGGGTAAATTCTAATTGCATACTGGCAAATGCTTGAAAATTCTTTGGGTGTACATTGTTCTTTTGCTTCTCAAGGAGCAGATGATTATCTTGTGAAAGAATTCTGTATGAGATTTTTTAAAAAAATATACCAGGATTCTAGTCAAAATTAAGCACATCCATGACCTCAGAAAGTTATCAAACATGCTATAATAAGAGTATGCATTATGCACTGTCAGAAATATGTTGGAAAGTCAAAACATAATGTATAAAATATTTGTATTATTATCTAAGAATGTGTTTGAAAAAATAAATAACCCAGCTCTGCAAAATCCAGCAATTTCATCTGATTTTTTCAAAGTATAAAGAAAGAAATATTTTGTACTTGGGAGAGTTCAGAGCTTAGAATGGGAAGAGCCTCAATTCACTTCAGTGACCTTAGGGAATAAGTGTCTTTAAATATCTGAACCATAATTTCTTACTCAATGCAAACTGCAGATACAAAATTCACATTTGAAAGAGCACTAGTTGAGAAACTGTATGAAAGATGTTCTATATAAACAATTCCCTTATTAATCTATGAGTAGATTTTTTGTAGGCCTTGAATCTTATATAAAATAAAGAATACACATTATAAGTAATATTGAACATGCACATTAAATTTACTTAGGATTAAGAGAAATCATAGTAAATTAGAAAGCTAATAAAATTGGAATTTGCTACAAATATCATAAAATCCAGAAAAAATACCATTATGCTCTATAATTTACTCCCTGACATCTCTGTAATATTATGTTATTTGGGTGAATAATTCCTGGTCACCTCTTCCTGTGAAAATAACCTGAAGTATTTTCTGTAGAGATAACATAAAGAAAATTCAGTCTTTTGAAAGATCTTTTATCCTTTACATCTATAACTTCCATCACTACCTGCTTTAAATGACATTCAAAAGTGAACGTATTATGTGCACTTAGACGTAGGATGCCAGTTAAGTCATGACAGTGTTCCTAGCATGACAATAGGAGGGAAGGTTCATAAATGTAGAAGAGATGAACAAAAGATATTGTTAGACAGAAATGAAGTCAGAACCATCTACGTGGGGTTATGTCTGTTATGTTCATCTTTATTTTGTGGGTTCCTAGCACAGTTCCTGAAAAGGTATACTCAATAAATGATAGTTGAATAAATGAAAAAGTTCATGAATAAATATATCTGGAATGACTCCATCCCGATTCCTGGAAGCAATTTCTAAACTGAGGGTTCTAGCAATAAATTAGCTATAAGTAGACAGGACTCTAACCGTTTAAATGTATCTCATGAAAATGAAGTTACAAGCACTTCCTACTCCCCTTCACCCTTTTGTCATTCCTACAATACCTGCAGCCACACTTAAGCTAATGGGCTACAGAGTAAGTCTGATGGAGATGGAGAGGCAGAGTAAGAAGACAAACCATTTTAATTTTAAAATCCTGCGAAAGCATTATAGAAAGCAAAGCTACTGCATTGCTAAAATCCTTGAAGAAATGTATTCATTGAAGACCTGCGAATCTTTAACTTCATTTACTTCATTATAAGTTCTCCTCTGAATGTGTATTCTTATGAAAAATGTTATTCTTTTCAAGAAAAATGCTAAACAAGTAATGATATTTGGGGGAAATACTGACATTCTCTATTTACTTTTAGTAGGTAGTGCTTCTCCTAATGTGTAGGCAATGACTGATGGCTTCATAGTTAGTAATATGATATCAGTCTCATGGACTCAGCACTACACTTACCCTAGTGAAAATTCTTCACAAAATCCCCCCAGTCACAGTCAGTTTCCAGTCTCCTTTCTCTCTCCTGCAGTTTAACCTGAATAAATATATATATATATATATATATGAATGACTTATTCTGTGATGCTAGATACCTTCCATCCTCTGCAGAGATTGTGTCCAGTTCATTTTTGTTATCTCCATTTTAGCACATTCTTTTGTTTTTTTTTTTTAAGATTTTATTTATTTATTTGTCAGAAAGAAAGAGAAAGCACACAAACACGCAGAGAGGCAGGCAGAGGCAGAGAGAGAGGCAGGCTCCCCGCTGAGCAAGGAGCCGGATGTGGGACTCAATCCAAGGACTCTGGGATCATGACCGGAGCTGAAGGCAGTGGCTTAACCCACTGAGCCACCCAGGCATCCCTCTAGCACATTCTTTGACCGAGTATAATATTACAAACATTTGTATAATTAATTAATGAAAGACTACACATGTAGGTGCATAGATTTTCATACAGCATTAGAAACAGTGTCTTATAGTACATTGAATTAACCAGGATACTGCAGTAGCTATATAACCAAACTCTCTGCTCCTTTTTTCTTTTTCCACAGAATATTCATTTTCCATGCTGCGTTTATTATATATAAGCCACATAATGTCACTTCCTCTTAAATCTATGCATTGGATGCTGCTGCATATCTACTTCATCTTGTAATAAGAGCCACACCCTTTTCTCCTGGCAACATGGCTCTGCAGAAACTGTGCCTCTCATTTTGAGGTCACTTCTGTCCATCTTTACCTTGGGCAGTCCTCCTAAACCTTGCTGACCGTCTGGCTTTCCTACAAACATAGCATGTGCATTGTCTCATTAATATGCTCTACCCTTGGGGTGCCTGGGTGGCTCAGTGGGTTAAGCCGCTGCCTTCGGCTCAGGTCATGATCTCAGGGTCCTGGGATCGAGTCCCGCATCAGGCTCTCTGCTCGGCAGGGAGCCTGCTTCCTTCTCTCTTTCTCTCTGCCTGCCTCTCAGTGTACTTGTAATTTCTCTCTGTCAAATAAATAAAAAAAAATCTTTAAAAAATAATATGCTATACCCTTTTTTCTGGTTTATAGTGAGACCATATGAGCCTGACTGCTTTTTTATCTTCAGGATTTAGCACATATAACATTCTTTTTTTTTTTTCCCCCATGGAAGCATTTCCTGACCATCGTATCTGAAGTATTTTCTCCCCAGAGTCTATTCACCTTATTCACCTTATTCTCTTTATGTTATGTTTATTTGTTTCTCTCTGAAATCATCCTGCCTGTTTAATCATTGTCAGATATCTTTCAACTTTTGGAAATCAACTCCTCAAATGCAAGGACAATTTCATGTTCACTTTGTACATTCTCTGTTCCCATCGTTTAGAAAAATGCCTCACACAGCATGCTTCCCAATAAATATTTATTAAATTAATGAGTAAATGATTCACTAGCCAAAGAGTAGTGACTTGAGTAATTTATCGTAATTTATTTTCAGGTAGGATGTTATTCTGAGACAGATTGCCCCTTTAATTTCTAAATTTAATTTCTGTACTTGGATCATATTATCTAAGATATCATGTTGCTAAAGAATGTAGAACTGAAAATTCTGTATTCTGTAACTGTACTGTGATACCATTTTAAATTTACACAAGTATTGTTTTTATAAAAATCATTGAATATTTTTCATTCTTTTATGTTATACAATTTATTTAAAGAGAATGGGGATATAAGTGAGCTTAGAATTAAACCAGGCTAGGGTGCCATTTAATTGCTTTCACAGAAGATAAGAGACCTTTACTATAGTAATATGAAGCCCCAAATTATTTTGCTGTCACACAACTTAAAAGGCAATAATAAAAAAAAATAATTGCTCTACTACCCTATTGCCATCCATCGGGTGTTACTAAATATTTAAACATAAATTAAATAAATAATTAAATAAATAATTAACTTTAGAGTTACAACTGATGAGGGAGCAGGAGTCTGGCTGAAGACAAAGCAAAAGCTGGCACCTTTGCACCCCCATCTCCATGCCTCGGTAATGTATGTGACATTCCTCAGGCACCCCTGACTGCCATAAATGATAAACAAATAGATAACTTGCAGAGATCACAATCCTTCAAGACAGGAGTCTCCCTTGCTTTACAAATGTCCTAGAGATCTACAAAGAAGTAGCACAAATTTCCAGAGGCAAATAACTCAGCTCCTCAGCCCTAAATAAAGTTAAATTTCTTCTAAACCCAAATCTCACTAACAAAGACGCTTGATAGCAGAAATGTGAATGGCTTGCCAAAAGAACATTGATCAAGCTTTATCCTGGCACACTGTAGGCCCTCTTTAGCATGTGAAAACTCCGTTGAAACCTCCCTTCCCCTCACCTTCCCCCAACCACAGGGTACATAACCTGCCATCCCTCACAACCCCGGGGCAGCAGCTCTTCCTGCCCATGGGTCCTGTCTCTGTGCTTTAATAAACCACCATTTTGCACCAAAGATGTCTCAAGAATTCGTTCTTGGTCATTGGCTCTGGACCTCAGCCCACCGAACCTCACCTAGGTTCTAGAACTTCATCACAACTAAATCATTTAAAAATATTAGGTGACTGCATACAGTAAAAATAATAGGATGCTTTTTTAGTTCTTTAGAAAAAAAAAAACCTCATCAAGCATTAATGTGGATGATAAATTTTCCCCACGTTTAAAGATAACTCTGATGAGAACACATTTTCTAAAGGCCAAGGGCTGTTTGTATAAGGAGCAATGTTTGCAAAAGTATTGAGAGACTTCAATCAATAAATACATCTCTAGCATCCTCTTGAACCTTCTGTCATAGGTTCAAGAGGGCACTTAAAAGCAATTTTTTTTTTTTTTGGTAAATTACCAGAGAGCTGAATTGCATTGTGAAAATTAAAAGATGAGGTCCATGAAAACCCAAAAGATATTAGATATTATTATAGAATAATAATAATGATAAAGTTCTACAGAGATGTTATTTAAGTCCTCCTTCATATATTTTTGCTCGTTTTTTTTTTTAAAGAATTCCTTATAATTGCATATATAGAGGTAGTTTTAAAATTCAGGTTATTTTGTACTACTTTTCTATTGTTTTTAAAATGCTTACATTTGGGACACACACAGTCTTAGCCTGACTCAGTGGGCTAAGCATCTGGCTTGGGCTCAGATCATGATCCCAGGGGCCTGGGACTGAGCTCTACATCAGGCTTCCTACGCAACAGGGACCAGGGAGCCTGATTCTTCCTCTGCCTATCCACCCTCTATGCTCTCTCTTCCTCTCTGACCAAAAAAAAAAAAAAAAACTTTAAAAAAAGTCTAAAAAAAAAAGATGTTTATAATTAACTTGTGTATCAAGTACTTCCATTGTGTACTCAAAACACTGTTTTCTGTTTAGTTCAGGGCAAATTTATTAGGCTAGTTACTGTTACTTAGGCTTATAAATATAAGTATGAATAATTGTCTGTCCTGGCCTCAAAGTTTTTACAAGCACCATGAAGAGCCAGACATATTAAAATATTATCTATGAAGCTTAGATTAGGACTCCAGAAGAATAATACATCATCTAGCTATTCATGTTTTGGGTGAACAGGGATTGGTGTTAAGTTGTTTTATCAGGGAGAATTTACTAAGACCATGAAAACCATGGTCTCTTGAAGGATTGGGGTAACTAGGTCACCAATAACTAGAGATAGAAACACCCCTCACCCACACACACACATTCCAGGTAGTGAGGAATATAAAGATGTAAGAGGAAAGACGTTGATGCAAATTATATGTGCTTAGAAAAACAGGAGATTTTGTATTTCATAAGCAAAACATAAAAGACAGGAAATAGGCAGGGCCATCTTAAGGATTTTTTGTATGCCACTGTTGAGATGTTAAGATGGATTGTGGTATAATCACATTTACATTTTTGATAGTCTGTTCTAGTAGCCAGAGAAAGATAAACAATATATAACCCTCCAAGGAAAGGCCTGGTTAGGAAAGTAATAAAAGGCCTGGGAGCATACAAGAAGTTGGAGACTCACCCATTGTGATTTAATCCTCAAAATACTCCCTTAAAATTAAAGAAATAAAAGGTTTTCCCCTTTTACCTTTAGATTCAGATAGATTTCATTGTTTTATTTAATTCTGTTATCCCAGGAATACATGCATAATTGCCAATTCAACTGTCTTTTCTTCCCAGGGAGTTAAAGTAACACTTCTCCAGGATTGAATACAAATCCTCAACCAGGGGCTACCTGGGTGGTTCAGTCCTTAAGCATCTGCCTTCTGCTCAGGACATAATCCCAGGGTCCTGGGATGGAGCCCAGCATCTGGCTTCCTGCTCCTCGGGAAGCCTGCTTCTCCCTCTCAGACTCCCCCTGCTTGTATTCCCTCTCTCTCTGTCAAATAAATAAATTAATTAATTAAAAGGAAGGGAAGGAAAGGGAAGGGAGGGGAAGGAGAAGGGGAAGGGGAAAGAACAGAAAGAAAAGAAAAATACTCAACCAAGGCTGGTTCCAGATTTCTGCTTGGGTAGGTGCTAACTTCCTATGATTTGAGAATTGCTGAACTGCTTTGAGAACCTGCTGCCTTATAAGCTTCAGGTGACTCAAATAATAGTTTGCAAAGGATGCACTATAGATTATTCCAGATCACCCATCTCAAGAAATGGCAGTACTGGGCATCTTAGGAAGCATTTACTGTGTATTGGATAAATAGAATGATTGCCCCACCTGACCTGCTTAGCTTACTTTCTTTTAAATGATTCTTTGCAAGGACACTTTTTTCCTAGACATGGAAGTGTTCTTCTTTTATACTTCCATGCAAGTATAGAACACGAAGTCACCCCTTTAAGGACAAGGGAAAAAAATAAACTTAACTTTCAAGCTTTCCAGGGTTAGATGTCCTGATCTTTCCCTTCTCCCAACAGACCGCTTCTGCCTCCATCACAAACTCTTCCAACCACTATTTTGATCACACCAACATCAAGATCCAGGCTCTTGCCCTCATTATCTGACTATCCAATGGAAAGTTTAAGAACCACGTCAGGGGTGAATGTTTAAAGACCATATAACAAACTAGTATTCCTTTTCGGGAGAGAAAAATCCATCATTCTGTTTATTTATCCACTCTTAGCAGGGAAAAGACATAAACACTCAGAAGGGCATCATAATTCCTAACTATTCTCATTTAAATATATTTCTCCAAAAGCTGATGACCTACAAAAAAATGTGCAAATAAAACTCTAATTATACATACTATATTGTGGCTGTTGTTTATTTATACACTACGCTGTATTTGTTTTAGGCTTCGCTTAGTTTTAGAGACTTTCCTTGTTCAACTGTTACATAATTCATTTCAAATCACACTCAAGAAGAGTGATGATTAAATCTATGCCAGGAGTCAGAAAAGATTTAGAATCTCTGCAAAGATTAGAAATTAGAAATAGAACATATAGATCCTGCTTGGAACATTAACTTTATATAATTATACTTCTCTTAGAATACATTCCAATTTCAACTTTCACTTTTTTTTTCTACTCCAGAGAAATCAATTCATGATTTCTTCTTCTAGCAATTCTATGAATAAAGATAAGCTACAAGATTATTTTTCCTTTCATACTTTAAAAGTTAAGATACATATTTGCTCAATTTAATTGCTTCACCTTTTAAATTTATAGAGCAAAACTAGCCAATCTTATATGTAATTGAAAGAGCTACTAATGAAATAAAGGACGATTAATTTAAAAAAAAGAAAGAGGAAAGGGAAAGGGGATTACAAGACTAAAAATATGAAGAGACAAGAAAATCAAAAGAGCATACTTTTTAGGTACTTGGATATGTTTCCATACAGATTTCCACATTCTTTTATTCCCTATACTTTCTTTGATAAGCTTTTTCTTCAATTAAAAGAGCTCTAAAAATAGTCTCTGACCATATGTTATAAATATGCATTTTTCAAATTTTGAAAGATAATAGGTTTTGTACTTTTTTCTATAATTTGGTCATCATTAATTTGTTTTTCATGGATTTTTACACCATGAAGTTATTATGTAAAGATCCTGTTTGGTTTTTTTTTTTTTTTTTAAATCATAATTTGGCAAACTTTTACATGAAGAGCAAGATAGTAAATAATTGAGGATTCATGGACCACATATTTTCTATTGCAGCCACTTAACTGTCTCTTGGTACATTTAAGCAGCTGTAGACAATAACTAAGCAAATGGATTTTGTGTTTCAGTAAAATCTGATTTACATAAATACATGGCAGGCCAGATTTGGCTTGTGGGCCATAGATTGCCAAGCCTTGCCTTAAACTATTTCATTATGTATACATTGAAAACATAGAAAACAGAAACAAAATACTGCTAATAAATTTAGAATGTAAGCATAACTGTTATTTGCTTGAGTCAAAGTGCATTTGAGTTGGATTGAGAAACTATACATTTATACCCACTTTCCTCTTAGTAGAAAAACATTAATAGTACTATGAATATAAATAGTAATATAAATAGTAATATGAAGTATACAAGAACCTGAAATTATTTTATCAATCTTGTGAATTTAAAACCTATTTTTTATATAGCTCAGTCAGTTAAGCATCCAACTCCTGATTTTTGCTCAGGTCATGATCTCAGGGTTGTGAGATATAAGTCCTGTGTTGGGCTCTGTACTGCGCATAAAGTCTGCTTAAGATTCCCTCTCCCTCTCTAAAAAAAAACAAAACAAAACAAAAACGAAAAACAAAAAACAAAACAACAACAAACAGTGACTGCACTACAATAATTGTTTATATGTATAACACAAAAACTGTAGTGCATCTATTTTTGACCGCTGCCTTAATAAATTACTAGGCATTTCTTGGCTTAATCAATCTCATACTTCTGTAAGTCAGAATCATAATTACAGCATAGCTCAAATGGGTCCTCAGCTTAAATTCTCATAAGGTCCAAATCATGGTATTGGCAGAATTGTGTTCCTTTCTGGAGGCTCTGGGGGTGAACCTACCGCCAATCTCACTGAGTTGGTGGCCAGGTTTAGTTCCTTGCCGATGTGGGACTGAGGTCTTCTGTTTTCTTGAAGACTGTCTGTGAAGGCCCTCTTTGCTCCTAGAAGCTCATGCATCCCTGCTCCTGCAACAGCAGGAGGGGTCCTACTCACACTTTGAACACCTTTCTGCCACATCTATTTAACTCTAGCTAGGGGGAAAAAATCATCTTTTTTTTACAGACTCCTTGATTAGATTTGGCCCATTGACATAATCCAGGATAAGCTCCCTGTTTTGAAGTCCTTAACTTCAGTTATATCTGCAAACACTTTCTTATCATGTAACATAAGGTACTGACAGTTTCTAGGGATTAGAGAGGGTGGATATCTTTGGTGAATGATTGTGCCTTCTACAGTTACTGATAGACAAACATCAGCATATCTACTAAGCAGTTCATGAAACAGATAATTTCTCCTGACTTCAAAGTGTCATTTCCCTCATTCCTTATCTCCAGTTTCAGAAGTAACCATTATTCTGAATTTGGTGTTTACCATTTTTTACAAAAATGCTGCATTTACCATTTTTAACACGAATGAATTTTATGTTTAATGAATGGTGTACATTTTCAGCTGTGGTAGATGATAAGAATGGATGGTGTTTTCTAAAGTGATTGTATAAATTTAAACAACAAAACGTTGCATGTGTATTTTCATTATAGCGAATACTTACCAAAAACCAATATTTTACTTAAAATTTTTAAAAATATGTAAAGATGATTGAATGAGACATGTGAGACATGTGATTTGTCGTGGAGACATGTGAGACATGTGAGACATGTGATTTATCGTGGAGATTATGAGCTCCATTTATATTGCTATTGGATATTCAATTTTTCTTTTCTTCAGATAAATATCAATTTTTCTATTAGTTTAGTGACCTTTTTTCTTCATTTCTAAAAGCACTTTAGCATTAGAATCACTTATTTGTGATTAACATGTTCCTGATGCTCTCTCTCAGTTTATAATATACTTTAACTTCCTTTAATGTCCATGCAGATCAAAAAAAGTGTGCAGGATAGGGGGATGAAAATGGAGTGGAAGGGGTGCACAGAGGGACATTTTTTTATATTAATTTGGATTTGTTTAATTAATAAAATTTTTTTATTTTAATATTTTTTGAGGATTTTTTTATATTAATGTGATTTTATAATCATGTTAACATTTCACGTAATCATATAGTAAATGAAGAGGATGGGGGAAACAAAAAATGTATTTAAAAATAATTAGTTTTTGGCATGGGGGTGGCTCAGTCGGTGAAGAGTCTGCCTTCAGCACAGGTCATGATCCAGAACCTGAGATCAAGCCCACATTGGGCCCCCTGCTCAGCAGGAAATCTGCTTCTCCTTCTTCCTCTGACACTCCTCCCCTTGCTTGTGCTTGTTCTCTGTTTGTGTCAAATGAATAAATAAAATCTTTAAAAAAATAGTTATTTTACTGAAAATTCACAGAAATATTCATTGTACTTTTCTTCGTTAACTTCATAGTTTTGTTTCAAATACTTAAAAATTTAGTCTCACTTGGTTCCATCTTTTTTATATCAGGAGGTATCCAGTTGTATGTTTCCCCATAGAGAGAGCTAGTGGTCCAACTTTATCTACAAAAGAAATGTTTCTTGTTGTTTCTTGTTGTTCCTGTTGATTTTTCTCTTTTTTTTCTTTTTTTAAATTTTTTTTTGCCTGAAGCTGACTTTGAGCTCTCTATTCTTTCTCCATTGCTCAGTTGGTCTATGGTTGTGACAATAACATGCCATTTTATTATTTGCCTTTGAAGTACCGGCAATCCTTTGGTTCTGATTTGCATGGTTCTGATCTGCATGAATTCAGTGAACATGGGAATTAAATAATCCCACTCCTACAACCACACAATTCGAAATTTAGTTACCTGATTGG
This sequence comes from Mustela nivalis, assembly GCF_964662115.1. NCBI lineage: Eukaryota > Metazoa > Chordata > Mammalia > Carnivora > Mustelidae > Mustela > Mustela nivalis. Next base: position 68,792,418 of record NC_139034.1, read on the forward strand.
GTAAATTAATGGTGAGTAATTGCATAAAGTCCAGGCTTCACTGCTAGCTTTTCATTTCATTTATTACTAAGCACATAAAAATGCACATCATGATCAAAGACCAATCATCCCACTTCTTCGTCTGTTGGTTCTGTTGGTGATTGGTCACCATATGTCTGTTTTTCAGGTCAGACACAGCAAAACTATGTTATTAATTGTGTTGCTTCAGTGTCTCACTGATATATGATATTTTATATAGAATGGATAAAGAAAAGAAGAAAATATCACATAAAAATGCAAAGAAGTGAAAATGGATAATGCTGGAAATAAACTAAATGTAGACGGAGTTACGGAAGAAATAACTGTCCATGAGAATATGGACATTGTTGCTGTTGGGGACTATAGATATCTAATCAGAGGAACTTAGTGAACGTGAAATTATCAGCATAAATGAGAAAAGTGCTTTGATGAATAGGATGAAGTTATTCCAGAGGAAGTGTCGACACACCAGCCAAAATGTTCATATGAAAGAAACTCACAGAGGTATTTCAAGGTCTTGGAAGTGCAAAGGATAAAATATCAGAAGCTGATCCAAACTTAAAAAGAAGTGTAACAATCTTCAAAGTGTAGAAAAGATGTTCACTCCGTGTCATGGGTTATATGATAAAAGGGAAGGCAAGCAATATTCAAATCCTTCTTGGTATTTTTTTACACATCACAGAACACTTTAATTCTCAGTATATCTAATGTTTTATATTACAGTGTGATGAATATTAGTTTATCATTTTTATTCCTGTATATATTTATAACCAACACTAGAATTTAATATTTTGAGAAGTGTAAGTCTTGGAACAATAGCAATTTTTTCCATTGATTATTTAGACTGTTTACATCATTATGGCCTGTATGATTATTTCTGTACGTCTCTGTGTGTGTTTGTGTGTGAATGTGTGTGTGTGTGTCTGGTCTCACACCACTATAAAAAGTGAAGACTACTTGCATTTTCTAATATTTGGTAGGACAAGTTCCCCACTTAAAAAATAAAAAAAGAATAACTAGTTTTTATAATGCTTTATTTTCCCATTTGAATTTTAATTAGAGTTTCCAACTTTTTGAAAAACTCCACTGGATTCGAATTAGGATGGCATCAACTCTGTAGCTTAATTTAGAGAAAACAAATATCTTTATTATATTAAGCCAACTCATTCAAAAGAATTTAATATGTGTCCAATAATTCAGAGCATCTTCTGCAGATTTACCATGAATTGTTGACTCTAAAATGGTCCTGGTTAGAAGATACACTATTATTTTATGGACAATTAAGAAAAAAACATATTGTTAATTTAATTAATAATGATTTCATACCTCATTGATTAGAAGACATTCCAAATTTGAAGATGGAAAATTTTGAACATATAGCATAATTTTTAGAGCTTTGAAGCTTTGTCCTTAGAGATATTATAAAATCTGTCATATTAATTCTGTGATACTTTATAACATGGAATCTTGTGAATGGTTTCTTATATTTAGTATGTTTTATAGTTACTTATTGTTGATGTTAGGAAATACTATTATATTATATTTTAGGTCTGATTTTAATTTGTCAAATAAATGAAAGCCTCTTCTAATAGTTTGTATTTTGATTATATTGAGATTTTGTATATAGATTATATAGTCCCTAAATAAGGACACCTTTATTTATTCTTATCCAATTCTTATCCAATTTCTATCTTCTTATTTCTTCATTATTCTTCCTTTTATAGTGTTGACTAAAAGTGCCATCAGTTTATTAAACATAATTGTGATATGAGTGATCCTTCCAATAACATTAGTGATACATCAGGCTACATTCAAAAGCAGCCTGTTGAGAGAAGGAAAGCTATCCAGTTTTCTAGTTGGATCTAAAAGTATGTATTAATAACAAATAGGAACCAGTAAGACTAGAAAGTTATGAAATGCTTCCTTATGATTTTTAGGGAGTTTTTAATTTTTGTGAAGGATTTCCTCAGTATAACGCAATTTGTTCTAGAACAATTGAATCTTTATTAACTTGTGTTAAGTGAGCCAGAAATTGATTTTAATTATAATTGTGATTCGTGTATTTCTTTTGTTGTTCTTTATATTATCTTTTATTACACCTTTTGATGCTTGCAAATTAAATATTTAAAAGATGTTAATTTTTCTTAAATTTAATTATATATTTAAATAGATTTTAATCTCAATACAGAAGATTTGGGCTATGCAATATACCATATATACTAGATTGTTATTAGGGAAAAAAGTAGAAAAATAAACCAAAGGTGTATTAACATTATTGTTATATAGTAAAATAATAATGTCATCATTCTAATTAAAGTCTAAATTAAGTCATTCTAAATTAAAGTACCTTAGGATGATGACTTAGAATTTCATCACATAACACATAATAACAAAAATATAGATGGAGTGAAGAGCAGGGTATTATATAAAATATTATAAATAACATACAGTGAAGAACACTCAAAACATAAGAGGAAAAATAGAAATATTAGACTTTATAAAATGTCAGAATTCTTTATATTAAATAATATACATTTAAACAACATATAATTTTCCCTTACACTAATATTTATAATACTAAATAATGTGAGTAAAAATCTCCTCAATAAGGGCCCTGAGTGGCTCATTCGTTAAGTGACTGCCTTCAGCTCAGGTCATGATGCCAGGGTCCCTCATCAGGCTCCTTCTCAATAGGAAGCCTGCTTCTCCCTCTCCCACTCCCCCTGCTTGTGTTCCCTCTCTCCCTGGGTCTCTTTCGGTCAAATAGATAAATAAAATCTTTTTAAAAAATTATAAATAAATCTCCTAAACATACACATTTGTAAAGAGGTTCAGTATATCCCCATGTATCCATTTAAGAAAGAAACCATTAAGGATTAGATTCCATTAAAATTAGTTACATGGAAAATGGTGGTGAAAATACAGAATTCCAAGATATCTATGCTCTATGATCTGAGCTATATACAAATATGCACTAACAAAATCAGATAATAATGTTAATCAACAATTTAATTTTTGGTAAATATAACCATTTATTTTCTAATTTTGTTTTTTTTAAATGTATTTTCTGTATGAAAATCAGTAAAGAGAAATGCAAAGATCTTTTTGGCCTCCCAATTTGCCTTTTACAGTGCTCTTTAATTTATTAAAGATAAGTTCTGAATGTTTTTCACTCTTCATTATTCCTTATTATTCTCATTAATTCAGTCATCTCAGTTCTTTTTTCTGATTATTTTTATCATTGTTATTTTTGTTGTTGTTTTAAGTATACTGCTAATAATACATGTTCCAAAGCCAGAAAAACAGTCTAGCTTATTTTAACCACCTAGACTTTCTAAAATGAGGATGTTCAAGATTAGTTAAAACATGAGATTCAGTGAATTTTTTTTAAACTATATATTTTTGAGATACACATAAACTACCTGAATAATTCAGTGATACATTTTCCACAATGCTGAGATAATATGTCTCAATTAAAAGAGCCCAGACCTACTGGGGCACTGGGGTGGCTCGGTCATTAAGCTTCTGCCTTTGGCTCAGGTCATGATCCCAGGGTCTTAGATCCAGCCCTGCATGGGGTGCCTTGCTTTGCCAGAAGCCTGCTTCTCCTTTTCCCACTCCTTGTGCTTGTGCTCCCTCTCTCACGGTCTCTCTCTGTCTCTCTCTCTTTCTGTCGAATAAATAAATAAAATCATTAAAAAAAAAAAAACAGACATACTAATATCTATCATAATCCCAACTGCTCTCACGAACAATGGTGACCTGCACATCTTAGTATAGTCTATGCAGTGTAAACAAAATAAAACATGGTTATGATTAAAAAATATCTGACTTACAAATTTTATAATTTCTTTAGGTTTTTTTAATTTGTAAAGCTTACTCTGGTCACATTTTAAAAAAGATTTTATTTATTTATTTGAGAGAGAGAATGTGAGCAAGAGAGAGAGTCGGGGGAGGAGGAGAGGGAGAGGGACAAGAAAACTCCCTGCTGAGTGCAGAGCCTGTAGCAAAGCTCAACTTCACAACCCTGACACCATGACCTGATCCAAAATCAAGAGTCAGATCCTGAACCAACTGAGCTACCCAGGGGCCCCTGGTCACATTTTCATACTGTGATATGAGAGTGCCAGCAATTAGGGTAACTATCAATTAAAAGGAACTAAAGGAGGTTATTAATTTATGCTTTCATTCAAGTTAAAAATTTTTTAAAATTTTTAGACAAGTATACTTTCACATTTAGTGTGGACAATAAATTGTTATCTTCTTTAAATGATGATGGTTTTCACCATCAAAGATAGACAAAATATTGAGTTTAAATAAATTTTTTATATTTAGTGATTTTAATTGTTAGATCCACAAATATAAATAAATTGTAACTATCTCAATCATTCAACACAGATTAAAAAGTATTTTGCCAAAACTGGAGGCATAGTTTACTGGAGGCATAGTTCAATTTTCTAATTGTTCAATTTTCAAACTGGAAATGAAAAATTTTTCATGATCTCATATTTTTGCTTCTTTGTTCCAAAGTCTGCAATTAAGTTGCACGTTGCACTCAATTCATTTCTTTCGCTTTTCCACCAAAGTATCCACTTTCCTTTCTTGTAATATTTGTTGTTATGTAGGAAATATCAAAACTCTACTTACATCTTCTTTATTAGTACCAAGAGATCTTTTTCCAATCTGGGCAAATGATCTCTACATACAACTTTGATCTCCACAAGGACATTTACTATGATTTTTATTTGGAGCATAATCAAAATTTTGAAACAAAAGTAAGCAAAGAAATCTAAACCCTTGATAAGATGTCTTATTTCTGTTTGTATATTTGTTTATTTATATTTATAATTTCATAAAATGCTCAATTTAGCTGATATACACAGGCCCAGATATTGTTACCTCTATCTATTTTATTGCATAAACTGGAACGCATTAAAGTACAACAACATATGAATGTATGAAATTAAAGAAGCAAAACATAAATAATGTCCCTTTTTTGCATTAAACGTATATTTCCATTTTACCCTTTTTGTTATCTGAATCACAGAATACCTCTGAAGTGATTTATTGTTAAATGTCTTCTAAATATACATCCCATATGAGCATATTTGTTATACCACTACTTGGTTTTAGATTAATAAAACAATGGGATTCATATAAAGTCTTCAAAAATGTACTGGAGCCAATTATATAGGTGTCTTTTTTGTTGTATCTTTGTCATTTTAATGAAGATGTAGTTGGATGGGGATTTTGATTATATTCTTATTTTTACTTATAAATTAGTTGTTCAGGTACTTAAATTTTTTTATATAAATTCCCCAAAATGAAAATGTGAAACAATTATCAAAAAATGAGATGGATTCCCAATACCATAACTTGTTTTAACAATGGAATTATGATGCTTAAAATCTGTCAAACTTACATCCTCTTTAATATCAGTTAATAATCATTGCTTATTATTCACAGTCACAGTCCATTCTTAAGGTGCTATTCAGATGCCAAAAAACATCTACCTGGAGATTTATTAGTATAATATCTTGAAAACTGTAAGTCATGTTCAAATATCCTGAACAATTAAATATTTTTGACCTATTGAATTTAAACAGAGAAAATATAGCCAATACAATGAATTCTAAAATGAGCGTTTTTGAAGGGCTAATTTAGGACATAACATAAATTATCTATGCATATTTTGAATAACTTCCAAAAATGATTTCACATCACTACTTGCTTAATTGAGGAGGTTTCCATTTACCTATAGAAACGCTGAGTATGCTAATAAAGTCTCATCTCATTCCATTCAGAATGATGAATAGCATTAAAAACATTAAAAAATAATATATTAATTATAGTCACAAAGTTTGTAATATTTCTAAATGGTTGAATCATTTACATATTCACCATACTTATATGCCCTTCCAAACATGGATACACAATTATTTTTTTTTTCATCAGCACTTAACTATCTTCTCACAAGCTTCTCAAAATCTGAAACTTGATGGGTGGCGTTACTGTCACTTTGAATTACATATGTATCTTAAATTTGCGATAAATCTCCGTCTTTAGTAATTAAATAGGTCATTGATAAAACTGCCAAATTGTATCTAAGCCTTTCAATAATATTCTATTTTATTCAATAAATACTTTGTCATATATTTAGTTTATAATTCTAGCTATTTATTATATTATATATCATGTATTATACTTAAATGATTATAGCTATATATAAGTATATTCATAGCTATATGTAATATATAAGGTTATTCTTTAATATATAGCTATATATATATATATGCAATTTGGCTAAAGCCTCAAAAAACCAGAGATATCAGAAAACATACAAAATTATATATATTAACATGGATTAAGAAAGTCTAAAGAAAATGAATTACAATTGAATGTTAACTTTTCTTTATCAAAATGTTCATAGCAGTATAAAACAAAATACAATTAACTAAAAGACATACAGTGGTGGTCTAGGAGAAGATGTTTTAATTTGTATGTATTAAGTAAGACTAAAAGTGACAGAATACAAAATTAATAGATATGTTAAAATAATAAAAGTATATTTCTCCTTCACATACATGAAGTCCAGAGTAATCAGTCCATGACTGGTTTGGCTGATCAGACCTTTATTTGGGACCTTGCCTCTTCTACGTTCCTTGTGGCCCTAACTTCCTTACTTTACATGTGTCTTATAGTCTAGCCACCATGCCAGCATTTCAGTCAGCAGGAAGGAGGATGTGATGAAGAAGGGCATACCTCTTCCCTTCAAGGACTTTGCCAGATATCCCACCATACAGTTCCCTTTGTGACCCATTGGGCAGAGTTTAGTCTCATGGCCAAAACTAGCTGACTGAGAAATGCCATGGTTAGATCTATAGCTGGAAAGACTTATATTAAGGGAAAGACAGAAAGACCTCAGAATTATTAGAAGAATTCAAATTTTAGCACATTGCTGGTCATTTTATTTTCTTCCCATTTTATTTTATGTATTATTTGCATGCATGATATATTTTTCTTTTTTTTTTTAAGATTTTATTTATTTATTTGACAGGGAGGGAGAGAGAGAGAGAGAGAGAGAGACAGGGAATACAAGCAGAGGGAGTGGGAGAGGGAGAAGCAGGCTCCCTGCTGAGCAGGGAGCAGATGCAGGACTGGATCCCTGAATCCTGGGATCATGACCTGAGCTGAAGGCAAACTGCTTAACCGACTGAGCCACACAGGGGCCCCAGCATGCATGATATATCTTTCAAAATATTTATTAGGAAGAAAATTTGTGGCTCTATAAAAACTATTTTAAGTCCATTTTTCACCGTAATCCCTAGAAATAATATAATACTAAAATATATTTAATTTTAATATTTGACAATATTTTTACATTAAATCACTGTAACAGAATTAGTATTTTAATCAATAAGAAGTGAATATATTATAACCCAAGAAAGAAAACAGTCATTGTAAAGTAAGCAGTCATACTGAGGGGATTATACAAATAGTTGACACACCTACTCTTTAATAGATCTTTGATCTAATAGAAACATATTTTGCCTTTACCATTAACAATTATATAGGACATTAACATGTGGATGATAATAAGCCAAAAGTAATTTTTGTCTTTTTTTTGTTTTAAGTTTTATTTATGAGTCCCCAACATGGGACTCAAACTCATGACCTGGAGATCAAGAGTCTCTTGTTCTTCTAACTGAGCCGGCCAGGCACTTGAGTAATTTTTTCTTAAGTGGCATAATTTGAATAACCAATATATTAAGAGGTTATTTGGTTATATGTAATGCCCAAATCACTTTGGTTTGTGGTTTTAGCTCCCTCAATTTTGTGGAAGACTTCTCTTTTCCATGTGTTTTGTGTTTTAATCTGTCACTTGTTTGACTCAATAAAACTATTTTCTACAAATCATATTTTCTGCTTTTGAAACCTATTACCCTTGCTCTTCACCCAAAGTTGACTTCACCCAAAGTCGACAAACTTGCTTAAACCAATCCCCAACCCCTGCCCCAGAAAGAGTTCACATGAGGCTGGAAAATTTAACAATATTTTATTGAACATTTAGCAGCGGCAAAAATTTTTTTGACACTGAATACTTTAAAATTGAGGCTAGATATAATTTATTTTAATGAGATAATAAAGAGATACTAAATGGACTCCACATTGAGAGCTTCCTACCTTACCCTATTTGCCTTACCCTAATGCCTTACCTTATTTTAGATACCAGGCGAAACTCAAATAGCCTTAGAACCAAGAAGTGCCTATGCATCTGTGCAAGTTTTGAGTCCTTCTGTCCTTGCACAAGATTTTTTGCAGAGAGTACATTTATGTTCTCATAGAGTCTCACAGAGACTCTTGCCAACTGTACAAGTACAGTCAAACTCCGTTTGTAGATTTCTACAGACTCCAGGGAAAGGATGTACAAGGATGTACAACAGTACTACAAGTTTGGTTTTTAAAATTGTCTGGGCCTGAAAAAGACTGACCAATAAATAAAATTATAGATAAGCTTTTATTTAGAGCTTTAAAACGTGATTGCAATTAAAAGCTTTCTCAAGCTGAGGTCTGTCAGGGTGCACAGGAGACTGTATGACTTGGTGATTAAAACAGTCTTGGGGTTTTTATGGGATAGAGGAATGTTGGCTATATGCCCTTGTAGTTTTCGGGCAGCAGTTTTTGTCTCTGACTGAAACTTGGAAGTGAACGTGAGGCCTGTGTTGTGCCTCTCACTCTCAGTGATGGCTGTGATCTGAATAAGCATCAAAACAGTATTCCCTGTTTCTGAGAGCCCTGTATTAGTTAGTCAGGGTTCACCAGGAGGAAAAAATAGGAAAGGAGGCAAGGGTAGAAGGCAAAGGAGAAACCAAGGAACCTTTCCTATGTTTTCTTTAGACTTTTTATACCCGTAAAGATACCACTGGTTAAGTGGTGGAATTCAATTCAAAAGTAAATATTTTGTGTGTGTGTGTGAAATTTGCTTTAAATGTATGTTTTAAGGAAAAAAAGAAACTTTGCATAATATAAAAAACTATGCTTTGGCATCTGTGTGCTGTTTGTATCTTTATACCTACCTTATATGTAAGTGATCCAAAGGGCAACAGAAAATTTATCAATCATCTTGACTCTACTCTTGCTCAAAAAGTATCAACTAAAATTAATGTGACGATGAAGGAATTTGCCTAGAATGTTTATAAAAGAGGAAGAAGGGCAAATAGGATCATCTGGAATGCATAGATTTTCTGTTGAGATATCCACAGTTCCAAGGTTTTTAATAAGCTTTAGAACTGAAAATGGGTAAGTTACTGAAGATCAATTTTGCAAACCTGATTCAATGCTTTTAATTTAGAATAGAGTAGAATTGGGAAATAATTTAAATGGCACTGATTTAAAGCTAGCTATGTAGAGAATACAAATGTATCCTTAAAAAGAAATAATACTTTAATCGGTAAAATGTATTTCATAACAAACTGTCTTGGGCAGTATAGTCTATTATTAGATATACCTTGCTACATGAAATGGACTAAATTTTATATATATATATTTTTAAGATTTTATTTATTTATTTGACAGAGAGAGATCACAAGTAGGCAGAGAGGCAGGCAGGGAGAGAGAGGAGGAAGCAGGCTCCCTGCTGAGCAGAGAGCCCAATGTGGGACTCGACCCCAGGACCCTGAGATCATGACCTGAGCTGAAGGCAGCGGCTTAACCCACTGAGCCACCCAGGCGCCCTTATATTAAAGGTTTTATATTTTACATCTTTTAAAATATTTACATTCATTTGCATAAGAGCTCAATATATATCTTTATATATATATATACACATATGTAAATATATATCATTGCATTTAGTATAATGGAATATGTATTTTATGACATAATGAAAGACATTATATAGTATAAACTTCAGGTGCTGAGGGAATTTCTATAAGTCAAATTCCATATGTTTTGTAATATAATTTATTAACATATGTCTTTTAAAAGTGGGAAAGTATTTTTATAACTTAGAGTCATAATGATCAGATATTTTACATTAATAGAAAATAAGATTACTAAAAAAAAGAGAGAAAAAAGAAAGAAAGAAAAGATGATAAGATTACTTTTTCTAGCTTGAATGTGAAGAATTACCTCATAGGGTAATATATTAATCAAAAAGTACAAAGAGGCCTGTTATTTGCAGCCATTGAAGTTTAAGCACTAGCTTCTTTACCCACAGGTACTTCCAAGGCCCTGGGCAAGGCTCTTAGCATATGGTCAATGAACACTGTCATTGAAAGACCATTTAAGATTTGTTCCTACTGCAATATATTTGAAATGTCTTCAATTTAATGTTCATCTATGAGGAAAACAAAGCAAAACAAAAAAATAAAAACAAATAAAAAAACCCAAGACAAACTAAACTAAAACCAAAAACTTGCAGTGGTTTATACTAACTTAAAAAGAAATGTATAAATTTATGTGGAACTTTAAAATTATTTGAGAAGCTACAATATATTTTTCTAACCATCAATTAAAGAACAAGCAACTCCCCCCAAAAACAAAATATCAAACAAAAAATCCCCAAAAAACAAACTTCACCACATTTGTTAGAGAAAAGCCCAAATTACCATTAAATTGCCTCCATAAAAAAAATGCAGAAAGAATGAATATTAGATATCAAAAAAAAAAAAGATATGATAGGGAGTAGTGTGAGGGGAAGTTAACTCATAAAATACTTTACCCACACACATTTTATAGATTTCATAGTGTTTCCCATTTTTAAAATATGCAGTTTATTAGAATTTTTCCCTTATAATAATCGAATCAAATTGCATTTTCATACCAATTTTCTTTGTTAAAACTGATATTTTCTTTTCTTAAAATTATGCTAACTTTGTACAGGCTACAGGACCCACAATTTCGTTGGATCCCATTTAGATCAATGCACTTTGAAGTAACCTTGATCTAAATTTTCTTTTACCCCAGTCCTTGAGATACAAAACTTATATTTAGGAAAAAAATATCAATTATCCATTGGAATTCCATGCTGGATATAGTATAGAGGTGTTCACATGACCAGATTTCCTGTAGTAAACTAAATTGCCAATTCTTTTGCTCCCTTCAATGCCTTTTCTTTCTATTTAACCTAGAGATGAGAATGACAACCCTCTACAACTTGGCAATGCCATATTCCAGATCCAACTGACCATATAAATATGTTATATGAGCCAAAGCTGGAAAAGTTATAATAATTTTTTGGGGCAGGCATCCAAAGAAATCACTGGTGGAGGAAGTAGTAGATATGCATGCCCATCTATGGGCATTTGGATGAATCCAATACTAACAATTACTTTTTTGATGTATCAGTTATATCTTTGAGGACATAGTTTGTGGATATTCATTTTAGTATCTTAAGCAAACCAGTTCAGAAAATGATACCAAATAAAATAAACAATAAACCCTTGTGTTTTGATGAATAGATGGGAAAATGGGAAGGGGAAGTAGGGCAATTTTAGAGTTTGGATGTATTCAAAATCAATTTTGGAAATTGCCTCTCTTACAAAAATTAAAGTAGAACTCCTTTTTTGCAGGTGTAATATAAAATTACCATTCCTCAGATACATACATTTTAGTCCACCACAGTTAAACCTTGGTCTGTATTTTTTTCCTTAACTTAATAGCTGATCTCCTCTCTTAACTTATTTTTTTATATGACAATTATACTGTGATTAGGACAAAATAGTCTCCACAACTGTAGAGAAGTTCAGAGAGTATATTCTTCATTTTCTTAAATTTATTTTCATTTTTTTCATCAATACTTTCTGCCTTCTATATATTTTATCTTTTTATTCTCTTTTAGGAAATGAGAGGATTCATGGACTATACTGATAATGCTTGAACTCTTTTACTTAGCTTTTCTAGAGAAACTCAGGATTAATTGCTCAGAATGAATATACAGATACTAATTCAGTCCTGTTAGCAGAACTTTACTAAATGCCTACTCTGTGACAGTCTCAAGGGCTAGCATACATACATTCACATACATTGTGAAACCAAACAGAAGTAGTCATGCAGAGATAAGTAATTTAAAAGAAGGTACACAATGGACTTATCTTTATAAATTTTTATATTCTCCAAAGATAAGAAACAGGGTAAGGTGAGAGGAACAATAAAGGTCATTTACATTAGAATCATGGATAGGATTCATATAATATATATTTTTAATTTTTAGAAATAAAACATTTATTTTTAGAGGATTTATTGCAAAGTCTAAGAAAACTAGAAATAAGATATCAGAAGAAAAGAAGAGAATAGTAGCTCTGGACACACCCATCTCTGAATGAAAGGTAGAGAGGCAGGAACCTTTACATATGGATTTTAAATCATTTTAAAGTCTTGCCTAGAAGTCTTCCATCACACATATCTTATGCCCATGCTTCAATTGATCCCACTTTTCTTCAAACATAGTATATGTGTCAGCTATGTTACTGTGTAACAAATAATCTCAACAATTAGAAATTTTAAAAAATAGTATTTATTATCTCACATTTTCTATGAGTCAGAAATCTAAATATGGCTTACTTGGGTAACTCTGGCTTAGCGTTTCTCACAAGGTTGCTATCAAGGTATTGTCCAAGACTAAGGTCTCAACTGAAGCATAGACTGAGGGAAGATCCACCCCAAACTTACAAGATTGTTGGAAGTCTTCAATTCCTTGCTGGCTATTGGCTGGAGGCCTGCCTTTCTTATGTCCTTATTTGTTGATCACCCAGTAGAGCATCTCACAGTACAGTGGCCGACTTCCATCTGAGTGAGAGAAAAAGAAGACAAGTAGGAAAGAAACCAGACGTTTTTGAAACCTAATCTCAGAAGTAACATCTCATAGCTTCACTGTCTTCTATTTGTTAGAAACAAATTACTAGGTCCAGCCCACACTCGAGAGTCATAATTACGCAAGGTGTGAATAACAGGAGATGGGAATGATTGGGGGCTCAGATTTAGAGGCTACCCTACCATACCATGATAAACCTTTTTTGTTTTTGTTTTGTTTTTCTTAAATTGATAACTCAGGTTTTGTATAAAGAGTCATCCAAGTTTGACTGTGACTCTCCTAGATTTAGCCCTAAAATCACATCCCGGGAAAACTTAAGTCCTGGGTCATTTGGGACAGTTGGGTAGCCTACTTACACTTTCAAACCTAGAATTTTATTCAGAGACTTCCATCTTATACTATCTTAATAGCTTTTCTTTTTCGTACTAACGTAAAACTACTCAAACTCCATGACTCTACCTAAATATTTTCTCTTCAGACAATCCTCTCTGGCTCTAATTCAAGGCTGCTGGTTCCTTTCCAACTCCAAAAAAATGTTCTTGGAACACTATTTATGTACTCCTTTTGCTTTCTGCTGATCAAGACTTATGTCCTCCATCTCTAGAACCACCAAGACTAGAATCTAGGTGGGAGAAGGGAGACAACAAGGATGGTTGTTGATTAATTTTTGTGTTTATGGTGACTAGTTCAGTCATTAGTAATTTTGCAGGTAAATTATACCCTTTCTACAAAAGAAAATAAGATGTAAGAAAAGTGAAAAAAATGCCCAAATTTATTCAGCCAATAGATAAAGGAAAGAAAACCTGAAATTACACTGGTATCTACCAGATATTGATAATGAGTTATGTGGCAAGTTTATATTTAAAACTCTCCCATTGTAAACAATGACATATCTAAAATTTTAGATAGTAAATCATAAAAATGTCTGTATCTTTTGATAAACTCCAAGAAGCATAATAACTGAAGAATAATTAAAATAGTTTTGTTTTCTTTTTTCAGAAAATGCAGACAGCTCACGATGTTGCTATCACACTCTATCTTTGGAGAAGTCACACTTTTTAGGATGACATTAATAGAACATCTGGTATCTCTGCATAAGCCCTGGTAGATTAGAATTATAAGTGCTTTGAGAGTAAGTGAAATAGCTTTCAAAACTGTATTATTTAATCCAAGGAACAGGAGCCAACTGGAATTTCACTTTTCTCCCAGGATATCATATATTACTTGCATTTTTGAGCAGCCATTTACCTAGTTAATCCTACCAAACCTGAAGTAGGGAGTATAATTTAAATGTAAGTATGAACAATCATGCTTCAATTTTTATGAATAGATAACAATGGTTAAATAACATCAAAGCATCACGGCTGAAGAGAGGAGACAGTATCCCAAGAGTGAGCAGACTTTGGAGAAAGGGGAATGTTCCCTCACTCCTCACCAATTAAACTTAATAATTAAGTAGTGTATTAAGAAAGGCAAAGGATTTGAAGGTGATTTAGAGGTTGGCTTTTTAATAAGGTTATATTGCCCTACTTATCCTACCATTAATTGGCCAGATCTGTAATACACAATTTTGGTTGCCTATGCCATGTTTATATTGCTTTATTTTTGTTATTTGAATGCCAGTAAATAAACTACAATTAATATTTATTAATTAATATTAATACTGTGGAATAATATTTCCTTTTGTCAGATCGAGAATTGGTCATGTAATTTATATTGGAAAAATAAACTTCCAAGAAAATTTTGTTCCCCAATAAAAAAAAAAAAGAATTAGGTGAATAAAAATAAAAACCAGTTTTTGATACTGCTAAAAATCAAGGGTGTGATATTCAAAGAGATGGCCATAATATTCTAAATCATGAACAGGGAACTCAATTATATACTGAGTGATAAAAAGTAGAAAAACAGGAAGGCTTGAAGCTATGAATTCTTCAATAAATCAAATGAATGTCCAGAATCTAGATCTTAAATCCTGTAGCCTCTTCTGGATTGTTTTCTTTATGTTTTTCAGATGCAAGTATTTGGATATTCTGTTCTAATAGCTGAGTGTACCCTCACTGAGTAAAATAATTCCAAAGTTATCAGTGACATATGTAGCAAAATACCTCTGAATAAAATTGGAAATGAGTTCCTTATAGAATATATTTGCAAAGATCAGTCAATTTAAAAAATGTTCAGACTTGGGGCGCCTGGGTGGCTCAGTGGTTTAGGCCTCTCCCTTCGGCTCGGGTCATGATCTCAGGGTCCTGGGATCGAGCCCCGCGTTGGGCTCTCTGTTCAGCGGGGAGCCTGCTTCCCCCTCTCTCTCTGCCTGCCTCTCTGTCTGCTTGTGATCTCTGTCTGTCTATCAAATAAATAAATAAGAATTTAAAAAAAAATGTTCAGACTCATTCATAATTTTGCATTTAAAATATGAGCAAGTATAATTTTTAATGACAAAAACAAAGCCAAAATAGGTCAATCCTGAACAGAAATCTCCTTTCATCGTGAATAAACCAATATTCCATACATGCACACATGTACTTATATACATTATCTCTTTTATACATGTGTTTCTACTAATATTTTAATGTAGTTAAAAGTATAATACAAATATTTAACAAACAGCAGAAGCTTAATGGCCTCTGATTTTAGGTAAAGAACATTATCAGATGTTGTTTACATCAATGATTTTAGGTGATAATGGAGTAACATTAGAGTAATTTTCTCTTTGTCATCTCATCAACAAAAGAATGACACTTATCAAAACTATATTTATGTACATTTTTTCCCTAAATAGCCTCACTTTATCATGAGCAAGATCAACATAATAGGAAATCAAGACAGCACATTCACTCACTAATTTTCACTGTGGTTAATCGTTGAAACCATTAATGAGACCCCCTGTGCTTTTCGGGCTATCTCTAACTTGAACTTGTTCAGCAAATTTTGTCTGCATTAGTAGCCATGGCAACTTCAGGATAAATATTGAGTGTTGGCCTTCCAACTGTTAAAAACTGCTAAGTTCCTATAAGTCAGTCGATAGTGTATTTCCACAGAGACATGAGTGTGCAAGACAATAGAAACTTTCATCTGGTTCCAAGGAAAGAAGTTTATTATAAAATTAAATAGGAGATAAAGTGCAAATATTAAGAAAAGTTTTTTTTTCTCCCCTGAGGTGGTAGAACAAATGGCAAATTTCATGTCAATTATGTAAAGCTTTTATGTAAAGGGATCATTATCACAGTTTCATGCTTAGATGCTTTTGAGGGACTATTGAAGAAAGGGTGGAAAAATAGGGTAGTTCAAGACCAGTATGATCTCAAAAATGTTATTGCCCTGTTAGGTGCATATTTATGATATATGGTTGTGAAATGTCCTCTTAATTGAAACAAAAAGACAGTATGTCAAACCTTTTCAAATTATATGCTTGTTACTGGAAAATTATTGACCGCTCCTCAGATCATGTTGATACACAGCAGACCACCTTGTGTTGACTCAGAGTTACACATCTGTGAAATCTAATTGTATGTTGTCAAGATTTTAGGTAGGCAGGCTGCTGTGCTCATCCTACATATATTAATAGAGCCCTTTGATTTTTAGAATACTCAACTGTGTACCCTTAAAGATTGTTAAATGTAAGCCCTATTGTGTATTGCCTTTTTGACAGATGACCACAATAGTATCTCCTATCCTACACGTCTTCTAATGATGTAACTTTGACATTCCTCCCAAGTGTCTCCTTCCTTGGACCACATAGGCTATCACAACTGCCTTCAGTGACACATATAATTGAAGTAAATTCTGAGGCTAGGTCATTAAAGTAAAGTAGAACTAGAATAAGCACCACCTACTTCAGTCCTTATGTGTACCAACTAAAGCTTCAAGTTGTACATTCCTAGTTATGTTTTCTAAATTGAGTAAGCAATATTTTCATAAGCTCAACCCTGTCTTTATTCAGGAGAAGATTGTTAGATGTTATTTTCACCCAAAAGTACTGCCAATTGAATTTCAACAGAGAAGCACCTAATAAATATAAAAGTTTTCAATAAATGCATAAGTATAATTTGCCTCTGTCAGAAGTTGAAAAGAATTTGGGATGTATGGGTGGCATAGTCAGTTAAGCTCAAGTCATGGTCACAGGGTCTAGTTTAGGCTCAGGTTTTGAACTCAGGGTCATGAGATTGAGCCCCACTGGGCTCTGCACCCCGCATGGTGTCTGCTTGGGATTCTCTCTCTCTCTACCTCAGCTCCTCTCCCCCCCTTACACTCTTTATCTCTAAAATCAATAAATCTTTTAAAAAAAAGGTTGAAAAGAATTTGTCAGTTGGATATGTAGATTAGAGAAACTGATTTCAACATTATCAGTAGTCATTTTCTTTCCTCCACATTAAATATTAAGAAAAATTTCCCTTTGCAAGAGGTAAATGTGATTCAGAAAATGTCAGTAATTTCTTGGAAATTTGAAGTTTAAAACCAGGCTCTCTATCAGGCTTTGCTGTGCATTCAAATCAGAAGTAATATGTTGACAAATATCTGGAAAAAGAGAAAGAGAGGCATGGGAAGGGTAGGAGATAGAGAGAGGGAGGGAGACTGAGACTGTAGTGTATTTTTTTAATGGATTTTATTTCTGGTTCTAGTCTCCTTGGAGGTGCATCTACATTATCTTGATACCTCTATATCCCTGTAAAGTCCAGTTGTAATATGAGGTTACCTAAAAATAATGTATCAGTCATAATGGTTTTGACCACAGGTTATAGTATCAGTCCCGTTGACTAAAACAAACAGGAAACGAGTAATCTTCCATAAAAAGACATTTAGAGACAGAGTCCTCCAGCAGCTCAGCTATAGAGAAACTAGAATCTTTCCATACTCTGATATGCCAGTCAAGCTTAAGTTTTATTTTATGGTTGGTCTCTCTTTTGGTTATAAGAGGACTACGAAGTGTGTATTAAGTCTACATATTTCTTCATTCAGTGCAAACGGCACCATCTCTTTCTGTGTTCTTTCCCCAATTCCTTTTTTTTTTCCCTTTCAATCTGACCTTCAAAGGCCTTTGATTGTTAATTTTCCCAATACTTGAATGTTAATGAGCTCTGCTAGAAAAGAACATTCTTCTCTGGCAGCACAGAATCAGTGATTGGGTTTCATCATTTCTTTTCCTTGCAAGTTTCTACACATGGAGGGGAGCCATAATAAGATGTTAGAATAATTTGAATTTTGTAGTATTTTCAGAAGACATAGTTACAGTCAGTTTTTGTTACAGTCAGTTTCATTTCATTTTTCCTCTTAGCTTGTTCAAGGTCTGTAGTTTATCAGTAGGAAATGAACACATTAATAAAAGTATAAGTAGGTAATATTCTATAAAAATCATTCATTAATAAAAATATTCATTTATTCTAAAGCATGAATAGGCAATGGTTTATGTCAAATATAAATGACTGACTCATAAGGAAATTACATAGAAACAGAAAACAAATCACTCCAAATAGCATTACCAAAATTTAAACACTATAAATGTGTGTTGCTTTTCAAATTTTGTTTAAAATTTCTGTTCTAACCCTACTCACACACAAATTGTAAGATAGTCAGTACTAGTTTGTCTTATATTTCTGATTCTCATGGCCTTATGCACTAAGAAATTTTTCTATGCCTTTAAATATATTTTAAATATTACTACAATATATGTAAAATATTAAAAGAATAAATGTAATATTACCATTTTGTATTATTTTATTTTTTAGGTTATTTCTTATCCTTTTAGTGTTAAAGTACTACTGTTATATAGTGATTAACTTCCTTGCTTAAGTTAATATCCACATTTTAATTAAAATTGTATTTTTAAATTTATTTTTATAAATGAAGTAATTGGGACAAATAGTATATGATTTTTTAAGCTTTGTCACACAGATTAACCTAATTATTAAAATTTAATTTAAAAATTTTCCTGGGCCACTGGTAATATATATGAAATGACTGCATATTAGTTTTCACATATTTATCTTTTTTTTCCATCAGTTTACATAGTCCTAATAAATATTTTGTGACATCAGTTACTGGAAATTGCAGAGCATTTTGTAGCCTATAGATTACAATGTAACTTTTAGCACTTTATCATTTCTTTACATTTTGTCTATAACATAGATACATAATTCTTCAGGAAAAGCACAAAAATTTTGTTTTGTTTTTTTAAGTAGGGGCTATTTACATAAAACCAGTAATCATAAGATCTCTTTACCATTAAATAAAAAAAAGGAGAAAAGCAACTCTAACCAGCATGTTTTGTAATGGAAGTTTAATCCCATGAAATCTACTTTGTGTAATAAATGTAATCTTGAAAATTACAGAGATTTCTTTTAATTTGTGAAATTCAGATGGAGAAACCAAGCTGAGTTTTTAGACCTCATAGAAAGATATTTCTAATCAATGGTAAATGTTTTAAAATAAAAGCTAGCCATTTAAATAATTTTTGCTGTTTGCGTAAAATTTATTTTGGGGAAAAAAATGGCAATTAATAGTAACAGTTGACTCACCAAGTTCTCATGGAATATTGGATATGTATTTCTCAAGAGATTACATTTAAGTCAGTATAAATGTCACAACATGGTTTTTAAAGAACATTTATTTGATGTGTGTTTATAATTTTAATTTAAAAATAGTGATTTAAGGCCAGTTGGAAGAGAAAGTTAAATTCAAGTCATTCAGTATTTTTCTTCTATTCACCCCAAATAGTAAAAAACACTTCCTTCAGTATTTTCCCACAGGAAACAAAACAAAACAAAACACTTTATAATCCTGAAGTCTCAAGTAACCAATTTACTGATTTTAGTTGAGTCAGCACAAAATTCTTCATAATAAAACATCAGGATGTTTACAAATACTTCTAATATATGTTTTTGCTTTCAGAGTTTTTGTAGGCATGGGGTAAACATTCTCTCTGAGGAAAACGTGGCACCACATATTATAGCCACAGAGAGAATTTTTTATTCCTCCCTATCTAAAAGTATTGATTAGAAGCTTGAATTACAGAAAGAACCTCACTCTTCAAAAGTATACCCATGATTTTTTTTTGAAGTTTTTGTTTCAGGGTATATTTTAGAAAGGATCTACAAATCTGTGTGTGTTATTGAAAATACTGCATTTGCTTCTTGTTAAAGTACACTGCCTATCTCTCCTCATTGTTAGGGTCCTTCCTTAACTAAGATTTTCTTGATCACATTTCATCCATGCGAGCAACACCTTATCTTTTCTTGAAATTCCTTTTATAAACATCTTTTTTTTTAAAGATTTTATTTATTTATTTAACAGAGATCACAAGTAGGCAGAGAGGCAGGCAGAGAGAGAGAGGAAGGGAAGCAGGCTCCTTGCTGAGCAGAGAGCCTGATGCAAATCTGGATCCCAGGACCCTGAGACCATGACCTGAGCCGAAAGCAGAGGCTTAACCCACTGAGCCACTCACGCACCCCCTTTTTATAAATATCTTCAAGGAAATCCTGAAATGTCCCCACGCAAAAGGTATAGACTTAATTATAGAAATACAGACTATAATTGATTAATTGTGGCCAGTATAGAAAACACCCTTCTGAAGTAAAGAAATCTGTTTATGAAAAAAGCAAAATGAGCTCTCTGCAGCTAGGAAGAATGCCACATGGAAGATTCTGAGCAGAAATCTTGTTGGGAAAAGTGGGTACAAGGATTTAGTTGGTTCTGGAGGTTCTTATAGTGGGATATCTGAGTTGACCCTTCATATTGGCTTCTTCTCATGGGAGGAGAGATTCTGGGTTAGAAGAAAACATATGTGAGTCACCAGACATTCCTCACTCATTATGACATAACAGATGAATATATTTGTTCACGTCCTTGGATACTATCTTAGGAAATAATTGAGGGAAAAAAATGTGGTTTTGTAATAATGTATCTTAGATCACTCATTCTCACTATATTTAGAAACCTAGGTAATTTTTAAAAGTTATTTCTGGGGGCGCCTGGGTGGCTCAGTGGGTTAAAGCCTCTGTCTTCGGCTCAGGTCATGATTCCAGGGTCCTGGGATGGAGCCCCACATCGGGCTCTCTGCTCAGCAGGGAGCCTGCTTCCCCTTCTCTCTGCTGCCTCTGCCTACTTGTGATCTCTGTCTGAAGCCACCTTATTTTATAGTAGATCAGTAAAAGGGACATAGTTTTGTCTTTAACTCTTTGAAAATCCCAAGTATGCGTAACACAGAAACTATCTTTGATAGGCCTTATAGTAATAGAGGGTACTTACAAAGCACTTCTTGAGTACAGGACTCTGTTCTATGCATTTTACAAGGATTAATTGTTTTAATTCTACACTGACCCTGTGAGAAGGTATTATTAGAGTCACATTTTACAGATGAGCAAACTGAGGCACAGGGAGTTTGAGAAACTTGACTACATTCATCGTATGCTAAGTTCCTGTGCAGGCTGCAAACCCATACAGTCTAGTTCCAGAATATGTGGCCCATAAAAACATAGTAAGTAAGGAGAACAAAGAGAGGGAGAAAGAAACAGATCATAAATTAAGTTTTGGAATTGTATTTCTTTCAATTAAAATGATTTGGTGGAGGGACATAAGATTTTCTAAACTTGTTAAGGACCATGAAGATGACAGTTGTGATAAAGATGGCTGGACAGTTTCACCAACTTTGTGAATCCATACTTAGTGGTAGACATGTTTGAACGTTCGTGGTAGACTGAAAAAACAAAACAAAACAAAAAAACCGAAGTTTAGCCCTGTGTGTTTGTTTTGTTTAAAATATGATTTAAATCCTATAGTAATATCTACTGATAGCTTTCTTATCCCTTGCCTGTAGATCTAAAACATTTTATGAGAGATCAAGCAAAGCAGTGATCACTTCTGTTGTTATTTTCCAGGTACACAATTTATATTCCAATAATGTGGGGCTTGTAGTTCCCTGGTTCCCTGGTTCCCTGTACTGTTTGTTTGCTTTCATCTGCACTTTCAATGATGTTTCTCTTCTGTTTGGAATGCCTTTCAAATGTCATCTCCAGCACATTTCTTTTTCTTATCTCCTCTGCCCCAGCTCAATCCCCACACACACTCCAGAATGCATTAAATGCCCAGTTCCTTACAGGAGCCTTTTTCACAGCATTTGTCCTAGCACGTTGACATTTTCTGTATATGTGTGTGACTTTCTACCCTACTGAACTCAAGAGCTTAGAGGGTGAATACTGTCTTATTCACATGTGTAAATTCAGCTCAGGTCCAGTGCCTGCCATTTAGTGGGCACTCATTATAAATTTGATAAACTCAACTAATCTGATCACAGAGTCATGAACCTGAAAATCAACGAACACCTGTCTCTCAGTGGCCTCAAAACACATAAATGTGACATAAATTGTGAACTAAAAGCCAAGCACTTTCCTCATAGAAAAGTCCCTCAGGTCTTACACACTCTTTTGTTAGACACCATAAAAAAAAAAAAAAAAAAAAAAAAAAGCTTGCTTATTCGATTTCCTAGCACAAAGAAAAGTAAAAGCAGCAATTTGGAGGCAGTGAGGGGGTGACACTAGAGGCAAGCATAGTAAGAAAAAATAAATAAATAAACGAATAATAATAAATAGCTGCTAACTTGAGGTTATACAAAGGTGGTACCTAATGTACCAATGAAGCACTTCTTTCCAATTAGATTATGGATATCAGCCTCCTAGTATGTTCTTTGACAAGGGAAAAATTCAATTATAAATCAGTTGTTTAAAAACAACTATAAAATGTCATGTGTTTGGACATTACCCATGTAGTAGCTCCCATTTTTACAGAAACATTGTTAGGAAGCAGGAAATAGTTTGAACCAAATAACAATAAAAATATGACATAGTAGAGGTGTTGATTGTAGCTATAACAGGGCACAGCGCGAACTCTACAGACTTAAATGCATATATTTGAAAATAGAACAAAACTAGAAAAGGAAAACAAAATAGATCCAGAGAAACAAAGAAATAATAAGTAAAGATGTAAGATCAATGAAACAGGTAAGGAACTTAAAATTGAGAAAGTGAAGAAAGCCTACAACAATTACCCAAATGAGCTTATTTCTAATAACTGATTAAGTTTGTGGCATTGTAGCAGTTATAGATCTTTAGATTCTATAAAATAATTTTATAAAGAATACCTATCACTCTGCACCAGTGAATAAGAAAGAAAGAATTCTGAGTTTAGGAAGCTCTTATTATTAAAACAAAACAAACCAAAAAACTACAAAAAACCCACAGAATATAAATAATCAAAAAGCAAATATGTAACCCATCAGGCAAGTAAACATCAGGTAAACAAGAGAACATACCAGCACACAATAAAAATTTTTGCTGGTAGCGTGGCCAAACTATATAAGACCATGCCCAGGGCAAGTATGTAAGGAGACTGCAGACTGGCTTTGCCTGTCAGTGCTGTCTTCCCGAAGGAGCAGGTGGGAAAGGAATGTGTAGCCGGGGAAATGGAGATACTGTCGAAATGGAAATGGGAGCCTTCCAACCTGTGGCTCTCTCTAGGCCAAAAATATGAGGTCTAGGAGAATTTATGTCTTCTTCCACAGGGGAGATACTAAAGACTATTCCAGGAAAGAGAAAAAATTGTGATCCACCTGAGAGAAGTCCTTGAGAAGAGGAAAAGAAAGGAAGGACCGAACAGGACTGGTATTTTAGCAGTATGGTTTAATTGTTCAAGAATCTGTTTTTTGTTGGTTTGTTTGTTGGTTGGTTGGTTTGTTTTACTTTTGCTTGCCTCCCAGCAAACTGAACAGGACCCCTCTTCTAGTATGGGGAGACCAAGTTGACTGACTGCCCTTGTAAGAAGCTTACCCGTAGATTGAAATGGTGGATAATACGTCTGGATCGAAATAACTTCAGGACTTAGATTTCTGCAGTTCGTCATGGAAGTAACAAGGAATCTGTTCATGACCTGTTTGAAGTATCAAATGATGAGACATATTTTTTAAAGTAAAACAAACAGGGAAAAAGAGAGAGAGAGAGAGAGAGAGAAAAGCTTTTAAGAGAAAGAAGGAAAAAGAAAAGGAAGGAAAGGAAAAGAAAAGATAAACCAAGGCAAGGAGGAAAGAGTGAAAGAAGGAAGAGAGGAAGGAATGGAGGGAGGAGAGGTAGGGAGAGAGAGAGAAAGAAAAAAGGAAAGAAAAATTTGCAACAGGGCTTTCCTCTCCTGATAGGCTCCTTTCTCTGCAGTTCCCTCGCCCCCACCCCAGTCCCACTCTGCAACTTTGTCATTTGAATATGAATGGTACTAGTTAGTGTTGGGAGTGATAAACTGGGAGGTTCTATCACCTTAATTTAGGACCATATAAGCTGTTTGTGCAAAATTTCTTCTTTGAGTTAAAGATGGGCTGGGGTAGTAACTCACTTCATTAATTTTTAGTAACAACTTTGAGTTAAAGGTGGACTGGGGTAGTAACATCGCCCCATTAATGTGCTGGTCTTTGACCCACATACCCTAGCAGACTCTTGCACAATGCATGGTACCCTGGCATAACATACATGGAACTAGACTCAATGATCTCAGTTGCCTGAGAGCATAATTTCACGTTACTGAAACAAAAAGGTACAAATGCATTAACGTCGTGGACACACATTGTTCTACTCCTCACGTTCTTTAATCAATAGAGATTGTCCTCAAAAAGTGCCATATATGACTGGGCATTTTAGACCCTTCATGTATGCAATTTTCTAAGTGTAAAATTTAAAAATGCGTGTGCCTAAGAAAATAAGTCTGTAATTTTTTCACCCGTCTCCCTACAAACTCCCTTGTCTAACTTTTCAGAGAATGACATGCCTCTCATCTGTTTTTGGTATTTTTTTCTCAGTAAAGTGACAGTTTTGCTCTGGTTTGTCAGTGTCAGTCCTGACTGTACCTATTTTCTTGCTTGCTTGTTAAATTTGCCCACGTTTATTCTCAGTTTGGATGATAAACTCTACAGTCACCTTTACTCTGGTGCATGGCCCCAGAGGGTGAATACTGAAGCACCCTCAGATATAATTAGAAACATTAAGGTTGGTATTGCAAAAGTGAGTGACACTAATGACTAAGTAATAAATCCCCTTGTTCTGGCTTACTATTATTTACTTTCAACACAGTGGAGGGAAAACCTAATGGAGTTGTCAGATGATAGATTATTAAAAATAATTTCAGAAATAGGTAGCTACATAATTTTTGGCATACTATTAAATTCAAAGAACGGAGGAACAGTTCTCAGCAAAATGAATCTACTTCCATTACCATCTACTTATGTAAACATATTTTCTCCACATATACCTAAGAAAAGGGAAGAAATATAGAAATAAAATTGTGCTGGATGACTGTATTGTTCTACTACTAAGTAGCATTCGCTTCTGTGATGTGACCAAAAAAGCCCTATCAATCTCACTGAGGGATTTATTTTAAGAAAATGTTATTATAATGAATATTTAAGAAACCTTTTAACTTTAGGTTTTAATTTACTATGTGCTATCAGTAATTATAATGATAACTCAAGTCCAAAGAACTTCTTAAAATGACTCTAAGATCACAGAAAATTGAATTAAAATTTACTTTACATATAAAGTTTATTGAATAGCATTTTAACGTGGTCATTGATAAAGGACTTTAAAGCACAGATGTATATTACTTGAGGACACCCATCTGTGGAGGAAATAGGATGGACTGGTTTGGTCAGGATTAAAAAGGATGATGTAATAATGCCTAACGGTGAAACAAGAGTGGACTTACATGTTTCCTTAAGTGGAAGATTGTGATGTCAAACTTTTAAGATATTTAGATTTGATTTGATATACTTAAATGGGTGATGTAACTTAATTTTAAAATGTTTATATTTAAAATATGTGTTAAAAGTTCTAGAAGACCAAGGTGGTATATAGTTTCACAGAAGTCTTTTGGTGATGTGGCAATAAGAATGAGTGAAGACCCCCGACTGAATTTTGCAAAATTCCCTAATTATGCCATGATCTTCTCTGTGAAACTGTGTAACCCTATGGTGGTAGGGGCAGACTTCTTTCCCAAAGTCACCCATATAGTGATTTCCTACTTATGTCACGAAGATTCAAATCTTTTACCATTTCTCTAGGAAGTCTGATTGAATATTTTCTTGTTTTAAGGTAGAAACACATTGATGCATATATCAAAATATCATAATTTACTATAATTATTTGCATATATATATTATATAAAATTGAGAACCCCAAACACTGAGTCCATTAAATCTATGAAGTCTCAATATGTTGTATAACACAGCCTCTGAAACATAAGAGTTACACGGTAAATGAAATTTGAAATGAAATTATTGCAAAAAGAATTTACAAATAGGTTTGTTTTCAAAGAATCATGTGTTTTTTATGCCACTGCTTTCCTTAAATTCATAGATTTTAAAATCTTGTCTAAAACTGAGAAGAAACAAGCTTGCTGAAGTGACCTTCTTTAATCACAATTGATTACCTTATTTTGTCCTTATCAATTTTATTTAAATGATTATTCTTTACAGTACAATATTTTGAATATTGGACACAGGATATAAATATATCCATAAGTGAAAGAGAGATACATTTCTTCTAGCATGGTAATTCAAAATTTATTTTTTACGGGCGCCTGGGTGGCTCAGTGGGTTAAGCCGCTGCCTTCGGCTCAGGTCATGATCTCAGGGTCCTGGGATCGAGTCCCGCATCAGGCTCTCTGCTCAGCAGGGAGCTTGCTTCCCTCTCTCTCTCTCTACCTGCCTCTCCATCTACTTGTGATCTCTCTCTGTCAAATAAATAAATAAAATCTTTAAAAAAAAAAAATTTATTTTTTACTATTGATGATTTGTATAAACATATTTTGGTTTCACATATTCTATTAGGGATACATTACAAATACATAGGGTTATTGTTGATATCAAATTTTGGAAGACATAAGTTTTTCATATTTGAGTTATAATAGTTTTGGTTATTTCTTGTTTTCTTAAGGAGTAAAAAATTAAGAAAAAAACACATCTAAGGTGTTTATCACTAATCATTTTGTTTTTTAATATCCTTTTTTTGGTATATTTTAATTTTAATATCTTTTTCAATGTCAATATTTCTTGCCAAATCAGCATGAACCTCGATTTTTAATGTACTTCATGAATCACTAGTTTTTCTAAATTATCTAATAACCAGAGTTATTATTCATTATTTCAGTTCAAGAGTTACATATTTTTAAATAAGTTTAAGCCTTTATTAAAATCTGAAAAATGCACAACTCAAACTAATATAGCATTGTATGTTAATCAAACTTCAATAAAAATTACTTTGAAACAGTTTGAAATGTTAGAATTTAGTATTCAATATCAGAAAATTTTCTACTATTTTAACACATATCAGATTTATTTTTATTCTTATTAAATTTATCTGAAATGTCTCCTATTTTTTTTTAAATATATAAATTTAAAGTTAGTAAAAGAAGGTACATTTCCTGGACTTTCAAGTTTGGATAGTTTTCATTCTCCTCATTTGTTTTACTGACATGGCAAAGACATTTTTCCAACTCACTAAGAAATTTGAACAGGTCCAACTCAACTATTTTTCAGCCAGAGCCCCAAAAGTTCTTCCATCTTTCCATCGCACCAGATACAAGTGGAATTATAATGGAAGGGAAGTCAGAGGTCAGGGTAAAAACTTGAATGGCTATACATCCTTACCATCTGCTGTTAATAAGTGTTTTTTTTCTTATTTGTATTATTTCCTATAAGTATAGCGTGGACTATTAGTAGGTGAATTTAAGAACACTTCTTAAAAATTATACATATGTATGATTTTGACATAAAAATAGTGTCTTTCAAAGCTATCCAGGTTTTACCTGGATTAGGATTGCTGGCACAGTGAGAAAACATTGAACTTCTACAAGATGTACCATGTTTACATTAAAAATAATTGTTTCCGTTGTTAAACAAACAGCCATAGTCTGACATAACTTGACAGTGTTTAAACACTCACCTGCCATTCTAAGGTGAAATACTTTATATAATTTATAGATGGGGCTCACCTACTACATATTTTCATTGAACAGAATCTAAGATGACATGTTGACAAAAGTTGTAGTTTCCCATCTTTCTAGCTTCATATTCCTTAAGCTTATTGATGAAGGCATATTGACCATGTGTATCAAATCAATTTACACTGTTACATTGCAATGTATCCCACAAAGGAGATTTAGTCTAAATAAAAACCTGGGACAGTTCAAAAAGAACCAAGAGATGGAGAAGATAAAGGTATATTATATATTTTTCTGACGTACTACTCAGGAGCTTGGCCTTTTGAATTGATTTCAGCAGTCGTGAAGGAAGGTGGTTTTCCACCCACATTCTATATTTATTTATTTATTTTTTTTAAGTAGCCTCCATAACAAAATGGGGCTTGAACTCATGACCCTGAGATTAAAAGTCACATGTTCTACTGACTAAGCAGCCAGGAACACATCTTTAAATTCCTTGTTACTATCTGGCTGGAGTTAGAGATTAGTTAATGTCCGTGAAAGAGAAAGAATCTCACCGGCATGAAGATTAAATAATTTGATTACCACATTATCTAATACACAAAAAATAATGTATTTTTAATGAAATTGGTATTTTTGAATTCGAAGAAAAACTCCTCAGCATAGAAGCGTTTCAAGACTTCACATTTCAAAATATTTCCTTGCCAACATCAATTAGAAATTGTGAGCAATCTAATCTTTAGTTTAAGACCATGTGAAAATTTAAAATATTTGTCAGAATAGCCACCCTGTCTTCGGCTCAGGTCGTGATCCCAGGGTCCTGGAATCAAAATCCTGGTAGGATCCCTTGCTTAGGTAGGAACCTGCTTCTCCCTTTGCTTCTTTCTCCTGCTCATGTGCTCTCTCTCTCTCTCTCTCTCTACCTCTACCCTGACAAATAAATGGATAAAATCTTAAAAAAAAAAAAAAAAAAGAATAGCCACCAAAATTTACAGAAAAATTTGCTAAAAATAATACTTCATTATTCATTAAATATAAAAACAAATTAAGGACCAAGTACTTTGTCTTTAAGGACTTACATCTAGTTGAGGAGGGAAAATGTTCTTATGGTAACTTAAGAAAATTTCTGTAATAAAAACAAATATAGAGCCCCAGAAAGCCCTCAAGATTTAATTACTGTTTGTTATCTTTAATATTATCAGGCATTGAGCCCTTGACTACTAAGTGCAATGCTACTTTCATTATTAATGGAAGTGATATAGTCATTAATAAACATGTCCAGAATTTGTGTTAATGAAAGCTGTTATGACAAAATTTCACATTCATTAATAAAATATAGATGAAGTATGTTTCCTCTTGAAAAAATAAAACCTCAAAACGTTATCAACCCGTGATCTCAAACTTATAATAGTGTAACTGAAGCAAAGAGCATTCAGAAATGTAATATTGTCTATGTATTATTTATCTAAAATTCAAATTTAACTGAGTATTTTACAATTTTATTTGTCAAGTCTTAAAACTCTAATTTCTGTTAAAAGAATTAATAAATGTGTATTTATTTTCATAAATAAAATACAGTGTCTCTGTCTTTTCAAATTAATGATAAGGAGATACCGTCATATCTATTGATATCATTCACTGTTGAATAGAAGGCTATAGCATTTACATACTGTCTTTATTTAAAGATTTTTCCAGTAAGAGACATTTAATTTTGTAGATATTATCATGTCACACAGTAAGGAAAACCTAAAAGTATATTCTTGCACATGTTCTTGCACATGGTATCTGACAAATATCTCTCCAAAGTCAATATTAGAAGGGGAAGTTTAAATTCAGACCTATTTTCATTTGAATAAACATTGACTTTCCCTTCAGAATGTTTAATCAATGTATTGAAGGTGTTCAGAATGAGTCTTCCCAAAATGTGCCACTTTCACACATTTATTATTTTGAGTTGATAGACAAGGCCCACAGGATTTAAGAATAACTTTTTACCTCCCCCTTAACTGCTTCTAAGAATTTAGGTGGAAAGCGGGATCAGGGAGAAAACTACAGCCACAGATGACTGCAAAGTGTATGGGCTAGGTGCGGTAAACTGGGGGAGGCTTGGCAAGACTTGTTTGTTCAAATTCCAGTATGTGTCCCATTGTCTCTGTATGGCATGACTTTGGTTACCAAATATTTGCTTTTCCCATCTTCCTGTGAATTTTCTTCTTTTCCTTTGAAGCCTCAGACCCTAACCACCCCACCCCCAGTGTCCTTAGTTTAGGATAGCATGTAAACTTCAATTGCTTGACTGTCTTTGAGTTTCTCATGTCTTTGTTGGGCTCCCATACATAGAAAACTAAATCTGGTTTTCTCCTGTTAATTTGCTTAATGTCAGTTTAACTAATAGGCCAGCTAAAGGAACTTAGAAGGGTAGAGAAAATATTTTCTTCCCTCAACAACAAATTAACAATTAGAAATTCAATCTATTTTCATTTTCATTCATTTCATTTCATTTATTTCATTTCATTTCATTTTCTATTTTCATTTTCAAATTATGCCAAAAAGCCGTAATTTATTTTAATTTACATTCTTTCTATTTATGATGTTGACTTTTCAGAATTTTAATATTCATTTATATTTTATTTAACTATGTTACTATTAGGTTGTTTAAAATTATTGGTAATTTTTTAATATTTTAGATAATAATATTTGTTTAAAATATAGCAATTTTTTTTCTTCCAGGCTGCCTCTTGATATTTAAGTTTGTGGTGCTTTTGCGTTTGGGGAATTTCAATATTAATGCCATCATATTTAGTAGTACTTTTCTTTATGAATTTTGCATGCTTTCTTGAGAAAGCAAAGATGTCTGTTGTAGGCTGAGTGATATGCCCAAATGCTTCCATGTCCTAATTTTCCAAATCTATGAATATATTAACTTTAATGGCAAAATGGACATTACAAATGTGATTAAGTTGAGGATCTTGAGATATGAAGAGTAGCCTGGATTATCTGGTCAGGTCCAATGTAATCACAAGGATCTTTATAAGAGAGAATTCACTGTGAAACATTGCATGGAGATATTTGAAAGTTCTGTGCATCTGGCTTTAAAGAAGGAGGAAGGGGATAAGAGACAAGGAATGCAGTTCTAGAAGTTGGAAAAGACAAGGAAAAGGATTCTTTTTTTTTTTTTTTAAGATTTTATTCATTCATTTGACAGACAGATCACAAGTAGACAGAGAGGCAGGCAGAGAGAGAGAAGGTAAGATGTAGTATTTTTCAAATTTTCTGCTTCCTTATTAAGTTAGATTTTTGGTTTTTATAATTTTATAATGTGTGATTTTCATTTAATTTCTAAGCCACATTAACCTATCTTTACAAAATGAATGAATGAGTTAAATGAATGAAGGAGTTAAATACAAAATGAATGAATGAGTGCACCTGGGGATTTTAGGAACTGAACTTGTACTGCCATTTCACTTTCTTTTAGGTTTATTTCTTCTTCCCTCTCAATTTACTTGCCTTCATTACTATAAATTATAATTCAGTGGAAAATAAAACATATAATATATAATCACAAATGTATGGGTTTATAAGTATATGCATTGTTATCTTAAATTTAAAATATATACCTTATAGATTAATATATGTATTTATGTATTATATTAATATATGTAATATATATATTTAGGCATGCATATTACATAGTTTTCTCAAACTTGCTGAAGTTATATTTTTATATTTTCAAAGAGCCAACTTAAATTTTAATTAATGAGTCCACATAGCCATGCAAATGTATTACTTCCATTTTTAGTTTGTTTTATTTTGTTGATCTTTTCATAGATTCCAGGTATTAAAGTTTTGTCCATTTTTTCACTAAGCCATCTTAAAGCTTCAATATTTCATTTGTGAACTACTCGTTAGGTACATTTTCTATTTTGTCTTCCATAGCTTTTTAAAATTTTTATTTTAATCTACTTCTGAGATAGGTATCTTAAGCTAAGAGAAGGTATCTTAAGTGAAGAGAAGGTTCACTCCAAGTTATTTTATATATTCTACTTTTTATGTATATTTCTATTTTTTTACTTTTATCTCTACTTTTTCTATCTTCATTTCTACTATCATTTACAAACATTATTAGAATAGTTTTGGATTGTTCACAGGTGTATTTGGATTGTTCATTATTATTTTCTGTTTATACTGCATTAATACATTGAAGTCATTGGATATGACGTAACTAATTGATCTTATTGGGAATTTCTTGAGATGGTTTATGTAGCCTGAACATATTATGTAGGGGTTTTGTTGTTGTTGTTTGTTTGTTGTTTTTAATATATGTTCATAGGGCTTATACTTAAAATAGAATTAAACTGAGTATAGAATTATATTGTATTTTATGCATTTCATTGTGTTGCACATATTTGCCTGTATAAGTTCTGGTTACAACTGTTTTCATTCATTTGAAGTTGGCCATTCTTAATCTTTGCAAAGTTTTTAGTTTTTCATTTTGTTTTTAGTGTTTTGAGCATCGTGGCTCAGCATCCTATTCCGTTCCTTCATTAATAAAGGGGATTATGGGACGGCCTGCTAAATCTTTTTTCCTCCATAAAGGGAGACGTCAGATTCCACTGCTTGACTGAGCATTTTCTCACATAGCCAGTCTATGTAACTCTATGATGCGCTGTCTTGGGGATGAAAGGACAGTGCCAAGGTCTTTTCTCAAGCACATTCGTGTATCTCGCTATTTTGCTTTTACTATTCTCACTTATTATTAAGAGAACATTTACTTCCTCTGAAGTGAAGAAAAGAATTCAAGAAATTCCTCACTTTTATTGTATCAGACATAGATTTTATACACTTCAGAACTTTGCCTTTTCAAACTAAAACTTTTTTTTTTTTTTTTTTTTGGTGATGTTTTAGCAGTTTCTTTCTTTCTCTTTCTCTTTCTTTCCTAGAAAGAAAATAGAAAAGAAGTAACTCTATACACAAAGTTAAGGACTGATCATTTCTAACACCGATTTAGCAGTGAAGGCTCTGCTAACAGTGTCTCAAACATTTGTGTCCAAAATGTTTGGATGTATTGGAGTCTATTTTATCAGTTTAATGAACTTCTTGTTTCCCAACAATTGTCTATAGAATCTACTATCTTATGTATCAAACATGGTAGAGTGTTGAACTTTATTAACTCCACTATATTATGGTTTCAGGAACTTGAACTTGAAATTCAGTGATTCTGTAAAACACCACTTGTTCTGGAATCAAGATAATATTAATTGCAAAGCTGTGTTCATCTGGCTAAGGAGCAGAGAAAACCAGTCTACAGAGAAAAGAATGAAGAAGACATACAAAGTGGTGAAGAAATAAGAGGTCATAAGGTTCCAAGGGAGGAGAAAGGGAAAGACTGATGGTGTGGAAGCTTTGATCCTTGATAGATTTCCACATCTGGATTCTCAGCCCTCAGGAGGTCTGAATGCACTGCATGCCCCTGTGTCCCATGAAAGGCAGCTGCACCCTTTGCTTACATCCTTTTCATAAATTTCTTTCCCTTTTTTCCCCTTTATTCTATTATTTTGGCTTAAGGCATTTTAAATTCCATTCTCTAATGAGCCAAGATTAACCTTGACAAAGATGAATATTACTTGCAGCTTACATTGTAGGGAGATTAATGTAAGAGGTTTTATTTAACACACTGCACAGGTAAAAGAAAGGAATGATAACTTGGGTAAAAAATAAAAAGTAAATAAAAGAAGATTATAGTTGCATCTTTCAGGCCCTTACTAGATCAACTTTACTTTAGTTCTACCTGCTTAATTGTATTTTTAATTCCTACCTAGTCAAATGTATTAGACTATCAGCAGTTCCTAAAATCATTCACTACTGATGGCATTGGTAATCTGTTACTATTGGAAGAAAAACAAAACGAAGCAAAACAAAAATAACTTGAGGGGTAGATTTTCTAAATCAAATAAATGTTATGGTAACACCTTTGTGTTTCCAGTATATGTTCTAATATTTTAATCACTTTTATTATCAAAATAGGTTGAAACAGAAATAGTATCTCAAAGGCTATAAAGATGCATCTCATCTTATTTAAGGATGCACAATTACATATTTTATATTACAGCACCAATCACATGTTCATAAAAGTAAACCTCTGTGAATATTTATCACAATTATGTAATACAAATCTGATTAAGGCACCCAAGTGACATTAGGAGATTTTAAAACATGAACACGTTTTTATATATTAGCACATCATATATATGAATACACAGTCTTCTGTTACTAATTTGTTCATGTTAATAAAAACCTTAGATATTGTGGAGGATGAATTATCTCTGAATTATTCAGACAGAGCACAGGTATTATTATGGTCTGTCATAGCCTCAAATTATGACTCCATTCCATTACTAGTTCATTGTTCTAAGCAAATTGCTTAAATTCTGTAAGTGTAAGTTTCTACTTTGAAGTCTAGGAGTCGTTATACTAGCTTTATATTCCAGTGTTTTAAAAACGTGAAACACAGTGCCTGGCATATAGTACGCAAATGGTGTTGTGGAAAATCAGAAGCAACTGAGGAAACTCAAGCGGCACACGGAAATCAGGGAGAACACAGCTTTATTCTCGCCAGTGGGCTCAGTGGGATCGTTTTCCAAAAGCTGAGCACCCAACAAGGTTAGGGGTGAGTTTTTATGGTTATGGGTGATGGGGGATGGTAACGGGACATTTTTGCGGTCTCTCAGGGCCAATGGGCCCTCTTTATGTGGAAGTATAATCTATACGGAGGCGTCTCAGGAGAATGCTAAATCATCCTCAGGGGACTTGTTTTTTTCTTTTCTGAGCCAAACAGAACAGCCATTTGGTCTCTTCGTCTGCCTCAGCAGGAGCAATGGAGAGCAGTGGACAGGAAGGGTCTGGGGCTTGGTGGTCTCTATCCACCTCCGTGGTGAATACACAGTCTTGTGTAGTGGTAGTTGATTATTATCAATGGTAGTTGATTATTAATATTAAAGCAGGAGAAGAATAAATGCATAAATTGTGGTAGTTGATTATTAATATTAAGGCAGGAGAAGAATAAATGCATAAATTAATATGTACATAAATGAATAACTGTCATTGCTTTCTTAGGTACAGAATCTCCTGCGTGATTTCTCTCAAGTTTGTCATCCTGACTCTCCTGACCTCACCCTGGGGGAGCCTCAACTGCTTCAGGGATCCCTCTCAGATCTTCTGCCCAGAGCCCTATCTTTTGGCATACTGCCCCAAATCACTTGGTGAAGACCCTAGGAAAATATTACCTACATTACAACTCATTCTTTGGCTGGAGAGCCCTGGGCTTTGTCATACCTACATTAAGAGTTTGACCATGTGTTCTTTGGTTTCTTACCACACCCAAATGATTGATTCTGTCCTTGTTCTACCAGGGTGAAGGGAAGCCATCAATCTGTTCTCTCAAATGGTGCTTCTCACTTCTAGCACTTAGTTCTCTTTTCTATTGTCAGCTCCCTGAGGAAAAAAGGAATGTTTTTGTAGCTTCTGAAACATGTTTATTGGGGGAGGGTTGGTCCTTAGGATGGGAGTAATGGCCTCTTGCCATAGTGTATAGCCTATTCTTATTGTATCTTAACTGTAAAAATTTCCTAGAAATTTCAAGGTAATTTTGGTGAAAATAATCAACCCTTGGACCTCAAGTTATGATTCCTGTGTATAATGTTGTTTTAGTGAAACATAGAAGTTGGTGAGAAAACTTGGGTTCAAGTTTCAGATCTCATTTTCACTAGTTGTATCACACAAACTATAGCTTTCCAGTATTTAGCAAAGACTTTTGCCCTGTAAACACTCCCTGCCTTGCAAACACCAAAAAAGGGAAATATTTTGATATGGGAATGAAGCTATTAAGCAAATTATTATACTCCCTGAATCCCATCTTCTTTACCAATGAAGCAGGGATAAGAATTTTAAATTTATAAAATTAAAGTGGATTAAGAAATAGCAGTAATTTGTGTTACAACCTTTGCATATTAACTAAGGCTATGTTTTTCTTTGCCCTACAGCTGTGAGAGGTTTGGGGAGATATTTTGAAACTAAATATCATTAAAGAAAGACTTTCAATGACTGAGAATATGGGTGTCTAGGAAAATAGCCTTATTGGTTACAGAGAGAGTAGCTCTTTTTTGCCTATAATTTTAGGCATGGTAAATAGACCCTCTCAGCACTTTGAAACTAAAAACAGATGGTTTAGTAAGTCCTGCAGGATGAAGGAGACAAGGCAAATCAGAGGGTAGAAGACCCTGTTGTTCCCTGCCTTCACCACCAAATATAACCTTTCTCCCTTCCTCCTCAGTCAAGCCATAATTTTTTGTTTGTTTCTCAAGGATCCACCCTAGTTTATGTTGCCACAATCCTCCAGGGGAATAGAACTTAGTTCACAAAATAAAATCCTTTTGGTCTAAGTATGATGGTCCAATTACTGTCATCATGGATCAGTTTAGAAGTGGGACTACGACATAATTCTTAGCTATAACATAGGAAGAGCACATTTGGCAAACTTATAAAAGCTTTTCTCACTGAGATGACAAAAACACTTTGGAAGAGTGTTCTTCTCCCCTCCACCGCCACCCCCCACCTTTCCCCTGAAATTACAGTAACCATGTTTAGAACATGACAGAAAGCAGCAAAGCTTCTGACAGAGTAAACAGAAAGAAATGGAGACTTTAGCACTGTCACTGAGTAGGAAGAACTCTGGTAACACCTCTTTGGAACTTCTTGATCTGTTAGAGAAAATACTTTTCTTACTTTCAAAATTCAGTTGAGACAAGTATATTATGTGCATCTGAAAATATTCCAATGAATATAAAGATGAGTTCAGTATGAGCCATGAAGTTCCACTGGCTGGGTGGCAATTGGTTAGTGAGTTCAACGTGATAATTTAAAACAGAGAATGTGAAAATTGATGCTATTGCTCTATGAACACTGAGATTCTTTATTAGGAAACCATATTGTCAAAAGTAAATTATTTAGAACATTTCCTTCTAAATTGGATGTAATTCATTGGACATACTAGAGGTCAGCAATCATACTTAGTTTTGTACATCCAGTGCATAGCATAAACTAAACATTCAGTAAGTACTTAATGAATAATAATAAAAACATAATCACTTTGAAAAAATATTTTATATCTCCTATACAATATTTTATAACTGATGGTGGGAGGAGCAATAATTATTGAAACACATTGCTAAAATAATTGCTGTAGTTGAAATAGGATATTAAGGATGGAATGCAACGAATGACAAATTAATGATATTATATATTATATATAATATATGATGATAATATCATATATAATTATATCATTAGATATACTATATATTTTATGTATGATATATAATTATATCATTACATATTTATATAGTATATAACTATATATATGTTATATCTAGATGAATTTAAACTATAACATTTCGTTAAGTCTTTAAGTTTTTATTTTAATTCCAGTTTGTTAACATATTAGTTTCAGGTGAACGATTTAGTGATTCAACACTTCCATACATCACCTGGTGCTCATCAGGACAAGGGTACTTCTTAATAACCACCAGTTATTTCCCCCCATCACTCAACCCACCCCCCCTCTGGTAACCATTGGTTTATTTTCTATAACACTAAGTCTTACTTATCACCTTAAGTGACAGATTTATGTGTTAAAAATTACAGATCTTAAGCAAAAATTTGATTTTACTAAATTTTCTATACCAAAACAAAACAAAAAAATGGGTATCTTATTCTAAAAGGTAAAGCCCAAGGTTAGTGGGAGTACTGAGAAGAAAATGTCAAATTTTCTTTTTATCTTATCACATTCTACTTTTCTTTCCTTCTACTTTCTTTTCCAGTTATTCTCTCATGACTTCTGGCTCCCTATTCTATGCTAATTTCTGACATGTGCCTCCAAGGCACTATTCAGGCCTTAGACTGATTTCTCTGGTCTGCTCTTCAAAGTGCACTTGCTCTCAAGCAACCTAGTTTTGAAGAGGAAAGTTCATAGTCTATTTCACCTTAAAGTGGAGTTGAAAAGTGCATTACCTAAAGTCGGAATATAAGACATTCTTTGGTGATATTTAGGACAGCCACAAATTATATTATGAATGGACCTGTGGTTATGCTTGAAATAAGCCAGCAGGGAAAGTGGAGAATCCACCTAATCATTCAGATCAATAGAATCAACTCTAAAGATCAGCTGCAAACAGAACTCTCCCTCTCTGTCTTTTTCTTTTTTTCCCTAAGATTTCATTTGTTTATTTGAGAGAGAGAGAGAGGGAGATAGAGAGAGAGAAAAAGAGCATGAGCAGGGGGAGAGGGAGAAAGACTCCCCACCGAGTGTGGAGCCTGATGTGGGGGTTAATCCCAGGACCCCAGGATCATGACCTGAGCTTAAGGCAGATGCTTGACCAACTGAGCCACCCAGATACCCCAGAAAAAAAATCTCTCAAGCCGCTGGAGGTAGATAGGTGACTATTTTATTTTTCTATAAGACTTAACCTAAGGAAGTTAATTATAAATATTAGAAGATAAAATTAATAATAAGGAAAATAACCTTATGATGAATAACTCTAAGAATGCAAATGAAACCCTCTAACTAGTGAACAATGGTTATACTCAGAAATATTAAGAGTATGTGTGTGTGCGGTTATGCATGTGTGTTGAACTAGGTGCATTTCTTAGAGCTAAATATAATCTATATGAAGACTATATTTGGATATTTTTGGAATTCAAAATGTGTGCACCCTACTGACTTGAACAATTTGATGCAAATTCAACAAATATCTCATGATTAGTTACTTATATATTCCAGGATTTGGATTCAGAAAAATATCTACATGTGGTCTTCTATTTTTAAAGTGATTTGAGAGATTTGTGCTATAAAAAATAAGAAATGTTAATATTCTATTTTCTTTTCATTTTGTTTTTCTTTGTATTTGAACCCTGGTACATTTGAAAAGCAACAGCTGGGAGAGATAAGCAATTTTAGAAATTGTGGATTCTTTCACAGAACTATATCTAAACTCAGATTTGTAATATTCCTTCTATTTTCTAGAATTATTATGTAACTTATTTTGAGAAATTATATTTATAGCATATGTGTGCATGTGTATGTATTTTTGATGTTAGAAAAATACTTGTCAATATTCTTAATTATATTCAATTTTATTTAATGTAACATTTTTCTCACATTTGCAATGCTTTTGGAAATATTGGGTGGTAGACTATATTGAAATATATGAGAGTCTGAAAATTAAACTGATGGATTTTCCTAATGTTTTCACATTTTCCAGTAAATACTATATCAGCTCACAAATTTTTTCTTAGCAATTCCTCAACTACTTTCCACATTGAATGGTAATAATTAATGGCTTAAAGTAGTGCATATTAATGCTGTCATTAATCATTAATCATTAATATTAATGATCTTAAAACAGTGCTGTCGAAGAGCATTTTATTCAATGATGGAAATTTTTTAGTAATTTCCCTGTGCATTGTGATAGTCACTAACCGTACATATTGAGTGCTTGATATGTGACTAGTGTGACTGAGGGAGAAAGTTTCTATTTCATTTTATTTTACTTAATTTGAATATAAACTTAAATAAGCGTAGATGGCTAGTGGCTCCTCTATGGTATAGCACAGTTCTATAACATTGGGAGTAAATATGTATTTTCAAAGGCTTTTTTGATCATCTCAAAACAGAGCACTCAGAGCCTTCAAAACTGGAAGGAGACAGAATGAGAGAGAAAGGAGGAGAGTTTTTTGATATTGTGAATCAAGAAAAAAGAATTCCACACCATGAATGCTCTAATGAGGCATATGTGTAACATAGAAATGAAAAATGGTGTATATAAATTAGATAGAGGAAAAAAAAAAGATTAGATCAAAATGTTTTGTCTTCACAGGAACTTACATTAAAGACTGCATGGCTTTTCTTGGGGAGGGCATGGCATTTGATCTCCATTCTGCCCTTCCTCTCCCTATTTCCTGTCCTAAATAGATCTTCATATTCATATTTACACATTCAGCCTACAGATACTCTGACCTGTTTATTTACCTTAACCTCTGTTTAAGAAATATTTTTTCTTGCCATTTTAAAGGTATATTTATATGAATTTAATATGAATAAAAATGCCTTTATTTTATAATCTATGAAAAGCTAATGTGAAAAGTTAAACTCTTCTCAATTATTAATTTGTTAATTATTTGCTCAATTATTAATTTGTTAAATAAGAATATTTATTATTTTAATGGGGTAAATAGACAAATGTCTGCTTTACCTGTAAAGTCAACCGTATCTGTAATTTTTTGAGAAAATATACACTGACATAAATTAAAATCAGTAAAATTTGTGCCGTGTTACATAGTTTCAAAAAGAGCATTGATCTAATCTTATTTGTGAAAAAATATTTCATGTTATGTCAGAAAACTTTTGTGCATCAAAATACATGAACAAGAAGGTGAAAAGAAAACACATAAAATGGCAGGAAATATTTGAAATCATATATCTGATAAGAACCTTGTGTTCAGAATATATTGACATATGTTAAACATACAAAATGCATATGTATTAAATATAAAATATACTTCTCAGTATACAATTGAACAAAAAGAATGCAAGTAATCCACTTAAAATAATAACTATTTCTCCAAAGTGACATACAAATGGCCAATAAGCACATGGGAAGGTGGTCAGCAATATTAGACGTTAGAGAAATGCTAATCAAAACCACAATCAAATATATTTAAACATTCTCTTTAGTTTCTTAGATTACCATAAAATTGAAATAAAAGGAAAGCAACTTACAGTTAAGTAATATGAATTTCCCTATTATATGTATATCCTGACTAGCTTGAAAGACATAACAAAGTCACTGTGTACTTAGACCTACATGTAGCCTAACTGTAAATGTGATAGGAATGCTGTATGTAAATTTCAAATCACAATCAGCATTACCATGATAATAGCACGTTCTCTTGACACAATGAAAAAAGAGTATAATTTTGAACAAAGTACTGTATTCTTTCAATTGACATGGGAGTTGCATTTGTAGAATGTGTTGTAAATAGTAAACTCCTACAAAAGTCATTTTATTATGTAGAATTGTTTTGTTTAGAGAAATATATGCATATTTTTTTACCACCATGAATGATCAGGAGAATATATGAATGTTCTGGAGGATCAGGAAAAACACCTAAGTTTTTTTTTTTTTTTTCTTGGAGTGATTGCTACACTCCCAAATTGTACAAATCCAAAAGTGGATGTACATTGCAGATCAAATAATATTTATTATTCAATATCACCAATCCACTAAGAGCAAATAACAGTAACAATGAATAAGAAAGAATACAATAGCAACAGCAATTTCTAAAATACTCTTATTCCCAGTGGTCACACTCTTAAGAATCATTGTTTTATGCTGCTTCTGGTGGGAATTACATCCATACCTCTAACATATCCTTTCTCCTTTACAACTTATTTTTTTAAAGGTGACAAAAATACTTTCCAAAAAAGACATTAAAAATGGACATGATAAACTGAGGAGATACGAGAAAACTAGTTTTGGGACCAAAGCTGATCAAACTCATCCAGGTATGAAAGAGACTGAAGTGAGGGAGGAGTTCTTGGAAATTAGGAAGAGGTTCTTTGTGGGCTGATCTTCACCCATTAATGCAGGAAGGAAGGAGTTCTTCTTTTTCCCCATAAGCCTAACGAGATAAATTTAAAAAAAAAACACTTCAAAAGATTCTACTTGAATTCACCAAAGTTACTGTAACATAGTGGGATGGTGACCAACACACCAAAGTAAATAGATAGATAGATAGATAGATAGATAGATAGATAGATAAATGTGTGTGTGTGTGTGTGTGTGTGTGTATAATTTATAGAAATAGAGGGCTATTCCATTGATAGCAATAGAGTAGAGAGCTGCCTCTAGGAAAAGAAATCAACTTCTACTGACATTTCCAGGTGTGCACTGTTCATCTCAAAGACTGAAATACAAACTATTAAAGGTAGAGATCTATTTTTTTTTTCATTGCTAAAGCTCCACCACCCAAAGTATTGCCTAGAAAACAGCAAGTGTCTCTAAATATTTTGAATGACCAAAGGAATAAATGAGTGATATGTAGGATAATGTGATGACACCCTGTGTAGATGATGTGTCATTTATCATTTGTCAGGCTAGAGACACAGAAACAATAGCATAGTTAAAGGAGTGGAAGAAGAAAGATGGCTATAGTATTGGGAATATTAAGTTTAGGACTAGGGAACATCCAAATTTAGGTGCCCAGTAGGCTTTTGGATATGTGTGTCTAGATTTTAGGAGAGTCATTTAGGAGAACCACTAGATCAAAACAAAACAAAACAAAAAGAACTGGATATTAATATCATATAACATTACAGTATACATCATAGGCTGTCAGAAAGAATACTTATAGTAGGTTTGAGATTACCTCATTGCCTATTGCATTCTGGGGCAGGGCAGATATAGTAGCAGAATAGCCCATCAAATTTGGACTATGGGCTTATAGAAGGCATGATTCAGGAGCCATCAACTCTTCTGGAATGACCAAGGACTATCCAGTGTTAGTTGTTACAGAAGTATAAATTGGCAAAGTGTTTGAAGATAATCTGACAAGAGGGAGAGAAGATATTGGGCAGTGGTTTGCAAAGGAGGGATTTTTTTTTTTTCAATTTTGCTTCTAAGATGGCAGTAAAAACAACGTATTTGCATACCAATGTAAATTATCTTATCTAATGAAAAATAATTATGGAGAAGGAGGGAAATTTTATTTCTAGGCAAGAGGATGGGAACTTCTGCAACAACCAAGGAATTGCCTTTGCAGTGTGTTGGATAATTCCTCTTTGGTAATGAGAAGAAAGGCACACCATATGGGTGAGAATCTGGTACATCCAAGGTCTATCCGTTCTAGTTCTAAAATGTGACCTCTCTCCAGTCTCTCATAGAGATCCTATAATAATTAGGTCCTTATTTTAGACCCTCTATTCCTATCAATACCACTCACACATTCACTGAATATTCATTTAAATATTTACTTAAGGCTGATTTGCATGCCGCTTTCCTGCTTTGCTGTGCTGCATTTATCATTTTTGGATGGTACTCTGCCATTCTAGAACACTCCTCTTTCAGCTCTCAATTCGCACTCAATAACATGGACATGTCTTTCAAATATCCACTTAAAGAGCCTTTGCTTTTTCCTTCTGTGATTCCAGGCATTGCTGCCAAAACCTCCTTTGAGTGTCTCATTGGCCCTTTGCTTACACTGTCTACATACCTATTGTATTGTATAGTAATGCATCTATTACTTTGATGTATGCTCCACTAATTGCATAGTAATGCACCTGTTACCTAACGGTAACACAACTAGACCATCAGCTTTATAAGGACAGCACTTCACAACTTGGCATATCTTAGGACCTCAATAAATGTCTATTGAATAAATATTCAAATTCCTATTTTCCAGCTCCTGGGGTAGAATCCTTTCAAAAGTTTACAAAAGAGTTAACATAAAAAATATACTGTATTTTACTAGTTTATGACCTGAGTACTGGGATGCAAAACTGTGTCATAAGGAACTAGCTATGTTATGTTATAATTCTGACTTTTGGAGATGTGATTTAAAAAAACAAAACAAAATTATGTTAGTCAATGTTAAACCCAGTAATAGTCAAAGTAATTATAGAGCACTGAAACTTTGTTCAGGTAAACACTGGAGCGTGTCTACCACCAACGGAGTATAAATAATACTGAATGTCACAACAAATTGCCCGAACACAGAAACCACAGAGAGGTCTTTCAGATCACAAAACTCATTGATCTCCTTTGGCATTTAGCACAACCCAGGATAATGCACTAGGACTTTGGTGGAGTTTAGGTTCAGTGTTCTCTCTGAATTTCAAAAGCAATCTTTTGGACATGATAACAATCATAAAGGTGTTATCTATTACTTCATAACCAAAATGGCATTTCCATTATTATCTGTGAGCTTTCCAATATCTCCTTCAGGATTCTCCAAAGGGATTCGATTTCATCAGGACAAAACACTTCTGAGTGTAAGTAAATGCATGCCCTCAAAATATATGAAAACAAAAAATATCAGTGAGAGTAAGTCCTTATTAAGTGGATTGTAAAGATTCAAAATTCTTATTATCTTAAAGTCAGATCATGACACAGGGCCAAATATATGTAAGTCAGATCTTGATATATATAGAGAGACACATCTAAATTTTAATTGTCAAGTGTTACAGATAGACAAAAAGGGTAAGTCAATAAACACTTGATAAATAACTACATTTTTAAGTTAGAGAAACTACATACTTAATTTTGTCTATGTATGAGGGATAGACCTTCAACTTTTAATATTTTTCCATATTTACTTCAGAATATCTTTTAGGAATTCAGTAGTGCAGATGCCATTCAAGCTCCTGTGTTCTTCCTTCTAATTTTGTTTTCTACATACCTTCCCCAAAGATACTAAGTAGCATTTTTTAAACTAACCTACAAAAGTATTTTTATGGTCACTAAGTGTGTTTGTATCCATAAAAAGTTATAAAAAATACTGTATTTTTGTTTTAAATATTTTATAAATTTTACCAGCCTGTCTTGCTTCTTGTTTAATGAAAATTCCTGCTTTTGAGGTATGTTCATATTGATAAGTATATTTACAATTATTCATTTTTTTTAAAAGGTTTATTTTTTTGTTGTTGTTTATTTGTTTGAGAGAGAGGGAGAAACTGAGAGTGGGAAGGGCCGAGAGAGAGGGAGACAGGAACTCAAGTAGACTAGGTGCTGGGAGCGGACTCCTACACAGGGCTCAATCTCACGACCCTGAGATTATGACCTGAGCAAAATCAAGAGTAGGATGCTTAACTGACTGAGCCACACAGGAGCCCCTATAATTATTCATTTTAATAGTTGTATAGTATTCAGTTTTACAATTATACTCAAACTTACTTTGCCATTCTTTTATTTATGGATGAGTAATTATTTTTTTTCTGAAAATCTTACATTACAAAACGCAGAAGTGAACATTCATGTATATATTTCCTTGTGCATGCGTGCACAAACTTCATTAAGGCATGTAAGTAGGCAG
This sequence comes from Mustela nivalis, assembly GCF_964662115.1. NCBI lineage: Eukaryota > Metazoa > Chordata > Mammalia > Carnivora > Mustelidae > Mustela > Mustela nivalis. The sequence goes on from NC_139034.1 coordinate 68,837,356, forward strand.
AACTGCAAAATTCTGGCCCTTGTTCTAGTACATTTTCACATGTTATCTATTGCCAAGTTTCTTTCTAAAGTGGTGGTAATAATCTGTATGTTCTAGCAGAACGAGAACATTCCTGTTTTTATAAATACTTGCTACAATGTGCATTATCAGTCTTTTCAAATTTTCTATTTGATGGTAATGAAATTATATTCCATTGTAAGTTTTTCAGTCAAATATAAGTTTTCTTAAGTTATACCAAATATACAGAAAAGGGTACAGAGCATAGCGCACAATTTGATGAATTTTTATAACTTACACTTGTAACAAACATCTAGATCAGAAAACAAAATATTGCCACATGGCTGGATACCCTGAGGCCCCTGTGTTCTCCCTTTCAGTCGCTGCCTGTTTTCAAGAGTAGCTGATACCCTGATTTCCAACCTCCTGATTAGTCTGCCTGGCAGAGAATGAATACTACCTAATTGAAATCAAACAGTAGGCAGTGTTCTGTGTCTGGCTTCTTTTGTTCAACATCACAGTCGTGAGTTCTCTTCCATATTTCATTTTTATGCATTCTCATATTTTATTGAAGGACAATCCAAAAGTTTGTTTATACAAGCTACGTTGAGTGGATATTTAAGTAATTCCCTGCCACAGAGAGCCATACAATTTGGTGCCTTCAAACAATTATTTTATTATTTCTTATAATCTTGCATGGACTCAGCTCACGTGAGTTTCCTGCTCCACTGACTGATGGTTGAGGCTACTGTCCTGTGCAGAGACCAGTGAGCCCAGATGTACAAGGTGGTTGACTCATATGCCTACAGGTTGATGCTGGCGTCTCCTTGGGAGCTGTGCTGGCTCTGTCTACCAGCTGCCTATTTCCCACTATGTTCCTTCTCTGTATGGTGCAGTTGCAAGGGAGACATTCCAAGATCAAGTTTTCCAGAAGAAAATAAGCAGATCTGTTTTATCGTTTTAAGACCTGGGATCAGAACTTCTGAATATCCTTTCTGTCACAATCCCTTCATCAGATTTTACAAGACAATGTTAGATTCAGAGGCTTATACAGGGAAGGAAGGAATTCTGGGAGTATTATTTTTTTAAAAAACATATAGCATTGTTCAATGTCTTGTTACAATAATGCATTTCCATATGAAAATGTATTCTCTCCTTCCCTCTCTTCTAATTACATTATGAGTTTTACAAGTTCAAGATATTATCATTGAAATCAGATCAAGGTATAGATTGGCTTATTGGGCTCAGCTTCTCAGGAGCAGTCCAGTAGACTCAAAGACTTACAAACTCATAAACTTCCAACACACTATGTTGACAAAAGAACAGGATTTTTGGAACAAACACGTGCATTTAAGTATTTGCAGATGAGAGGCACGGTATTTCATAGCAAGTCAGATTCCAGCCTGCTATAGCTCACAAGTACTCATACCTCTAACTGGGATTTTCCTCAACTCTTGGTGTTCTCCCTCTTCCTACAGAATGTTATCAGCAGTTGACATGTTTTCTCAGCATGCTAAGTGCCTGTGCTAAGTTGAGAACCGAGAGACCCCATTTCTTCTTATTATTTTTTAAATTTAATTAGTTAATTTTTTTATTATATTGAGAAAGCCTACCATCAGATCTATCCTTTTAATAGTCTGTTAAGTATACAATATAGTATTGTCATTTATAAGACAATGTCACACGGCGGATCTTTAGAATTTAATTGCCTCTGTTTTTTGCAAGTATAATGTGGTTGAAAACTGAGTTTTGTGTGAATGAAATTATTTTCTACTCAATTAGATAAAAGCTCTAACCACATAAATCTTCAGCACAGGCACTTCTGTAATTAACAGTGAAAGTCAGATTTATGTGGGATTCCTAGAAAATTTCATTTCTAACAAAAAGATTGAAGGGAAGTGTTCTAAGGGTCTCTGATTTATTTTTCCCCCTGTAATGGTCTATAAACTAGCACCTTCATTTCTTATGAACTATTAAAAAAATGTAATATCTTGAATCTGAGACTATTCTATTTTTTCTGGATGCACCCTGAGTTTCATATTTTTCTTAAGGACACTTCTTTTTAAAAAATATTTGTTGACTGGAAAGCATCTTTAATATTTATAAATTCTTCTACAACTTTTAACATTTTTTCTTATTGTGTGTCTTTATTCTCACATATTACCTTAGACAGCTAGAAAAAGCCAATTAGCACCTTCTGGGTTGAAGGTGCTATTATGTCTAGTTATCTCTGAAAATATTTAGCCACAATGACAAGTTCATTATACAAACTCTTTGTTTACTATGTTACTATAGGCAACAGTGTTGTCAAACTTACATCTCTACTTGGTAAGGGTCACTTTTCCCCCAGCTTTTTAAATAACACTTTATTGTTTTGCTTCCTACCTCCAGGAGCCATATTCACAAGGTCTCTCAGGCCTCAGCACATTGCCCTACGTGTGTGTGTGTGTGTGTGTGTGTGTGCGCGTGCGCGCGTGTGTGCGTTTGTATAAAACATGACATATATGTGTTGTTTTAGCTGAAATGTTTCTGATATTTGTTTTGGGTGAACTTAACACAAGCAAAATTAACTATTTTAACCATTTTAAACACAATTCAGTGTGGGTGGGGTTTTTTGTTTGTTTGTTTTTGATATTTTTACAGTGTTGTGTATCAACACAGGTATCTAATTTGAGAATATTTTTATCAGTCCAAAAAGATATCCCATAGCTCCCCTTTTCCCCTCTCATCCCATCCTGTGGCCATCACTAATTTACTTTACATCTCTTTGTATCTAAAATGGACACATTTCATCTTTCATTTCAGGATAGTCAAGTATTAAAATATATTTTTAGGTGAAATTTTGGATCTGGTTTAGCTTCTAATCACTGTTGGGAAGTCAGAAATGTGGAAGGCCTAGAAAAGCGAAAACACCCGGGAAGATCTACATGCACAAGTTGAACAGAGACAGGAACTCACCCTCACGATTCAGACTAAGTAGAGAGCAGTGTTACAAGTAAATCACAAAAAGCTAAGGCGGGGTTAGTAGTAAAAAAGAAAATAAAACAGCAGTAGGTAAATTTATCTATTAAGAGAACGAATAACAGTAGGATTTAAAATAATGTTGTCCCTTCCATATACAGAGTGGAAGAATCATCTGTTATTACAATGACAACAGTCCTCATGGAATATGTTGAGCAGAGTCAAACTTCTGAGGCTCAGGAATGAATTTATCACCCATGAGCATCAAATGTTTTAGAATCATGAGTAGGAAAAGGGAAGTTTTTAGTTGCTATACTTGAAAGATTTTTTAAAGATTTTATAAAATCTTTAAATAATATTTTATCACATTTTATAAAATACAATAAATTTTAAATCAACTTTTAAAAAAATGTATTAAAATGATGCTCTATGAAAATTAGAAGTTTTTGACATTGAGCATTTTTTTCATTCTGCATCCATTAGCATCAATGAGTGTTTGCTGCTTCTCAGATTTTGGAACTTATTTGAACTAACTAAATCAATACCTAATGATCGAAAATGGTTTATTCTAACCAAAGTTACTTATTGATGGTAATGGTATAATATGGTAACACCTGCTAAAAATACTTGTATTTTAGTGGCTATTTCAACATCTGAAATGACATGTACATCTAATACATAGTTGTGAAGATCTGTTAAGGGGTAGAAACTTTGAGGGATATCCTCAAATTTGACTGTTTGTCAGGAATAATCACTGCATTGTTGAAGAATTGGCTTTATTGCTCAGCATATACATTCTAAAATGAAGCCGTAAAGTGGTGACTGATTTAGAGTATTTTATTGATCAAACCCTGAGTTTTAAAGATAATGGAGACTGTTGCCAAGGGAAATTAAATGTTCTTGTGGTCAAGGTCACAGTGACAGAGTCAGGGCATAAACCAAAGTATTCTGATTCATGGTGTATCAAACACTCTATATCCCCTTCCTGGACAAATGAGGACCAGTTGTTAGCTCATCCTCCCCAGTTGGCTTCCAAAGTGCTCATTAGCCTAATGTTCTCTGTTCCTTTCTGTACCATTTGTAAGTCTCCCATAAATGTTACTTTTACCTTTGCCTGACCTTCCCTAATATTATATAGAGTCTGTTGACTGTGATCTTAATCCTGGCGATTGACTCTGTGATTGTAGATAAATAAAATAACTTTAATAAAGCTTTGTCCGGACAGGTGTAAAATGAAGATAATAAATATATCTTCCTCTCAGGGATTTTGTGAAGACAAGATGAAATTTTGGGCAAGGAAATGTTCTGTAAATTGTAAGCAGATATGGTTATAAGTTGTCATTCTTTTCTTTCTTTTAGTCTTGAAAATCAGATACATTTTCATTCTACTTCAGCCATATATGTTTGTGAACATAATAATCTTATACTGATAGTAATAGCAAAGAAGTTATTTTATTCAGAGGAAAAGCATTAATAACAAAAAATACTCAAACACTGACTTATTGGTGTTTTCTCACAAGTATTGTATTGCCTTGAAAATGACCTTTCAAAAATAATTTTGAAGGTTGTGGATGGAATCATATAATTGAATAACACTTCTAACCACAAGTGAAAAATATACCAAGGTCAGGACATAGAAATAGGGTGCTCCATGTAACCAAGCAAGTATTGAATTTGTGAAAAATTTTGAGAAATTTTTTACTGGTCTCTAATATTAACTACAAGACAAAAAAAATATGAAAACCAATTCAAGAGAATGTGTCCCTTGCCTCTTTTATTTTTTACTTTATATTTTTTTAAGATTTTATTTATTTATTTGACAGACAGAAATCACAAGTAGGCAGAGAGACAGGCAGAGAGAGAGGGGGAAGCAGGCTCCCCGCTGAGCCCAGAGCCCGATGTGGGGCTCGATCCCAGGACCCTAAGATCATGACCTGAGTCGAAGGCAAAGACTTAACCCACTGAGCCACCCAGGCGCCCCCTCCCTGCCTCTTTTAAATGAATTAAAAGGAATCATATTTTAAATATGTGTATAAGTAAGATACTTTCTTATAAGTCATGCCACTGGAGCTTCTTTCCTTCTAAGATGTAGTTACATAAAAAAAGATGTAGTTATATATTTATTTAACACAAAGAAAGAGTTGGTCATTTCAGTTGTGTTGAAAGAACAGAAGGCAGGAAATAGATTTGTTTGGATTTTCATAAAATTCGTAGTCATTAAATATTTCTTTATAGGGGTGCCTGGGTGGCTCAGTGGGTTAAAGCCTCTGCCTTCGGCTCAGGTCATGCTCCCAGGGTCCTGGGATCGAGTCCCGCATCGGGCTCTCTGCTCAGCGGGGAGCCTGCTTCCTCCTCTCTCTCTCTCTGCCTGCCTCTCTGCTTACTTGTGATCTGTCTGTCAAATAAATAAATAAAATCCAAAAAAAAAATCCATTAAAAAAAATTTCTTTATAAAGTATAGGAGATTAGATTAGATTAGTAAAACAACATAAATAAATGTTAAATCTAGAGAAAATCAAGACCTAAATGTGAGAGATAAAGGAAATAGAAAATAAAAAGCATAGAATTAACAACATGTGAACTTGGAATGAAAAAATGTATATATATATTTTTATTTATATATATATTATATATTTATACATAAATATATATTTATATACATATATATATGTATTCCTTTATTTTTAAATATTCTTGATATTCTGTGCTACCTTAAGAGCAAAGAAAACTTTTTAATTATTAATCAGAAATAGTCACAAAAAGCAGGCAGCCCAACACACACACACACACACACTCACACAAAGGTACTACCTAAATTACTGTCTTTTTTTTTTTTTTAAGATTTTATTTATTTATTTGACACAGAGAGAGACACAACCAGAGAGGTAATACAAGCAGGGGGAATGGAAAAGGGAAGAGCAGGCTTCTTGTTGAGTAAGGAGCCAGATGAGGGGCTCCATCCCAAGACTCTGAGATCACGACCTGAGCTGAAGGCAGACACTTAACAACTGAGCCACACAGGCACCCTGAATCACTGTCTTTAGTTTGTATTATATTTATTTGCTCTGCCTTTTTTCATCTGTTTTCCTTAATGACTTATAGAGAGTGTTGATGGTAACTAAATTTCAAATTTAGTCTGTGACTTGAATTATAAAAATATGAAACTGAGGGGCGCCTGGGTGGCTCTGTGGATTGGGCCACTGCCTTCGGCTCGGGTCATGATCTCAGGGTCTTGGGATCAAGCCCCGCATCTGCCTCAGCATCCGTGCTGAGCAGAGAGCCTGCTTCTCCCTCTCTCTCTACCTTCTTGTGATCTCTCTCTCTGTGAAATAAGTAAATAAAATCTTTAAAAAATATATGAAAATATGAAACTGAGATGGTATTAGATTAGAAATAGGAATTGTATAAAAATCTTCAACTATGAACCTAATGAAGAAATTAATATGATTTGGGTTGTTTTCCTTGGGACTGAATATTAGTCTGATATCCATTATAGAAGAATCATCATAATATGCTCTTTGGGAGAGAGGGATCAGGGCACCCAGAAATGTGAAACTTGGGACCCCTTCCAAAGAATGATACATGGCTTCACATGGCTTCTCGGTAAAGAGTGGTTAGCTGAGGCTCTAGCAGGAAGATTTTTCAGGGCCTGCTTCAGTTTTTAAACTAGGTTCTGCTCTTCCCAAGGCAGCGCCCAGCCAGTGACTGAACAAGTGGGTTAAGCAAGGGTCTAGTCTCTGTCTAATGAGGCTCATTTCTGGTGGACAGTCATTGTTCGGGCGCTCCCAGTGCACTTGCAGAGACCTTCAGGGTGGGAACGTGGCCCCATGCTTTCATCTGGCCAGTCCTGCTGTCTCTTAGGTTTCCTTCATATTTGTCACTCCCTACAGAGCTTTGCTCCATTTTAGTATCTATGTCACTGACAAAACACTTGGCATAATTATTGATTCATGTAAAGTTGTGATTCGGAAGGATGACATATATGGTTATTCTAGAGCAAAAGGAACAGAGAATTATATATATAATATCCATATTAATATGTATGTGACCTATACATAATTTGATTTAAAAATGTATTTAAATACATAAAATGTATATGTATTTTATACAAATACATATTTATATACTAAAGATAATTTAAATTTATAAAATATAATTTATGTGTGTGCATGTATATGTTTAAAGAGCTGATAAAAATCCAACTCTACAACTGTTTTGGGGAAGATTTTTTTAAAATATCTAATATGTCTTGGGACACCTGGGTGACTCAGTCGTTTAAGTGTCTGCCTTTGGCTCAGGTCATAATCCCAGGGTTCTGGGATTGAGCCCCACATCAGACTCCTTGCTTAGCAGGAAGCTTGCTTCTCCCTCTCCCTCTTTGTGCTCTCTCTCTCTCAAAAAATAAATAAAATTTTAAAAATCCATTGTGTCCAACATTACTGTAATGAAGGGACAAACTTTCTATAACAAAAATCACAAAGAGGAAGGTCATCATTCTCCACCACCATCCAGCTCCCAGCAGGTAGGGCAATAGCAGAGCACCTATGCTTAGATAATTCAGTGTTTCTGGACATCATAAAATTGAATCTGGAGCAGGTGACACATAGAAATAAATTACTAGAATTCATAACCGTGTGCGGTGGCAATGCAGTAGCATATGTCATCAGATATTTCCATCTGTCATGTCCACCAACAGTGACAGCAGTAGACACATTAGACTCTTCTGGTTGAAACATGGCTGTTAGAATTATTCCTCTCCTTCCTCCACAGTTACCTGGACTCCTGCTCATTTTCCAGACTCCCGCCCCCACAATGCCGTGCATCTCTGATAATGTTCCAGTAAATCTTTTTTTCTTGTGTTTATTAGTATTTATTTTCATTGCATGCAAACAGGAGATTGGTTGATACAAATTTGAACATTAAGTATATGCCCCATTATCAAATTTCCATTGAGGAATTTAAGCCAAAATTCTCTATCCTTTCCTGGTACTATAAAGTAAATGGGAATTAATGTTCAAAAGGTTTAAATCCTTAATCAGCTCTGTTTCATCAGTTGCTACAACCTGAATTGTCTACACACAATGAGGGATATTATTTGAAACCTCAGAGTTGAAGTTCTTGAATACCAAGACTCTCAACAACTCCAGGCTTTAGGTTCCCCATCAGAATTATCAAAGCATCATCACACAGCTGTGATATTCAGAAAACCCAAAGAAAAATGACTAGAGCCCTTGTCTCAAACAAAATTGTGTTTTCAGAACCACGACATTGAATGATACAGAAAGAGGCTACTTTCTTAAAAGTTGATAGTGGAGACTCAATGAAATTGGGCAAAAACAGTGGATAGAGGGCTGGTGAGAATTGGGAAAATGTTAGTTTTAGCCTCAGTGTTTATGATTGTTGACTCAAGTCCCTGACCTGGGAAATTTAACCTAATTGGAAGTTCTGTGCAGTCAGTAAGTTAAGTATAGAAAATCGCTTAATCATATTAAGGGATTTAAAAAATATATATTCTTTTCTGCAAAGCAATTCTATTTGTTTGTATTTTTTTAAAAAAAACACAGGAAATGTTCAGTGGTGAATGCTGGTCTTGTTCTCTACTTCGCATATTTAGAACTTTGAAATTTCCATTTCTGTTTGAGCCTTTTGTTCCAGGCACTTCAATGCTAAATTGAGTGTGAATTCTGTCAGGTGACATTTGCTTTTCTCGCTCCACTATTCAGAGTCAATTGCATCTGTAGCAGCCAACTCTCCATTCACAGTGTGCTTTTATTACATATCTCAAATCCTGGTTCTTTTTTTTTTTTTTTTCTGTTTTCCTCCTTCCTCAGAGACCGAGTGCATTTTTAACTTTGTGTTACAGTATCCGCTCCCTTGAAATTTTGGAGTGCAGTTGCTTAGGTATACAGTGTATGTATGAGAAGGAAGCCCTCCCTTGAGAATCTGCATTTGATTCAGCAGGAGACTTTCAGGGCTTTCTTGGAAATGAAGTTGTTGTCAGCGTTGGTGCCTACAGAACCTGGGCTCCTGAGAACCTGATGGAAATCACCACTTCTGCTAGATGCTCTTCCCTGATCTTCTTCCTTCCCATGGATTTTGATTATCCTGAGCCTTTAGAAACCTTTGATGATTCAGGAACGTGTAAAGATTCCTTTCTGCCACATATTCTTTCAAGGCTGTGGAGTACACCTTCTGTTTCATGTTTATCAATTTTCCCTCTACTCTTCCTAGTTAGCCATAACTGCTTATATATCCTCTTAAGCTGGTCACTTTTTTGCTCTGCTTTGTTTCTTTTCTTACTTTTTTTTTCTTTTTTTTTAAGATTTTATCTATTTATTTGAGAGAGAGTAAGAGAGAAAGAGGGCGTGTAGAAGCCAGGGAGAGGGGTAGGGGCAGTGGGAGAGGGAAAAACAGGCTCCCCACTGAGCAAGGAGCCCCATATGGGGCTGATCTCAGGACCTGGAGATCATGACCTGAGGGAAGGTAGATGCTTAACTGACTGAGCCACCCAGGCACCCCATCTGCCTTGGTATTGTATTGAATTGTAGTATATATATATTTTTCTCTTCCCTTCACATTGTTTTCTGATCCAGAGATTCTTTTCTTTCTTTCTTTTAAACTAAGCAATTTTGTTTTCATATCTTACCAGTCTTGGATTGGACTTAAACTATCTTTTGTTCTCTGTCTTGTACTTTAGTGTTTCTCTTTCTTCCTGTAATTCTCTAACACGTTTTAGTGGGGGATCTCTAGGGACAAAAGGAATAAGTAACTGTATCACTGTCGAACAGTAACTGTGTCATCTTGTAACTAATACAATAATGCTAGAAATTTCACATATAGATTTTCCTGATATTGTCATCTCCAATTAGTCTTCCTCTTTTTTTGTTCCTGTAATCATCTAGTAAAGCTGTTTTTAAAAGTTCTTAATATGGATTATTATTATGGATTATATATCAGAAGCTTTCAGAGGGCTTTTTTCAATAATTTCCTGGAATCCAGGCTGTCTTTGAGAAAATAAAACTTTTTTTTTTGAATTATTGCCTCTCTTCTTCTATTAGATGTGCACAAGTATTAGTCACTGTTCATAATACAATAAAATAAAAATTCTCCTTTTTTTTAAAGTCTAATTTCCCAAACATATAAATTAGCATTGTTGTTTCATGTGAAAATAAAATTACTATTAATGGAAACACACTTTTTAAAAAATGTCAGGGCAATCAATTTTTGTGTCTAGCCTCTCCTTATAGTTTAATGTATCTAAAACATTTTATAAAACATATTTTTTTAAAGATTTTTATTTATTTATTTGACAGACAGAGATCACAAGTAGGCAGCGAGGCAGGCAGAGAGACAGACTTCCCACTTGAGCAGAGAGCCCTATGTGGGGCTCAATCCCAGGACCCTGAGATCATGACCTGAGCCGAAGGCAGAGACTTTAACCCACTGAGCTACCCAGGTGCCCCAAAACATATTTTTAATAACAAAACTTTTACTATCTTAAGTATATGTAGCTACTTCTCATTATTTTAGTCATTTCAGTAAATAAAAATCATATGCCATGCTTCTTGTGTTTATGTGTTTTGTATTGTGAATATATATGACCTCAGAAAAAAGTTTGGAGTCAACTTTTATTTTATTTTTATTTTTTTTTTTAAAAGATTTTATTTATTTATCAGAGAGAGAGAGGGAGAAAGCGAGCACAGGCAGACAGAATGGCAGGCAGAGGCAGAGGGAGAAGCAGGCTCCCTGCCGAGCAAGGAGTCCGATGTGGGACTCGATCCCAGGACGCTGGGATCATGACCTGAGCCGAAGGCAGCTGCCCAACCAACTGAGCCACCCAGGCATCCCTGGGGTCAACTTTTAAATGACTCTTTCTCTCTCTGTCTTTTAAGGTTTTATTTTATTTGACAGAGAGAGAGAGAGAGATCACAAGTAGGCAGAGAGGCAGGCAGAGGGAGAGGGAGAAGCCGGCTCCCCACTGAGCAGAGAGCCTGATGTGGGGCTCAACTTCTAGGACCCTGAGATCATGGCCCAAGTGTAAGGCAGATGCTAACCAATTTAGCCACTAAGTGGCACCCCTAAGTGAATTTTCTCTTGGTGGGTTTCTTCTACTGGGTGCCTGAAAGCAGTAACAATCCTGGACCAGGTTAAGCTAAACTATTTGTCTACAGATCTGGCAATTAAGAGTTATGATGAATTCTAGTTCATATTTACATAGGGGGTCAGCTTGTGCTACCTGTTTCTCAGGGAATGGGGTAAAATATTTTGTTGTTGTTCTTATTTTTCCCCCAAAGCCAAGATTGACACAAACAGTTCCTTAGCCTCTACTTCCCTTCCTCCTCTTTTCTCTCCTCCTTTCTCTTGCTCCTCTTCCGTCTACCCTCCTTCTCTTCCTCTCCCTTACTTTCCATTTCCCCTCTCCCTTCCCCTTCCTCTCCTTTTCTTTCTGCTACCACTGGTCTACACATAGACAATGTCATTTGTGCAGCCCTGGCTATTCGAAGAGCATTTGTAATTCAGTGTGTATTAATAATCAGGTTCTTGGGGCGCCTGGGTGGCTCAGCGGGTTAAAGCCTCTGCCTTCGGCTCAGGTCAAGGTCCCAGGGTCTTGGGATCTAGCCCCACATCGGGCTCTCTGCTCAGCAGGGAGCCTGCTTTCTCCTCTCTCTCTGCCTGCCTTTCTGCCTACTTGTGATCTCTGTCAAATAAATAAATAAAATATTTTAAAAAATTAATCAGGTTCTTACCTTGTGTCTTGACCTCTGTATGGAACTAATAGAACCAAAATTCTAGGCCTTTGGGCAATGATAGGTAATGTTGGGGCAGTTTCAGCTTCAAGGTTAAATTAACTCTCTTTATACATATGCTTTTTACTTTCAAGGACTTTTCTTACTTGATAACTGTCTCAGGCATTTATAGTAGCTCTTTCTCCAGAGACATTTTCCATGTACTTAAGTTATTTATCAGTGTATTACAGAAAATAACTAGAAGACAAAATATGGGTTATTTATTTGAGAGCTACAAGAGATTAATTTTGTTTTCTTATTATATGTAATTTATTAAATGTTTCACATATGTGTATACTTCCAATTTCTATAAGCAGATAAGAAGATAGAAGCCATTCTAGGAATAATGACAATATACTCTAATTTCTTGCAACAGTATTTATAATAGGTGAGATATGGGAACGATCTAAGCATCCACTGGTGAATGCATGAATGAACAGGTATAGAAATTGTGGCACACATGCACACACGCGTGTGCACGCACACACACACACACACACACTACAGTGGAATATTTTTGAGCCATAAAAATGAAATTTGTCATTTATGACAACATGGGTGGATTTCATGGGCATTATGTTAAGTGAAGTAAGTGATACAGAGAAAGATAAATGCTATATGATCTCACTTAAATGGGGAAAAAGAGAGAAAGGAAGGAAGGAAGACAGACAGACGGTGGGAGGCAGGAAGAAAGGAAGGAAGAAAGGGAGAAAGAAAGGGAGAAAATGAAGGAAGGAAGGAACAAAAGGGAGGGAAGAAGGAAGGAGAAAGAGAAAGAGAAAGGGAAGGATAAGAAAGGAAAGAAGGAAGGAAAGAGAAATATAAGCTCATAGATATAGGGAAGAGATCAGTGTTTCCAGAGGTGGAGAGTGGGAGAAATGGGTGAAGGAGGTAAAAAAAAAAAAAAAAAAAAATTAAATAATTTAAAAATTGGAGGGGAAAAGAAATGTATTTGAGGGATATTATCTTGACTACAGTATAGAGACTGGAGTGGAGCAGGAAGAGTCTGAGAGACTAGATGAAAGCTCATGTCATAATCCCTACAGAATGTGATGAAGGCTCTGGCTAAAGGGTGGCAACAAAAACAGATGAGAGGTCAGAGCTGAGACAGGAAGAGAGAGTCAACAAAACTTGATGGTGGATTAAATTTTGGAGATGAGCTAGACTTTTGCTCTTCAGAGTGCATGCAGTACACAGACTGATAGCATCTGTATGGCTGGGGAGGCTGTTAAAAATGCAGATGCTTAGGTCCCACCCCAGAACTACTGAATCAAAATTTGTGTTTTAAGAAGATCCCAGAAAACTCATGGTGCACAATAAAATATGAGGACTGCTGGTTTACAGAAGGTTTGCGTTCCATGGAAAGCCGGCTGTCGTGCCATCCACTGAAAGACAAAATTGGGTTTTCACAGGTTGGAGTTACGGTGCTTGAAAATTATTTTGCTTATCCAACAAATATTAATCGACTCCTATGGGCAACAGCTCTGGGAGGACAGACATAAGTACCATCTCTAGTCTTAGCTCACATCTAGTAAAACAAACAAAAAAATTTTAAAGACTAGTATACTATAGCATGGTGGTTACCATGTTTGGGATATTCACAGGCTACAAGTTTGGGACATTAACCAAAAGAGTGTTCACCTTTCTACTTCTACTGTCACACCCTGCCTGGGCAGGCTCAGCTTGAATGGAGAAGACCTTCCTTCAAGTTGCTCAGTCAATGAGAATTCTACCTCCTCCTTCAGCGAGACATATCAATGACTAAATCAGGACACTGGAGCTTTTTCCTTCAAATTGTGTCATTGGACTAAAGAGGTAAAAAGATATTTCCTAGAGTAAATAATTTGGCTCATCAGAGGCTGACGAGCTATCATTTCTATCTGCTGCCTTTCAGGTCAAATCTTTGAAAGGCGTAAAGTCAGAAAGCTATAGACATAAAGCAACAGCAGCATTTTTAACAGTTAAACACTCTTTCAAAAACTTATGCAGCAGAATTGGGGTATCACCTTGGCTCAACCCAAAAGGCTTTTCTCCATTTATGACTATCCACTAGTGTTGACGTTTCCAATTTTTTCCATCCCTTCAAATTCAGCTCATTACCAAAAAATCAGCAAGAGTCATTCAAGCCACCATATAAATATGACAGTATTTCAGTGGTTCTTTAGTACTGAAAAAACAATATTTTCCTATTCACTTCTTTAATGCTGTAGAAGAAGGAAAAGAAGAAGATGAAGATGACAAAGACAAAATGAAGATGAAGAAGACGAAGAAGATGAAGGAGGAGGAGAAATACTACTACTACTACTACTACTAATAATAATAATAACAAAAGAGAATAAGAGTGACTTATCTAAATGTAATTGTTTTCATGGCTGAATAGCTCAAAATTCATACAACTGGACTGAGATGCTGTGTGTGGAACCTGCTAGCCAGCAGGAAAAGAAAGGATATTTTTGTTTTTATTGTTTTCAAGTTCTTTTCATTTTTTTAAATTTAATTTTTTAAGATTTTATTTATTTATTTGACAAAGAGAGATCACAAGTAGGCAGAGAGGCACACAGAGAGAAAGGGAAAAATCAGGGAGCCCAATAAGGGGCTCCATTCCAGGATCCAGGGATTGTGACCTGAGCCGAAGGCAGACACTTAACCATCTGAGCCACCCAGTCACCCCCCTTTTTTTAATCTTAAAAAAATTAGTTGTTTGTTTGTTTGAGTGTATGTGAGAGGGTATAAGGTAGAGGAAAGAGAGAGAGGAAGAATCTCAAGCAGATTCTGCATTGAGTGTGGAGCCTGTTGCAGAGCTCAATCTTACGACACTTAGATCATGACCTGAGCCAAAACCAAGAGTCAGATACTCAACAGGATGAGTCACCCAGGTGCCCCAGGAAAATAAAGTTTTATGTAGCAGGTTTGTTAGCATTAAAACTTCTTGTATTTAATCCTAAACAGTTGAGGCTTGTCTCTAACCTAGCTATGTATTCATTCTTCAGTATATATGGTATCCATTATATTTTGAAGGATACATTTTTAAAAACAAGGAATGTAAATGGGAAGTATTCTCTTAAATTTCTTAATATTACACTGTACTATTGAAGGTGGAAGGAGGAAATTCATGGTACAGAGGTGAGAATCGTGATCTGGGGACTTCATAGCAAGGTACTTGCATACCAGCCTTTTGATAACTTTCTGATTTTTCAACATATATACATTATGTACATACATATGTACATACATTGTTAAAAATTGCTTAAGTTAGGCTGTGAAGAAATTAGTACGATTTGGTTGAATTTGTTTCTGAGTTATGAACAAAATCTTGCATGATTATGGAGTAGACAATAAACAGAAGGATATCATTACGATTCACATATTATGAAACTTACCATTTTTAACCATTTTAAAGGTGTACAAGCTACTAACTTTTTAGTAGAACTAAAAGTTGGGGAAATATCACCATTATCTAATTCAGAGGATTTTCCAGAGAAAATTTCAGAGAAAACCTATACCACACGTTTAGCAGTCATTGACCATTGCCTCAGCCTTTGCTGACCACAAACCAACTTTTCCTCTATAGATGTGCCCATTCTAAACCTCTTATCTAAAAGAAATCATCATACAGTATGTGACTTTTTATGTCTGGTTTATATCACATAACAATATTTTCAGGATTCATTCATGTTGTGACATTTATTAGTACTTCCTTTTTGTGGCTAGATAATATTCTATGGTATGAATATACAGTATTTTCCTTACCCAGTCATCCGTTGATAGACATTGAATTTCTTCCTCTTTATCACTATTATGGATAATATTGCTATGAATATTATGTACTAGTGTTTTTAAGAATGTTATTTTTTTTTAAAGATTTTATTTATTCATTTGACAGAGATCACAAGTAGGCAGAAAGGCAGGCAGAGAGAGAGAGAGACTGGAGGAAGCAGGCTCCCTGCTAAGCAGAGAGTCCAATGCAGGGCTCAATCCCAGGACCCTGGGATCACGACCTGAGCTGAAGGCAGAGGTTTTAACCCACTGCACCACCCAGGTGCCCCTAAGAATGTTATTTTTGATTAGGTTATATATATATATGTTAAATTTCTTGGTCATATAGGAGCTGTAAGTTTAACTTTTGAGGAACTGCCTAACTTTTCCAAAGTCACTTGTACCATTTTACATTGCCACCGGAAATGTATGATAGTTCCATTTTTTTCTGTGTCCTGACCAACACTTATTAGTTGTTGTATTATTATTATTATCATTTATATAATGGATGTGAAGTGGTGTCTCATTTTGGTTTTGATGTGCATTTCCTTACATTCAATAAATGTGAGCATCTTTTCATGCCCTTATTGGCTATTTATATGTCTTCTTTATAGAAATGTCCATTTAAATTCATTATTCAGCTGGGCCATTTGTTTTTTTCCTTGTTTGGTAGTAAGTATTATTTTTATATTCTTATATTCTGAGTACAAAATCCTTATCACTTAAATTATATTAATATATTATTAATATTTAAATTATATTTAATTTATTTTTCCTAAATTTCTTTAAATTGTCTAAGGACATTTTATGAAAAAAGAAAAAAAAATCAACCAAATTCTTCCTTGTGTTTTTCGGAGTACAGTAGTTGTTTGTTTTTCTGTTTTGTTGATTATACCATTGGGGTCATATTTATAAGCTGTCATCTAATCAAAGGCCATGAAGATTAAACCTATGTTTGCTTCTGGGAATTTATAGTTTTTGCACTTACATCCATTTCATAAATTTTTGAGTTACATTTTGTATTTGTTATGAGACACAGGTCAACTTCACTTTTTTGCATGTGGCACGCCAGGTGTCTAAGCATCATTTGTAGAAAAGATTTTTCTTTCCCCAGCTGCAGCCTCATTACAAATCAACTAACTGTTGGAATAGGGGTTTGGTTCTGTCATGTCAATTTTATTTGATTGATCTATATGTCTATCCTTATATCACTATGGTACTATTTTGATTACTTTGCAATACATTTTGAAATAGAGAAGTTCAAGTCCATTATCTTTGTGTTGTTTTGTCAAGATGATTTGATGTATTTTGGGTTCCTTGAAATTTCATATGAATTTTAGGAACAGCTTGTTTACTTTTATAAAAAAAATGCAATTGTAATTTTGATGGATATTGCATTGAATCTGCTTATCAATTTGGGGAGTATCGTTACCTTAATAATATTAAGTCTTCCAGTCCATAAACATGGGATCCCTTTCCATTTTATTTATATCTTCCATAATATCTTTCAACAATGTTTTATAATTTCAGTGTACAAGTCATATACTTTCTTGCTTTATTCCTATGAAATTTATTATTTTTGATACTATTGAAATGAAATTGTTTCTTGCTTTCATTTTTAATTGTTCAGTGCTCATGCATAGAAATAAGCTGATTTTATGTATTGATCATATATCCTGAAATTTTGCTAACCTTGTTTATTAGTTCTAATTTTTTATGTGTGTAGAATCTTGAGGAATATATATTTTTATCATAATTATGGCATCTGCAAATAGAAAGAGTTTTACTTCTTTTCCAACTTGGATGCCTTTATTTCTTTCTCTTGCTTAATTATTCTGGCTGGAACTTCTACAATAGTGAATAGTGGCAAAAGTGGACATACTTCTCTTATTCCTGATCTTAGAAGGAAAACTCATTATTTTGCTGTTGAGGCTGATATTTTCTATAGGTTTTTCATTATTTTTTATCATGTTGAGGAAGTTTTCTTCTATTCCTACTTTGCTGTTAGGTTTTGTATTGTTTTGTTTTCCCCATGAAAAAAAATTACATTGGATTTTGTCATATTTCTTTCCTTTTTTTTTTATTGTGGGGATTATGTGCTATTATTCTTCTTTTTATTACAGTGTTTGTATTATATTGAGAGATTTTCACATGTTGCATTCCTGGAATAAATTCTCCTTGCTCATGCTCTCTAAGTTCTTTTAGTATTCCACTGGACTCAGTTTGCTTGCATTTTGTTGAGAATATTAGCATCTATATTTGTACTGAGTATTGGGTCTATAGTTTTTTGTCCTTGTGAAATCTTTGTCAGACTTTGATGTCAAGGTAATTTTGCTTTCAATAGTATGAGTTAGGAAGTGTTTCCTTTTCTATTTTTTGGCAGAGTTTACTAAAGGCTGTTGTTAATTCTTCAATTTTGGTAAATTATGTTTTTCTGAGAATTTGTGCAATCTTTCTAGATCATGTAATTTGTTGGCATACGATTATTGATAATAAACCCAAACCCCGTTGGTCACCTGACCTTCATAAGTTGCTACTCTGACTGCTTGCTGCACCACAGTGATGTTTGAGGTCTCCTGAAATCAATGTTAGTTCAGAGCCAGTGTCCAGTAATTCTCAATTCTCAATTCTAATTATTTCCTTTTTCCCAGTGCATAGTCCCTGGTAAAAGGCCATAGATCTTTTGGGGGAAAGCTAGGAGAAAGATAAGCAGTTTAAATTTGGATCAGTGTAGCAGAGTCCTTCTTCAAAGATGCCTGACCTGCTTGCATCTGTGTGGTTGCATAAATTGGCTCGAGTCTGGGAATTGATTGAGTAACCATGATTCCCTTTTTTATGATTCAAATATGACTTGTTCACTTGACCAAGAACTCTTGCACTTATATTGATTAAGGAAGAATTTTATATATAGCCCAGCTATTTCACTTCTAGGAGCACTTGTCAATGACATAGGTCTCTGCAAGTCATACTATCTGGCTTACTGCTTTGACCTGACTGCTCAGTATAGACACATCTACCCTTTGGAGATTATGTGCCACCACTAAGTCTCTGTTACTCAGGGACTCATTGAATTTAGGCTTCTCAATTCAGTGGCTGCAGTTCCTACTATAATCTCTAACTACAAAGAAGAGTGATCACAGAAATGTTCAAGAATTCTAGGTCTTTTCTCACAAACATATTTCTCACTGCTATGGTGAAAGTGTCCTTTTTCTCCTCTCTGGGCAGGTGACCAGGTCTTCAGTGCTGCTACCACTATAACATTCCAGTTTCCCTCAACCTTTGGATCCCTTCTCTATAGTCTACTGCACTGTGCTATACTACTTAGTAAACTAGAGTGTACTAAGGCTGCTCTGTTCAGCTTCATTTAGTATAGGCTACCGTGCTGTCCATGTTTCAGCCAACCAACCAAATTGGTAGTGGCCTTTTTAAGCCTCTGCACTGCAACATTAAATTCACAAAAAAATCGGCTTAGTGGGCACATATTACTATATTTGGCCTGATTTTACATTATGTTCCTTCCACCATTAGCCCCACACTCTTAATATTCATTCCCAGACTTGTGTCCCAGATTTATGTCTGTATAAATTGGAAATAATCATATAGTTCTTCTAGAATGTAATTCACCTTCTCATGGGTTACATTTTGTACCTTACTTTTCAGGACCTATTATATTTGTGTCTAGTTATAGGCCCAGAAGCAAAGGGAGTGTTTAGGAGTGGTTACAAAGAAGAATCAGCAAGGCATCCATCTTGTGGAAGGGATTGGATAGCTCTTTTCTACTTGCAAAAAGACTTAGTACAATATAAGGGCTCAACATCTCCAACTTCATCAGTATCTTCCCAAATGTCCCATTCCAATTTTCAGGATCCCATTCCTTCCCATTCAGTAGCTCCACTTTAACCATAGACACTTGGCAAGGTTGGGAGTACAATTTGCATTTTAATTCCACCAGTCACAGGATGAGACTCTACATTCAGTTTGCAACAACCTCAGATCTGTAGCCACACAGGAGATAAGGATTTCTTTTATGGCAGACGTAGACACTTTTAGATCATTTATGAGGCACTTTGGTTGGAAATTTGAATCCCTGAGCTCCTTTTCTTTCCCTACTATGTCCAGCACAATTAGGAACAACATTCCAATCTCATTATTGTTAATTGGACAAAAAATATCCTAAGATATTAAATAGATGATCACTCAGAACTTTGTTTCTTAAAATTATTTAATTTGGAGTATTCAGTAGTGATATTTTAACATGTCTTAATCCACATCATGCTATAGACCATCTGTGCTCTCTTCACTACTAGAAAACGAGTTATTAGTTACTTTAAATCTAACCAGATTGGAAAACCAATTCTAGAAAACTTAGAACCAATTCACAAAACCTTAGGACAGTTCCCTAAAGAATCTGTTTCTGTAGAACTACTTTTGGTACAAAATCAGTGGTTGGTGAGAGACAGACAGACTGACAGGCAGGTGGACAGACAGATGTGTTGAAGGAAGTGACTCAGGAAAATATGGAAAGACCCAAACCTGAAATGTACAAGACAGGCCAGCAGTCTGGAAATTCCATTAAAAGTTGATGTTGCAGTCTTTGGTCCAAAGTTAGTCCAGAGGCAAAATTCCTTCTACTTCAGGGATCTGAAAGTCATCCATATTATGGAGAGTACTATGTTTTATTCTAAGGCCACTGATTCAAATACCAATCACATCTAATAAATACATTCACAACAATATTCACACTGCTGTTTAACCAAAATATGGGGCATCAATGCCTAGCCAAGTTGACACATATATTAACTATCACATCTGGATATAGCATTCCGTGCAGGTTTTTCATGGAAAGAACTCAGGTAATATATCTGTAAAGAAAGTAGGCAGGATGGTGCAGAAGAAACTGAAAGGCCATGTAGTTGCAACTCTAGTAACTGTCAGTGCTATAGGGAGTTCTGGATTGATGTGTCTCAGACTGAAGCATGGGGGCTGGGTCTTTACATCCTTCCATCCATTCGTCATTCACCACTGGCTTCCCCCCCAATAGCATTGAGTGAGATCGCTTTTTCTATAGCTGGGGCAATTCTCAATGATGGCTACAGATGCAAACACGACTGAAAGACTTTCCCAAAAGCTAGTGAGGAAGTGTGTTGGTCTTTAGTAGGAAATCAGATGGAGCAACCCAGTTATACACTATAAAAGATAATGACAAAATTCTGGTCAATAATCACAGTATTAAATTAAATAGGATTTATGAATTTTAAGGAATTCTTAATTCTAAAGAACATATTTTCAGTC
This sequence comes from Mustela nivalis, assembly GCF_964662115.1. Classification (NCBI taxonomy): domain Eukaryota; kingdom Metazoa; phylum Chordata; class Mammalia; order Carnivora; family Mustelidae; genus Mustela; species Mustela nivalis. Next base: position 68,858,148 of record NC_139034.1, read on the forward strand.
AAGATTAGTAAATCCATATTTTGTTATATGTTTTTATTCATATTTGTTATATTCATATATTCTTCATATAACAAGTTATTTGAGAAAATCTAGTCCAGGGTGTGCATAGCATTTATTTTTGCCTATTTATTTTATATATTGTTGTGCTTGCATTTATTTAACCTATTGTTTTATCATGTTGCTATTTTAATATTATTTTGTTTGGTCCCTCTTTTTCTATACTGTACCAGGAATGAGGGGGGCATATTAAGTGAGAAGGACTACAATGAAAACTGTTTTGGAAATAACATTACAGTTGATTATAGTTAGAGTCTTTTAACAGAATGTTTATGTGCAGCTGCTGAATATAATAGCAAGTTGGAGAGATTCCTTGTCATCCCACACATTTCAGTCCATTTAGAAAATAAATAGCAGTGATAGATGATATTTTCCTTAGAAACAGAAAATAGCAATACTGTGTCTCAAATCACAATTCCCTTTAATCAACATTGCAACATAAAAAAAAAAAAAGGAAAAAAAAGGCTAGTGAAAAGATCAATGGATAACATCCAGTTAGAGAAAATTGAAATCCACAAATAATCTGTTCAATGACCGTCCTTGAGTAAATTTACTTTGCAAGTATTTGTAGGATAGAAATAGAATCGATATTCCAGAATTATCATATAATTCTGGCAGTTAAAATATAGCCACACGATGCTACGGTCTTAAAATGAACAGTAGCAATAGGCAGCGTTTGAAAGCTATTTACAAGAACTCCGAGTTCTTTATGCAGTCATTTTCCTATTGCCAGACTCCTCACATGAAGACTCCCAGAACAAGTGAAATGCTTTCTATAAAAGCACCTTGGTTATAGTGTTTTAACATACTGATATTTTTCATATGGATGTCCTTACCAGATAGCCACTGTGAGGTAAAGCATGCTGTAAAAAATATACGATATTTACTAATTTATCATCATTTTTCTTTTTCTGCCTCTTACATTCTGTTATGGTTCTTCTTATGTAGCCCATCCACATTTGCAAATCTGATGAACATGTGAATGAATGACAGATATGGATAATATATTTAAGACCATAAGTAGTGTTCAGTTCTTCTTCTGGGTATATTTAAATTTCAATAGGACATAAAATGTGTGGCTTAATGAAAATATGTCTAGTTGTATATACCAGTCAACAGATACAAGGAGGAATTATATAAGGAACATGAGTCTCCTGCCTTACTAAGAGGTGAGGTCTATTCAGAGGTACCAGAATATTTCCTTTGTTTCCAGCATTACGATTTTGTTGAACTTATAAGCATAAACCACAGAGTCTATAATTTTTCTTTTGGTCTCAATTATCTTTATTTTCAAATTAAGAAGTGTAGTAATTAATCTTCAGTACAGGTATTGAATAAGAAAACAACTACTTGTCATTTATTGAAGAGAAGAGAAACAAACGTTTTAATAAGGACCTAAACAATTTAAGAAAGTTTACCATGGTATAGAAATATTGTTACTATTACTAAGGATTGATTTTAGTTTATCTCTTCTTTAAAGCTGATTATGTCACATTTAAATTTATTTCTTTCCAAATTATCTGAGAACATACAGTCCGAAATTTGAGTTATATATTGTTCTATCTTGTATGTTTTGTGATCAGTTAAGGCATTTAAGTGAACACTTAACATGTATGTATTATATTATGTATCTTTTCAGTTGATACAATTTTATAAAACTATCAGTGACTTCCCTAAATTGGTCTGAAATGTGTACTTGATTAATGAGTGATCACACACATACATACATGCACTTATAAATATTTTTAAATTTTATTACTCTTTCAAACACTGCAGTGATTTAAGACTGTCAGTTTAGGTATATATGAGCTCTCTTTCCCAGCATTGTCTTCTGTTTATGATACTGGATTAGTTTGTCAGGAGAGAAATCTGCATAATAAAGCAGCAGTTGAAGCTCTGCTGACTGTTGTTGGTAGTCTGTTAGAGAGAAGTGCTGGTGGCCAGTTTATTCTTGGCTTTTTGCTTCAGCACATCATGTTCTAATTCCTAACTGCAGCTGTTGCTGACCAACAATGGTTCAGGCCTACCAGCAGGTATTTTGCAGCAAACACACAGGAACAGAATCCATGGACTTCAATAGCTTTCTTCACATTTCCATTCTAGCAGCTATTGCCTCTTGTAAACTCCATGCTAATAAAAGCTTTCCTCAGATCCTTTTCAGAATTTTACATCCCCATTGAGTTTTCCGCAATTGCATGAGCTCAATTTCAATTAAAAAAAGAGGGGAGAAAACAACAACAACCACCACCAAAAACTTAGTGTACTATTTCATGAAACTCCGTGTTCTGCCTCCCTGATTGACCCCTATCTGGTAGGACAATGAAATAAAGGGCAGATTTGTTACAATTTGGATACTATCAGTTGGATTTCATACATTGATCTGTCTGCTGAAAGGAAGAGGGAGGAGAAGGGTAAATTGTGCCTTTTAGAAGCTATATCTCTGGATAGTGCATTCAGTTTTTATTATTCAGTGAAATTAAAAAAAAAATCAGACACTGTCTGGGAGTTTCTACAAAACCCAATTTCTAAGATATTCAAGGAGACCCAGTGTTCATCAACAGACTAGCATATAGACCTGCATATGAAGGACCTAATGGAAATTCAGGATTTATTCTTGACTGATTGGTGAGGTGGCTAGGCAGGCACCATTGTTTAAACCTTCCCTGGAAGTTTCCTTCTAAAGCAGGGCCAGCAGACTATTTTCATATATATTTCTAGCTTCATGGGTCATACAGTTTCTTTTGTTACTACTCAACTCGTCCACTGTAGCATGGAAAATAGTAGTAGGCCTAATCTAAACTGATGGTCTTGGTCAGAATTGGCTTAAACAGACCCTTGCTCTAAAGGATCATTGAAGAGGTTCAGACTTTTTAGTCTTGAGCCAATGTTATACATTTTTCATTTTTCAATTGTCTAATGATCTAATGATAATCAAACACAGAACATAGAGGCAAAAATTAATAAATGAATGTAGGAAATGAAAAAAAGCCATATTTTATTCTAGAACTTACTCTTGTTGATAATGTGTGATGGATAGTGTCTTAAATAAGGCCTTCAGTTAGGAGGACTTTTTAAAGGTGAAGGGAAAAAAATGCATGAGGAAAATCTATCACATTCATATTAATCAGCCAGAAAAAAATAACTAAAGTTTGCCCACAAAATATATTTAGCTAAAAAGTCGCAAAACACAACATTCCAAACTAAGAAGTATGTTAAATGTATACTGGCATTCAGGGAAAAAAACAAAAGGAAATCGGTGATTACAGTCTCAAGATTCAGTTCACCTGTTATTGGAATAAAAATTTCTGAAGCTTATTTCAGCTAAAAATTCAAAGGTAATAGGAAGATTTTATTTAACTTGTATCAATGCACTGCTTATTGTCCTTGTTTATATACATTGCTGAAACAATTGTATTCTACTAGCTGTTGAGTTTTTAATACTATTTTTTAGAGCAGTTTTAGGGTCAAAACAGAATGAGACAAAGATGCAGAGATATTCCAGAAAGCCCCTTCCTCCTGAGGGAGCAGGAGACTGGCTGAGGACAAAGCAAAAGCGGGCACCTTGCACCCCCTCTCCATCCGCTCCCCTCGGTAATATGTAATAGCAATCCTCAGGCACCCCTGACTGCCATAAACGAGAAACAAATAGTTAACTTGCAGACATGACAATCCTGCAAGACAAGAGTCTCCCTTGGTTTACAAACATCCTAGAGATCTACAAACAAAGAAGTTACCTTATCAACTCACAATTTCCAGAGGCAAATAACTCAGTTCCTCAAACCCTAATATCACCCTCCCCTCCATAAACAAAACTGAAGGAGGCTGAGGTAGAAGGATATGTAAATATAGTTAAATCTCTTCTGAACCTAAATCTCACTAACAAAGACGCGTGATAGAAGGATTATGACCTCCCATCAGGAATCTCCCACTTATCTTGATGTTAATGGCTGGCCAAAAGACAACATTGATCAAGCCGCAGGGCCTCAGGTATCAGGCACATTGTAGGCCCTCTTTAGCATATGAAAGCTCCGTTGAAACCTCCCTTCCCCTCACCTTCCACCAAAGGCAAGGTACATAACCTGCCATCCCTCACAACCCCCCGGCAGCAGCTCTTTCTGCCAGTGGATCCTGTTCCCTTGCTTTAATAAACCACCATTTTGCTCCAAAGATGTCTCAAGAATTCTTTCTTGGTCATTGGCTCCGGACCTCAGCCCACCGAACCTCACATAGGTTCTAGAACTTCATCACTTCCACAGATGCATCATCACCCCCCAATATCAGTATTTTCCACCAGAGGAGTCTGTGAGTTATTGGCATCAAATGATAAACCTATGTTGACACATCATCATCACCAAAGGCCATAATTTACATTTCGCTTTACTCTTGGTGTTATACCATTCACTTTTAAATTTTGAACATTTATTTAACTAATTAGGTTTGCTTTTCACTATTGTTTAATATCATTAACCTCTTGAACAGCCTTTTGTCTAAGCTTTTTGAGTACTGAATAAATAACATAGGATGCCTCCTTTCATTATGTTTATTTCTGTGTAGCAAACTTACTGCAAATGACAATATTTTTGGAATTAAAAGATACTTTAAAGTATATGCAGTCTAAATTGCTACATAACTTTAGCATCTTTTTTATATAATAGAGCTTTAAGGTATAGATATCTAAGCTTTATTTTTAATTCTTTAAATATGAACAGTTCATTGTCTATGAATGAAACATGGAAAGATGGTAAGCAAGAGAGTACTTCTTTTTACATTGTATTTGTCTGAGCTTCCTTTTTCTAGGTCTGTTTTTGGAAGGTATAATATTAATCTTATCCTAGTTATACAGCTATTTATCATCTTTCAGTCTACCACATCATTCTTTGATCTACATAACCATCTATTATAATTCCATGATAAAATAATATCCCATAATGATTTTTACCATCTTGCTTCTTCCCTTTCTTTGATATTTTATATCTCTGGAAATGAATGTTTTTAATTCCTTATCTATGGAGAAAACCTCTTTTCCTGAATGCTTTGAATGGCTATTCTTTAGAGATATGTATCTAAATCACAATTAAGCCCTCCAAGAGATAAAAAGAATATTTAGTGTCATTTCTGGTAATTTTGTAGGTCATCTATGTCTTTGTTAAGAACATGATTTAGTTCTTGATATTATTCTTCTCCAAAATTTTTTACTTGTTTATGATTAGTACTCTTGAAACATCTTTAATCTTGACCAAGATTAAATTAATCTTGACATATTATAAAACCTAGCTTAAGAAACTAAGAAGTGGGGCACCTGGCTAGCTCAGTTGGTAGAGAATGTGACTTTTGATCTCAGGGGTTTAAGTTCAAGCCTCATGTGGTATAGAGATAACTTAAAAAAAAAAAAAAAAAAAAAAAAAAACTAGGAAGTTATTTTACCATTTCAGTTAGGTATCACAGGAAAGGAATTGTAGGAAAAATTATTGGTTGCAATTTTTGTTTGTTTGTTTGTTTTTAAATAAACCCTGAGAATTCATGAATCCTCTGAACTACCAAAGTTCTCAATCATGTGTTAATTTCAGACTTTTATAATAATTTTAAATAATTTTTTTATTTTGTCTGCACTTGAATATTACAGCCATAATTTAGTCTTTGAATACAACAATTCATAAATTTTTAAGTATTGTCAGGAAGTTGCTGGATTCACATGCATAAACTGCACTGATTTAGAAGTTATATATGTTATCTATTAAGGACCAAACCTCTCCTTCCCCCACAATGTAATTAAATCAAGAGGTGGGGCCTAATTGAGATCATTAGAACTAGATGAGGTCAAGAAAGTAGAACACCCCTTGACTTGTTTCACTTAGCATAAATCCCCTCCAGTTCCATCCATGTTGATGCAAATGGGGAGTATTCATCCTTTCTGATTACTGAGTAATATTCCATTGTATATATTCATATGTGGAACATAAGGGATAGCATGGAGGACCACAGGGGAAGGAAGGGAAAACTGTATGGGAAGAAATCAGAGAGGAAGACAAACTGTCAGAGACTCTGGACTCCGTGAGGCAAATTGAGGGTTACAGAAGGGAGGGCATGGAGGGATGGAGTAGCTGGGTGATGGGTATTAAGGAGGACATGCGATATGAAGAGTCCTGGGTGTCATATGAAACTAATGAAACTTTGAACACTGCATCAAAACTAATGATGTACTATACAGTGGCTAATTAAACATAATAATAAAAATTAAAAAGAATAATAAAAAAAAGTAGAGCTCTAATGAATGGGATTAGTGCCCTTATAAGTCAAGAGAGAGCTTGCTTTCTCTCTATGCTCCCTGCCATCTGAGGATATAAGGGGCAGTCTGCAACATGAAGAGGGTTCTCACCAGAATGAGCATCCTGGCAACCTGATCTCAGATCTCCAGAATTCTGTGAGAACTAAATTTCTCTTGTTTATAAACCATCCAATTTATGATATTTTGATTAGCAGCCTAAGCTAATCAAGATGGTATTCTAGACTATATCAGATTTCCTGTGCTTTACAATATTTGTAATCTTATCTCTACTTGCAATTTGATACATTATACTAAAATTTTATGATGAGCAATTTCTGAAGAGCCAATAAATGTGGAATTAATGAAAATTAGTGTCCCCGGTAAAGGATGGAGACCACAAACAATGTATGTTCTTACAATTTTTACATTTGTATTTGATGCAAAGACATCAAGACCCTGCTGTTATCAGTGCCAATTACAAATAAGTGAGTCTGTTTTCCTTTTTTAATTAATGTCCTCATTTATATATAATCAAGAAATTTATTGACTGAGAGCATATTCTTAGATATGTATCAGTTATCAGGCAAAAGGTTAAAACTATATTGTTTTAAAAATATTCAAAATTAAATTTATTTCTCTTGTGATTATCATTTAGTTTTGCATTGGTCTATTTTTCATAGTAAATTGGTCTTGATCCATTTTGTTTTTAAAAAAATTTTCAGTGTCCCTGGAACAATTTAACCCAATACTCACAAATGTTGCCTTACATCATTAATTTGCCAAAGAAAACCTTCACTCCTGCCAGACCTTCTTGAATCTAGAATATTACTCAGGGAATATCTTCTACCATCCAACATATTGCTGAAGGATGTCCATCTGCCAAACAGTGAAATGAAGTAGCATATCTTGGCAAACTTTGAAAGGAGAAAAAGCTTCAAAAATGTGTAAATGTATTTTATTATTTGAAGATATTTGGCAGCTGTCATTTTCATGTTATTTCCCTTTTTGTAGAAAAAAAGAAATTCCTTCCATGTTTGACAGCTTTCTCAAGGTCAATGGAGTGTTTCTTTTTTATACTAGAACTTCACATATTTTGATTCCAAGAGGAAAAAAAAAAAATCATGCCTCAGTGTGTGTGTGTGCACAGAGATTTCGTGTCAAATCTCCTATCTGGCCCACTTCTCAGAGTTTTTTAACTCTGCTGGCCCTGAAATAGGGTTTACCAATGACAATGGAACCGATGAAGGAAATTGAATAAGGCTTGCAATTAGATTGCAATTAGAGCATCGGTCAAGGTATTTTGCTAAGACCAAATCTTAATATCAGGGCAAGGTCTCTACAAAATGGCGTGATCTGGAATGTTGTGCAAAAATTTCTAGGATCAAGGACCAGCCTGTGGATCTTTGGATGTTTGAGGCACTAAGGTGGAAGGAAATCATAATTCATGTACTTTTTTCAGGTCAGAGATTTATAGGAATATGCAAAGAATTGTATGAATGGGAAAGAATTTCATGTGATGTGTAATTCTGAAATGTTATTTTATGGCTTGACCTTAATTCAAGTATGTGTGTGTATAGTATTTAAATGTATTATTGTAAAATAAGAATATCATTAGCCTATATTTTAGATTCACATTTTTATTAGTCCTTGGATATGATGAAATTAGGTTGATAGGTTTTGTTCTGTTCCTTCTAGTGACATATTTGTAAATGAGTAATGATTTACTCATGAGTAAACTGAGAATGATGAGTATTCATTTTTCAAGTATTTTTCACTATTACATTAAAAATACAATTTTCTACCAAATGGGATATTACTCAAGTTCTCATGCTAAAAATTTATTTAGTACTGAATAATGACATTTATCTGATATTTTTGACATATCTTCAGTGACCTCAAGAATGATTCTCCAATGATCAAAAGTGATTTTGAAAAATTGTGGGATTAAAATGCAGAAAAATAGAAACAAAGAAAAGCAGCAATTTAAAAATGATATTATTTTGTTTGATATCTTCATTGTTTAGCCTGGTTAATTTATATGTTATCATTATCTCTTATTGTTTCTTAAAAGCTTATTACTGTAAAAATCATAAATTGATAAATAAATCTAGAAATTCTGAATAGTAGAAGCAGACATGTTAAGTATGAAATTGTTTTAAAAGTCCGAGATTAAAGACATACAATGTATTATGCTGAAATCAGCTCAGATCAGATCAGCAGGTACAATTATGCTCACTTATTTTTCTTCCAAACTACATTTTTGGTGATGTCAAGTTGTAGCTTGAAAGTGACCATTGTGGGAGTATTTACATCACAGAAGTTGGCAAAGGTAAAAAAAATCAGGCATTTATCTTTTTCTTAACTTCTTCAAGTGTTGGCTATTAAATATTTACTGGTATACCAGCAGATTAGTATAATAAAAAATAAGAACATTCTGTAGAATCTTAAATAGTTGTTTTATTTGTTGCTACATATGGGGAAGAATATAAAGTTGCTTTCAATTAAATATGTAAAGATGTCTATTAAAAGAGAAAGCATGAAGGTTACTAACTGGTCTGAAGTACAATATCAATAATAAGATGCTTTTCAAGTGTGCTTAAAATTTCCTCTTGGCTGGGCACCTGGGTGGCTCAGTGGGTTAAGCCTCTGCTTTCAGTTCAGGTCATGATCTCAGGGTCCTGGGATTGAGCCCCGCATTGGGCTCTCTGCTCGGCAGGGAGCCTGCTTCCTCCCCTCTCTCCCTGCTGCTCTGCCTACTGGTAATCTCTCTCTCTCTCTGTTAAATAAATAAATTAAATCTTTAAAAAAAAATTTCCTTATGGCAAGATAAGTTATATTTTAAGAAGACAAATGTAAATAAATGTAAATTAGTTCCTTTATAAAAGTATCTTTGGGGAAAATAAGTCATAAAACCTCTGTTGTTTAATTTCCTTAACTTAAATGTTATTTAATGAAAGTGTCGTCTTTGGAAGCATACACGTTTTTTATGAGCTACTTTATCAGAATTATAGGTGAATAAAGTCTTTAATGATATAAACTGCAGTGCTAAAAGGATAAAAAGAATGAAAATTGAGAGGAATCAGATTTGGGGAACAAGTTAAAATAAAACTCAATCTAACATTGTGCTTCTTTTTTCTCTCAGTATTTTATCATTTATATAATTTAAAGAGCCATGATTATTGTTTCAACTTAATGCTGGAAATATTTCCCTTTAAAATGTTGCTATTTTTGTTGTTAAAACAATCTAATGTTTAATTAGAGAAGTAGGGTCTCTCATTTTTTTCTATTTGAATTTTATTTTCCAACCTAAACAGTTTTGTGATTAAATTAAGCATGTATCTTCAGTGATATTGAGGTCACATGCAACTTGCCTGTTTTAAATGTAATGATCTAGTACATTCTTTTTTTGTCCAATTTTGAATCCTTCTATAAATAAGCTTTTAAAAAATTTTTGCTACTAGTACTGTGATGATGTACATGTAAGGGCCTATTTAGCCAGAGCGATTCCATCCTGTTAAAGAGTGATTTTGTTGTTTATGCAGTAAGCTTAAACTGACCCTGCCTCCCCCCACTCCCCACCTCAGGGGAACTTACTTCAAAGCAAGTCCCGGAAACCAGTAGAATATGGTCGACCAGTCTCTGATAACAGAGCCCAAATGCAGGGATGAGTCGGGCCAGGTGGAGACATCCAATCAGTGGGTCACACATACTGTCCCCTAGCTACCAAGGAGTGTGGGCACCGCCTTTTGGGCGCCTTTGGGGCACCAATTCTGAGCAAAGTGATAGACTAGTTCAAATAGCTACTATGGGGTGAATTGTAATTCAATTGGCCACCCGTGTGTGACCTAGCATGACCGTGCAGCTTTCTCTATGTGTTCCAATTTCGTTGGCCACCTGTGTGTGGCCAGGCTCAACCACATGGCCTTTGCACTATAAAAGTTAGTCTGTGAGGCTGGGAGGGGTAGCCCTCTTTATAAGAGGTGACCCTGAATGGTTGGTTTGATTCTTGATGCTTGGCACGAAATAAAGCTTCGCTTGACTTTCGCTTTGTATCAGTCTCGCTCCTTTGATCACAGACCCATCATTGGGAGAGCTTTCAGTACACATGACTAATTCATATTTGTGTTAACAAATCATTTCAAATGATTTAAACAAGTGCTGCATATGATAACATATATTAGGTTTTTTTTTTTAATATTTTGCTTGTATTTAGACAAACTTAGATTCTACCCTCCTATCAAAAAAAAAAAAAAAAAGAAAAAAATAGACACAAGTCATAAAGCTCATGAAATGAAGAGCAGTCTTCAGGGACTAGGAAGAAAGTCAGGATACCTCTGGGGGAGGTAGAAAAGAGTAATGATGTTCTCCATTGAAAGTGGTTTATTATGATGTCAGTTAATAAAAGATCCCAAAAGTAAACTGATCTCTTCCTTGGGACTAGGACATGTCTCCAATAGCATGAATGCTTTTAAAATTGCAGAATTTAAATAAGGTGGAAAATTAACAAAAATCTTTCAGTTAAAATCTCAGTTTTCCTAAATCTTAGAAAGTACCTCCTGAAAATGGGTTGTCTTATATATAGTTCAGAGGATAGGGGAGCCTGGGTGGCTCAGTCATTAAGCATCTGCTTTTGGCTCAAGTCATGATCCCAGGATTCTGCGATTGAGCCCCACATCGGGCTTTCTGCTCAGGGGAAGGCCTGCTTCTCGATCCTCACTCTCCACTGCTTGTTCTCCTCTCTAACTCTCTCTCTCTCTGTCAAATACATAAATAAAATCTTAAAAAAAAAAAAAGAATTCAGAGAATAGAGCATTTACCTAGCAGCATTGTAGCAAAGATTAGAGAGAATGGAAAGGCAATAAATTAAATTAAGTAGCAACAATCATTAGCTGCTTTCTTGATTTGCTTAGAATTTGTGATCCAAAGGTCCATTTTCATATATAGTCATTATTGTTGCTTTCTAAATGCTTTATTAATAACCTACTTATTTTAGATTGTGCTAGCTACAAGTTGGGCAAACTTTTAATAAGCCCAGATAAGAAAACTATAACACTGAATTCCTCTGCAGCATTCCTGGCTAATTTCCCTCAACCTTTGCTTTCTTCCCTGGCCTGAGTTCATTCCCTCCCAGCTCAGCCCTCTAAATTAGAAGCACTTTTATCTGAAGCTGTCAACCTAGTCCTTCAAAGATTATTCTAAACTTGTCAGCCTTATCTATAGGGAGGGGGAGGGAGTGGCCTGGAGCGCTAATATGTTTTTCAAAGGGCTCTCTGAACACTGAGATAGTATTAGCCTGTAATGAGAGGAAGGGAGTCTTGTCAAATGTGCTCCAATTAAATGTTACAGACTTCCCCCAGGAGCAGCTTCTTTCTTTTGGGAATTGAGTAGTGTTTGGTAACTTTATTCCTGGGGCTAACACCATTGGTTTATTATTATTATTTTTTTTTTCCATACATGCCAGAAGACAGAAGATCGGAAGGATGATATTCTTTCCTGTCCTGTCAGGATTCAGAAATTCACTGCCGAAACAAGTCAGTTTGTGTTCAGGCAGGCTTCCTTAGTAAATGATCCAAAAAAAAAAAAAAGAGAAAGTTCATGGTTTTGTGTCAGCCACCAGAATACCATTCATTACACTTACTTACCTAGCCAACTTCTTTGACTGGACTGTGGTCAAATTTACTCACAGTTGACCACTTTTGCCCTCTGGCTTTAAAATATTTAATCATACATGGAATTTTTAACACACACACACACACACACACACACAATTGCTCTTAGAATTCATTAGATTTCCACAGAACTTAGTGAATTTCCAGTGACAAAATTGTAAATGATTTGAAATGTATTTTAAATATATGGCCATACCTTTTCATTTGCTCAGGATTGCTAGTTGCAAGGAAGGCTATTTTTTTTTTTTTTTTTTAGAGATTTTATTTATTTACTTGACAGACAGAGATCACAAGTAGGCAGAGAGAGAGGGGAAACCAGACTCCCCACTGAGCAGAGGGCCTGGTTCCCAGCTCGATCCCAGGACCCTGAGATCATGACCTGAGCCAAAGGCAGAGGCCTAACCCACTGAGCCACCCAGGTGCCCCAGGGCTAATTTTTTTTTTTTTTTAAATTTTATTTATTTATTTGACAGAGAGAAATCACAAGTAGATGGAGAGGCAGGCAGAGAGAGAGAGAGAGAGGGAAGCAGGCTCCCTGCCAAGCAGAGAGCCCGATGCGGGACTCGATCCCAGGACCCCCAGGGCTAATTTTGATGGAGTATTTCATCATCTCCTTTTCTTCAGGCAACTGGAGACCACTTATAAAATTGCTTATTGTATTCATCTTAAGATACAGCTGAAGTGAAATATAGCCCATTTTCTTATCTTTATGTAATGACATTAATAGAAATTGCAAAACAAATTTTAGTCCTAATTATATAATTTAATAGTATCCTTAGAAAATCAAAAATTTTAAATGATAAAGTGTTCAGATAAGAAATATCAGAGTTCTAGTAATAATATTAAACATCATTAAATATTAAAAAAACATGTTTAACGTATTTCAATTCACAAAACAATTTTCAAAATACATTTTTAAAGGCAAAAAGTACCTGAAATGTAATCCTGTTTTAAAAATATCAGCATAAGTTTCCTGCTATGTTACAATCATATATTTTATTTAATTGTACTAAAACTGTAGCTGAAGGGTATTTTGAGGGTAGAAACAACAATAATTATTTATCATCATTCCTATTTCTTAAATTTGGGTATTAATGTTGGTCCCAGCCAATTAATAACAATGCTGTCTGGGCCTGGGCCAGTGTTACTTGTAGTGAGCACTCCATAGGGTCCCATGTTGTGGCTGGAACCAGCCCTTGTGGTTCTTATGAGGATTTCAGGACACACGTCAGCAAAAGCCATCAGGGAACTTTGAGGAAAAGATTTATTACTCAGAAGTCTTAGAGGATACTTGGCATGACTAAAGGACACACAGAAAGGTCAGGGGAGAGAGAAGAACAAGGGCAGGGGGACCAGGGGCTCTGGCTTTATTAGGGTACAAGGGTGGGGTATCTAGGGTTTTGCAAGTTCACTCTTTATTGCTTAACTTAAAGTCAAAGAGTGGGGATTAGGCTATGGGAAGGGAGCAGCAGGGTCATTCAAGCAGTTACCTAGATTTTTCCAGGGCTTTCTGAAAGAGGGGACTCTGAGTGGGGGTAGCCTAATTTTTTATCTGGTTGTTCTGCTAGCTACTGTATCGCACAACTGTCAATATTCTTATTCAAGATGGATGTCTTTCAAATAGATGCCTGGCAATCAAAAGCTGAATGTCAGGCACCTACACTCCATTGAGTGCTGATCCCTAGGGGCAGGTTTTCTCCGTTGGATGTCGGTTGATGCTGGGCTGACACGGAAAGCTGAAATTTTCAAAATGGTTTCATTACTCACTTATTTTTTACTCAGTTAAAATGAGTAGAATAGTTCAGGGCTGGTCAGGCATCTCTTTCTCTTTTTACACATGGCCTCTCTATGTGGCTAGTGTGGGCTTTCACACACTTGATGGTCTCCCAACTTCTTACATACTGTCTCCAGAGCTCAAAAGTGGTCAATACCAAACATTCTTAATGCTTGGCCCTAAAAGTTACAGAATGCTACTTCCTTTACTTCTGTTGGTTATAGTAGTCACATGTAGCTCAGATTCAAAAAGGGATGAAACAGACTTCACCTCTTGATCAGAGAACATCGAGGTCACACTGGAAAATGGGAATTTTTATGTTATTTTAGGAAACATGATCTGCCAAATTCTTTAAATCAGTTTCTATGGAAGAGGAGAATTCATTCCAGGATAGCCAAGAGTTAAATATGATAAAGCGATAAGTATGACTCTCTGACAAAACCTGCACTCTTGAGAGAAAATTCAGAGTACAAGAAGGAGTTTATCATTCAGGTAGATTTAGAATTAGATACAGAACTTAGATTAGAGAAATCCTATAAAACATATCCTCACTAGTATAACTGCTTTGGTATTCTTGTGGAAAAAATATTAAAACCAAACTGGAAGACAAATATTTTCCCCCCTTTTGGAGGAATAAAGTGCAACTTCTACAATTCAGCAATGCCTGACGGCACAGCTCCCATTTAGGCAACACCCAGACGCTAACTGGCATTTGGAAGAGATGGATAATTTAGTGGAATTGGTGAATGGCCCTCAGCATCCACAGTCTTTCTACTATTTTTTAGTTGCCTACACTACATAGTTAGATTACATTTCCCAGAGTCTGGGAAATGTCTAGAGGTATGAAGGCAGATCAGGTATACATATTAACAACTCCATAAGATGTGACGTAAGAATGAGGTAAAGTCCGTCTTGCTGCTCTTTTCTTTCTTTCTCCTGGCTTATCTGTAGGCATGAAGATATTGGGCATTTTGCCACAGCCTCCCAGTGTACAATCACTGGCTTTGTTGATGTTGAAAGTCTTTACGTTGGCACAGACAGTATCTAAATGATTTGTGACTGATACCCAGACATCATGTAATTGAAATGAAGAGTTCCAGTTCCCGTGATAGTTTTCTGATTCCTATCTTACTGGATAGGCTTAATCTAGAATCCACTCATCTAGATCTTCTAATAATATTGGTAATATCTAATCCCTTGATAGTAAAGTATTTTCTGCTTAAAACAGTTGAAATGGTCTCTCCTGTAGCCAGTTTGCCTAAGACAGTCAGTATAGTAGATGTCAGTAGGGGAGGGGAATTCTCTTAAGCCAGCACATACAGCTGTCCTTGTGGAATGAAACAAAAATAGTCAAGGAGAACCACTGGAGTCTTTGTGGGGTAGCTGACAAGATTTTCTCTTAAACACTTGTGAGATAACTCAAAGGGATTTTTACAGAAAAAATTTTAAGGGACTACACAAGCATACACAACTATCAGTTGTGGAAAGGTTCTGTCTTTCTTGAATAATGCTTTTGGAATAATTCTATCTGAGAGGTAGGTGGAAATGTTTGGCATTTGGGCCTGGTTCTATATTTTTTTTATAGCTTTATTGAAATGTTGGGTTCTATATTTTTTTATAACTTTATTGAAATGTCATCAGCATATAATCTGCATATATTTAGAATATACACCTAAATAAATTTTCACATAAGTATATACATTGAAACCATCAGTTACATCCAAATAATGAATATATCCAGCATCCATAATGGTTTTCTCCTGACCTTTCGAGACTCTCCCATGTGTCTTCTTCACGTCCCTTGTTGTTCTCACCCCTCTCTTCCACCTGTGCCATCAGCACCAGCAACAACTATCTGCTGTCACTTTAATTTGAAGTTTTTAGAACTTATGTATTTACTTCATAAGAACCTACTTTTCTTTTTCCCTGCTTCTTCCACTTGGTATAATTTATTCAAAACTAATCCTTGCTGATTGCTTCTGTTAATAGTTCAGTTATTTTTATTGATGAATAATATTCCACTGTGTGGTTATACTATAGTGTGTTTATTCATTGGTTGACAATCATTTAGGTCATTTCCAGTAAGGGGCTCAATAAAGCTTCTAGGAATATTCAAGTACACATCCTTATATGTATACCCTTTTATTTTTCTTAGATAATTACCTGAAAGTGAAACAGTTAGATAATATAACAGATATTTGCATTCCCATTCACAGTCTGAATTTTATTAAATTACATTCCCACTAAAAATTACACTTTTACAAAAATGTAAAGTGAAATCCAACTTATAGTAATCTAATATATTTGCCATTTATGTACTCATACACATATTTGGTACACATACATATATATATGTCTTTATAATTAATGTATATGAAAATTTGTATACATTTTACCAATATGGTATACACCTTATTTATGTTTGCACATCAACAAAAAGAAAAGATTATTATAATATGTTTTCAGACTTTGTTTCATTTGGTATTCTCATCAAACACTACAGGATAAAGCATGTTGTTTACCATAGTTAATTTATCAATTGGGATTTAGGTATTTAATTCACGATTTTTAATGACTATCAGGTATGGCTTAATATACAATGATGTATGAGGCATAGGTATCATATCACTGTGTTCACCTTATTAACACGGCTGGTTAGGTCCCCACAATGAGAAACAGATTTAGTGATTGAGAACATTTTACTTTCCTGGGAGCAGAATGGAGAAATATACATAAACAGGAAAAAGAGAAGTAAACAGGGTTTGTCACTACTATTTAAAATAGAAATTTTTCATTTTTTATACCATATAGGCATTGGCATTTCCTTTTCTTTGTGGAAACATTTAATGATTTTAGATAAGATAAAAGCACAATATATCACACTTGCTTTTATAAGTTTTTTCAAATCTCTGAATTTTTTCACATAATAAAAATATTAGAATATCTTATATTTTAATTTAAGTTCTTTAGTTGTTGTTGTTGCCATGTGGTTTGATTTTTTTAAATAAAAATAGACGAGAGGAAGTAAAGATGAAAGGAAAAAAAAAGTAAGAAATGAAACTAGTAAGTATTATTCCTTATGTCTAATATAACCAGAGTATCCATTATACTTGGTGGGAAAAATATTTAATAAAATCCATAACAAAAGCAACAGTACTCCAAAAAATGCAGTTATATTAGTTATTACACTGAACCCTGATTATAATGGAAAGTGTTCTTTCAACATGATTGTTGAACCAGGATTTGCCTACTCAATCCAAATCGATTATATAATAGTACATTTATCTTATTGATTAGCTGTTCAGTTATGCTAAAAGAACATGTATCCTTCTTAGAGTCACTCCATTGTGGTCTTCTTATTAGACCAACTCCTGCAGCATGTGCCACAAAGCACAGCATACTTCAGCAGTCTGTTATTTTGTATGTTAGTCAGGCAGTGACTCCAAGTTTGCTCTCCTCATCCTCATTATAGAAATAAAGGTTGTGAAGATTTAATCCACATTTTTGAAGCTCAGGTCTCTCATATGTTCAAGTTATAATAATGTCTCCATTTGTCTACATCACAAAGATAATCAGATGAGACCACTGAAGTAAAAGTACTTGGTTAACTTTCAAACCACTATAAAGATATGGTATGATTTAGGGACAATGTCAGGTTTTATGTTTGATTTTCTGCTTTAGAAAAGGCTAGAGCAAGGTTATAATTTAATTTTTCAAATTGAATTATGCATACAGATAGAGATATAGAGTGGATTCTCAGTACATCTCTTATATTAGTTCCTTATTATAGTTGTCAGTTTTATCTTAATGGTCAGTAATAAATATAATTTTTTAAAGTAATACAATATGAAGAAACTTTGTTCTTACCAAGAATTAGCCTTTTTAACTAACAGTGTATATGTTATAACTCTGATTTGGGTCTTTGGGTAATGTTATCTAATGACAAATACTCTAAATATAAGGTACTTTTTATAAAGACTCTTGTATTTTATGACAATGCACAGAAGAGGAAAATTAAAAAGTTGAATTATCTGAAGACTGTTTAAGGGAGCTCATGGTTGGAATACCACACACTTTAAGGGAAATCAACATAAGGCTTTCACCTCTCCCTCAAATGATCAAATTAAATAGGTCTTTATTTACATTTAAATAATCGGAGATGTGTCAAGTACTAATACTAACAGATTGGGTAAAACGTTTGCATTTTGTTCAGGTTTTTTTGTTGTTCTTCTAAGAAACCAAGTATCTAAAAATGTCTTGATTTTCTTTGTTTTTAACAACATGGTAAAAGTAGATAAACCTGAAAATTCTGCAGCAAAATAACACCTACAAATGTTGGAAAATATGTTTTTAAAAATTTTCTTAAATGCATAGCTGAGCTAAGAACAGAGTAACAAACCTCAGGGGTTACATTAAAGAAGGAGAAAAAAAAGAAAGAAAAGGAAGAGAAGAGAAGAGAAAAGAAGAGATGAGAAGAAGGAAGTAAGGAAGGAAAAAAATTATAAAGGAAGTTTAGCAATTTTGGTAAATATTAGTATCACAAATGTTGTTCCTCTAAGTCACCAACAAAATGTAATTGGAAAAGACAGCAAAAGCACAAGGGACCTAAGAACCTAAGAATAAATCGAATAAAGGATGTGTATGACTTGATGTAAAAGGAAATTTCTATTGAATAATTACAATAGAACTGAATAAAAGGAGAAACATAGATTCATGGGCATAAAGATAAAATGTGATAAAACAATCTATAAATTCAATTATTTTTCTATTAAAAACCCTAACTAATTCAAATGTTTGTTTATATTTTTATGTGAGTAAGAAACTAGACAACCAGAATGTAAGTACATGAAAGAACAGAGGGCTAAAGCTGTTGTTTTCAGTTTAGGTTCTTCAGAAGCAGCCTATAAAATAAGTATGCATGTACAAGGGATTTTTTTTAAAGAAAGTGTGCCAACAAGAAACTAGTAAGAAATAAAGAGGGAGCCAAGCAAGGCTGTGACTTCTGACAAGGTATCATAATAAGCAGATTGAGTCTGGTTCCATAGAAAAACTCAAAAATAAATTAGCTCTGAGTTGTTTCGTTTTACTTCAATGGATCTGTTCTCTCATGCTTCTGTACTAGTGAGTGATTGGTTAGGGGCTAATTCTAACTTTTTGTTAAAGGACAATTCTGGGTTTAGTAGTGCAAAGATATTTGGGAAGTTTAAGTTTATCTAAGCTGAGGGGATATATAAAATAATTTCAAAAGGAGCTCCAACATTGTCTACCTTGTTGAGAATAAGATGAAGGGCATTTTCTTGCCAATTATCAAGAATTATAAAAATAGTGCAATTGGTATGCAATATTGTGGAAGGAGTCAGAAATAGGCCAGAGAGCTAGAAACAAATCAATGAATGGTAACTCGATTTATGAGAAAGATGGCTTTGCAATATTAGGAGGAACACAATGGATCACATGGAGTTGGGACAAATGTTTTTCACATAGATAAAAATAGAGTTAGTTTTCTCTTTCTTATTTATTAAATTATCATACACAAGAATTTTATTTTTAAGGATTTATTTGTTTATTTTAGAGAGAGAGAGTGGGCACAAGTGAAGGGAGGGCAGAGGGAGAGGAAAAGAGAATCTCAAGCAGACTCTCTGCTGAGCGTGGAGACCAATGCCAGGTTCAGTCTCAAGACCCTGAGATCATGACCTGAGCCAGTATCAAGAGTCTGACGCTCAAACAACTGAGACACCCAGGCATCCCCACAAAAATTCTAGAAGAAAATACAGAATAGCTTTAGAAGACCTTGAGTCAGGAAAATATTTCCTAAACTAGGCCTTGAAAGCAAAACCACATAAAAATTCTGACAAACTGCGCTTCCTTTTTTTTAGTTCTTAAACTACGTTACTTTTTTTTCCTTTAGTTTTCTGAGACTTAAATAGATTATTAAATAGTAGAAAGACAAACCAAAAAGAAGGACTAGAGTCGGTAAAGATAATGAAAATAAAACAGATTTTCTTATACGTACCGTAGAAAAATTGAATTATTTGAACATTTTTTGGGCCATATGAAATAGTAAAGTTGAAAATGAATGTACCTATGATATAGTGGTATCACTTTGAGAAGCACAGTACTTCTATAATAGTACTTTTATAGTATACCAGTACTGTTGTTAGGTTAACTGGGGTAACCTCAGGCCGCGAGACCATGACCAGCTGGTCCCAAAGATGTTGCCTGAGGCTGCTGGTCTTCAGGAGAAAGAATTCAAGGGCAGATGCAATAGAACAGATGAGCAGCACAACCTGGAAAGTTTGTTAAAGTGAAAGTACACCCTTGAGATGTGAGAGTGGGTGAGCTGCTGGGGTATGGGTTTCTGTCTTTTGTTGACCATGTTAACAAGAGGGTAGGCTATTCATTACTCACATGCGATTTCTTGAAAACAGAGTTTCTGTGCATTCCCCACTCCTCCTTTATTTGGCCAGGGGTTTTCTTGTCATGACACAGGCTATCTTGAACCTTTCTGGTTTGATCTGGCTTCTTATACTTTCTGTACTTTCTTTGGACTGCAGCTGGAACAGGGGTCTGTCTTTCTTGATAGCTGGTCATGACTTCCTCTTTGTTCCCCTCCAGGCATCCTCTGACATCCTAGCTGTCTACTCTAACCGTACTTCTTATATATCTCCAAATAACATAGTTACTGGCCATATGTGACTATTTAAATTTACATTTATGTAAATTAAAGTAAAAATTCATTTCTCTACCACACTAACTATATTTTAAGTGTCAAGTGGCCACATATGGCTAGTGACTACAGTTTTGGACAACACTAATATAGAATATTTTATTTTATTTTATTTTATCTTATTTATTTATTTTAAAGATTTTATTTATTTATTTATTTATTTATTGAATTTTGACAGAGAGACACAGCAAGAGAGGGAACACAGCAGAGCGAGTGGGAGAGGGAAAAGCAGGCTTCCTGTCAAGCAGGGAACTCGATGTGGGGCTCGATCCCAGGACCCTGGGGTAGTGTCCTGAGCTGAAGGTAGACTCTTAATGACTGAGCCACCCAGGTGCCCCTAGAATACTTTATTATCACAGAAAATTCTGTTGGCCAACACTGACCTAGAGAAACGCTCATATGTATGCACAATCATATTAAAAGGAATATTTATTGTAGTATTATGACAGCAAATAATTGGAAGCAAATACCATCAACAAGAAAACAAGAAACAAGAAAACACCATAATTAATTTATGGTGTATCTATAAAATGAAATGTATCAATGAAAGTAAATTATTTAGAACTACATATTTCAACAGGGACAAGTCACATAAATTTAATGTTTTGGCATTAATTAAGTGAAATTACCAGTCATCACTGTTTCAAATATTTCTTCCCTTTCTCTTTTTCTTCTTGTTCTGGTATTTCCATTACACATATATTGCACGTTTTGTAGTTGTCCCACAATCCTTGGATACTCTGTTCTGTTTTATTCACTGTTTGTTCTCTTTTTAGTTTTGAAGGTATTTATTGAGATACCTTTAAACTCAAAGACTCTTTCCTCAGCTGTGTCCAGTTTACTAGTAAGCTCATCAAAGGCATTCTTCAGTTCTGTTTTAGCGGTTTTTATCACTAGTGTTTAATTTTGTCTTTTTCGTAGGGTTTCCACCTATTTGTTTATATTGCCCATCTGTTCTTACATGCTGTCTACTTTATTCACTAGAGGCTTAGCATATGAATCGTAGTTGTTTTGAGTTCCCAATGTGGCAATTCCAGTGATTCTGCCATGTCTGGTTCTGATGTTTGCTCTGTGTCTTTAAAATGTGCTTTTTGCCTTTTGTTGTACCACGTAATTTTTTTCTTGATAGCCAGACTTGATGTACCCGGTAAAAGGAATTGCTGTACGTAGACCTTTAGTAATGAGATGGGAAGATGTGGGGGGAGGGGAAGCATTCTGTAATCCTATGATTAAGTCTCCGGCTTTTAATAAGGCTATGTCTCTGGATTGTGAACTTCACAAATGTTTCTCAGGAGGTTTGTTTGTTTGATTGGTTTGGGGTTTTGTTCTCTTTTTTTCTTTTCTCTGCTCCCTTTCTAAGTGGGAGAGGATGGCTACAGTGGACTGGAGTTGGGTATTTGGCTTTCCCTAGGTTAGTTAGGTTCTGATGATACTTCAGCAGGTTAGGTTCCTGTTAACTAGTTTCTCTTGAGGGCTAGCTTTATTAAGAACAGAGAGCTCTGGTGTATTTGGAAATGTTTCTTTCCCCTCTCCTCCTGCAGGAAGCACCAGGGGATTTTTCTCAGGTAATACTGTGGTAACCTGTTGAACTCCTGGAGGTAAATCTAATAATGCTGTGGATAAGGAAGGGGGACCCCTGAAACCATGACTGGAGTTCTGAACTCAGCCTTATGGACTGAGCCTGTAGTAATTGTTCAATTATAGTTCAGGTTTTCCTCCTTGGCCCTGGTTCCCCAGGAGGTCTCTGCTCATGAGTTTCTGTGCTGATAAGTTGTTATTTTCTGTATTCCCCTGCCTGTCCCATCTTGGGAACAGTGGCTTGCCTTTGTGCCCTCCTCTCTCGTAGGGATCCAGAGAGTTTTTCGTTTGTTTTGTTTTGTTTCGTTGTTTTTAGTGTGTTCAGCTTTTATTTAAGACTATGTGGTGACTTCCAAAGTCCTTATGTGAGGAACCCAGCAACACATGGGGCATAATGTTAAAGTATTAGCATAACAGTTAATATATGTGAAATAGTAGATAACATTTAAGGATATAATGGTATAAAGTAAATGTTTAAAGAGTTGCATAGAAATGAAAAACACCCAATTTAGGGGCACCAGCATGGCTCAGTGGCTGAGTATCTGCCTTTGGCTGAGGGTCATGATCCCAGGGTCTGGGATCAAGCTGTAAGTCCAGCTCTCTGCTGAGCAGGGAGCCTGCTTCCCTCTCTCCCTCTGCCTACTTGCACTCTTTCTCCTTCTCTCTCTCTCTGTCAAATATATAAATAAATAAAATCTATAAATAAATTAATAATTAAAGAAAACCCCCAAATTTAGGGTATTAATTAATCCTGGTAAGGGTGAGGTATATAGATAGTATGTATAATTGGTTAGATCCATAGAAGTTTAACTCTTTACGTATTCCCAAATTACTTAAGCTAAGTAAAGGCCATATAAGTGGTTGTATCATTGGACTCTTCTTTATAAATCTGAAATATCACATAATGAATTTTAATTTTTAAACCTACCATTGTATGCTTTCTACATGTAGGTTACATTTAAGATAAAATGACAAAAATAGGGTCATAAGCTCTTTGTCCATTTATCTAATACTTGTTTTTTAAATTCTTATAATCAAATATTCTGGTTTCTCCTCCTCCTTCTTCTTTTCAAAGAATGGAAGATATAATTTATTGTGTGTTTTTTCTTACCCGAAATGCAAGAGTTAAAATTACATTATTACATACTTCTAAAAAATTTTTTTGGAGTTTCAGATGCTTTTTTTAACCTAGAGTTGATGATGATGATGGTGATAATGATGATGATGATTGCATCCAGAATCTATTACCACCTTCTCAGGGGAAATTGCTTGCACATTTGATAAGTGTTTCTTCAAAGATTAATAAAATTCTTGGAAAACAGGGTAAAGTGTAAGTTCTTCTTATATTCTTCACTGTTCTTCCAGTGTTCAACCAGTTCATTATTTAGTACTGTACAGTTGTATTCATTATGAAACCAAACAGAAAAATGCATAACCAAATTTTTATCAAGTGATCCCTAAACATTTCTACTGAAAATTGTGTAATTTTTTTACTTGAAAAGAACATGTACAATTATAAAAATGAAATAATAAAAATAATTAAATGTATACAATTTTGAAAGTCTTCCAAATACTTAGAAAATATTTTAAATGCCCCTGGATCTCTGACCTTTGACTTGAATAGTAAACATAGTTTTTTCTTTAGATCATGTATGATCATTCATGCAGTTATGCAAAAGTGCCTTCCAGTGTGCAGAGAAAGCCTATTTAATTTATTACCATTTCTAATTTGATTTTGGTGACATCTAATCACTTTAAAAACAAAAATCTGTGGATCAATCAATCCTTTACCTCTGAAATTGACAAGGCACTCTGCTAAAACAGGAGAGAGGTGAAGGATACAACAAGAGGGAAAATCATTTTTTAATTCATTTATTTACTATTTACTGCTCATTCATTTACTATTTCCATACTAATATATGATAATATTTACTGTGTACTATGTGCTTGGAACATAATTTTTTTTTATTAAAGCTTCTGTTTCCTGAAGCAATCCTATTAATAGGTCATATCCTGAGTTTATCAATGAGAGTATGGAGAAATAATAATCTAACATTTACTAAGCATTTAATTTATGCTAGACAATGTTATAATTGTTTTAATATATTAATCTTCACAATAGTGATATAGGTAGAAACTAATATCATTTTCATCTTGTATATGAAGTTATGTGGCAGATATACATTAAGAACATTGTCTAAGGTTATACAAATTAGACACTCAGTATACAATCTTGGGCAGTCTGGTTTTAGCATTGTTCTCTTAAACACAATGTTATAGCTGTGTGTAGATAAGGGAACCAGGAACCAATCTTAGTATTCCTAGCCACCAAACCCTTTTTTCTAAACATTGTGCTATAAGGCCAACAGATATACTATAATGGTAGATTAGTTTGTTCTTGACTAGCACTTCTACCAGAAAATCCGAGCAAAACATTTTTTAAAAATGTGTGTTTTTTCTTACCCGAAATGCAAGAGTTAAAATTCAAATATTCAAATATTTTGGGAAGGTGTCAGGCAATAAGGAATTACTTTACAGAGCATTAATAAGGAATGGAAAGATGCCAAAAGAGCCATAAATTTGGCCCTTTAATCATTTTCCCCCTGGAGTTCATTTATTTATTTAAGTAACATCTACACCCAACATGGGACTTGAACTCACAACCCAATTACTTCAATACCTAATTAGATTTATGTTATCTGCTAGCTGCCTGACAGAAGTAAAACTAAATCCTTTTAAACTTGGATCAGTACAAGAGCATAGGATGTAGTGAAGGGTCTAATGTATGTGTAAATCAAATCCCAGATAAATTAGGATAGAGATAATAGGTAGAAGAAATAGTTAAAATGTTAGCGACTGATGATTTATTAAACTAACTAGAGACATCAAGACAGACTGAAGATCTAAAGACCACATCGACAATAAATTCAAATAAAACTCTACTATTTCCATCAAGTTAGAACTGGTGAAAGACAAAATGAAAATATTAAAATCAGCTGGAGGCGGTATCAAAACACTATGTTACTTTCATGGAACTAAAATAAGACTGAGAGTTACCTTTTTAACAGAAACAATGGAAGACAAAGGGCAGTATCTATCTATAAAATGTTGAAGATTAGTACTTCAAACCTAGAAGTCTATGCCCAGTTTAAGTATCCTTTGACAAATAAGCCTATGTAATTCAAACTGTAATTCAAATTATAATTCATAATGTAATTCAGAACTGATACTTTGTTACAAGCAGACCTGTGTAAAAGTAAATCACAGAGGATGTTTAGGCGCGCACACACACACACACCAAAAACAATAAAACAACAGCAAAATACACCAAAAATACTTCTGTGCAAATGTTTCTGATTTAGAATGTGTGTGATCTTAAGATAAGGACTGAGAACATCTTAGTGGCTGCACTGTGAAATCCTATATCCTCAATTTCCAAAGAACACTAAGCCTTTGTAGACTCAATTTTTGATTACAATCTAAAAAATAAACTGTTCCTACCCTAGAGTCAACTAGTCATTCCTACCCTAGTCATTCAACTATGGCTCTAAAAGACAGAAGAGAGATGAAAAAAAAAAAAATTCCTAATGGGCAGAATTTGAGTAGTATATTGTTATCCATATTGTGTGTCAGTGTGTGTGTGTGTGTGTGTGTGTGTGTGTGAAAAGCATAGTGTGTTTAAGTAACACATATATAGAGTCATTGGTTTAGATGGTTGATGAGATGACTGGAAGGAAAATATTAGAAAATCTGAGATAAGGGTCTAAAGAAGAACCATGGGGTTGAAACTTTAAGAGTATGCATGAGTAGGAGCTAAGATGGAAGAGTAATAGAAAGATCCTTGTCCCTTAAACACAGCTAGATAAATATCAAATCAATCTGAGCAGTGTTAGAAGAAATAGAAACAAATTGCACAACTAGAGGGAGAAAAGAGGTCACATCTTATAAGGTAGGAGGTGTGGAGATGTGGCTTGGGGGAAAAACAGATTTTGGGGGCAGTGGAAGGCAGAGAACCGTGGCCATGGATAGAAGTGCACATGTGTGGGGCGCCTGGGTGGCTCAGTGGGTTAAGCCGCTGCCTTCGGCTCAGGTCATGATCTCGGGGTCCTGGGATCGAGTCCCGCATCGGGCTCTCTTTGCTCAGCAGGGAGCCTGCTTCCTCCTCTCTCTCTCTCTGCCTCTCTGCCCACTTGTGATTTCTCTCTGTCAAATAAATAAATAAAATCTTTAAAAAAAAAAAAAAAGAAGTGCACATGTGTGAATGCAGGAGAGACAGAGGCATCCAAAACACAACAGTGGCATACTGCAAAGACACATCCTGAAGCACCAGGCCTTGGAGAATATATGACTTCGTCTCCATAAGGCCATTACTCTCAGGAGCAGGAAACATAACAAGATTTCCTATCACACAGAAGAAGACAGAGACCTAGATAAAATGCCAAGAATTTATCCCAAAAGAAAGAACAAGGAAAAGTCACAGCTAGGGATCTAATCTGAACCTATATAAGCAATATGTCTGATCTAAAATTTAAAGCAACAGTCATAAGGATGCTAGCTAGGCTTCAGAAAAGCATAGAAAATATTAAGGATTCCCTTATCACAAACATAAAGGCCTTAAAAACAAGTCAGGCCTAAATGAAAAATGCAATAACCGAGACTTGAAATCAACTGGTTGTAATGACCAAAAGTATGGAAAAAGCAGATGAATGAATATGACACAGAAGACAAAATTATGGAAATAATGAAGCTGAAAAAAGAAGGAAAGAAAAATATTGGATCATGAATGTAGACTTAGGGAACTCAGTGACTTTATAAAGCATAATAATGTTCATATCATAGGAGTCCCAGAAGAAGAGAGGGAAATGGGGCAGAAGGGTTATTTTAGAAAATTGTAGCTGAAAACTTCCCTAATATTGGGAAGGAAACAGACATCTGAATCCAGGAGGCATAGAGAACCCCCCATCAAAATCAATAAAAGCTGGCCGACACTAAGACATATCATAGTAAAATTTGCAAAATATAGAGATAAAGAAAAAAGTCATAAAAGCATCAAGACAAAAGAAGTCCTTAATTTACAAGGGAAGACAAATAAGTTTAGCAGATATTTCCACAGAAATGTGGCAGTCCAGAGAATGTGGCATGATATATTCAGCATGCTGAATGGGGAAAATAAGCAGCCAAGAATACTTTATCCAGCAAGGCTTTTTATTTAGAACCAAAGGAATGATAGAGTTTCCCAAACAAATAAAAACTGAATGAGTTCATAACCACTAAACAAATCCTGAAAGAAATATTAATGTGGACTCTGGGAAAGAAACCAAAAGTGACAAAGAGTAGACAGGAATAGAGAAAGTTTCCATAAACAATAACAAAAGAAGTAATAAAATGGCACCAAATTCCTATCAATAATTACTTTGAATGTAAATGGACTAAAAGCTCCAATCAAAAAACATAGTGTGTAGGGGTGCCTGGGTGGCTCAGTGGGTTAAAGCCTCTGCCTTCGGCTCCGGTCATGATCCCAGGGACCTGGGATCGAGCCCCGCATCAGGCTTTCTGCTCAGCAGGAAACCTGTTTCCCTTCCTCTCTCTGCCTACCTCTCTGCCTACTTATGATCTCTGTCTGTCAAATAAATAAATAAAATCTTTGGAAAAAAACCAAAACATAGTGTGTCAGAATGGATTAAAAAAAAAAACAAGACCCATCTATACATTGCCTACAAGAGACATATTTTAGACCAAAGACACCTGTATTTTGAAAGCAAGGGGATGCAGAAATGTTTACCATGCAAATAGATGTCAAAAGAAAGCTGGAGTAACAATACTTATATTGGACAAACAATATTTTAAACCAAAGACTAGTGTTAAAAGAGATGAAGAAGTGTACCATATAAACCAACAAGAATAGCTAACAGTTTTAAATATTTATGCACCCAAATTGGGAGCACCCAAATACATAAAACAATATGAAACTTAAAGGAACTCACTGATAACAATACAATAACAGTAGGGGACTTTAACACCCCACTTATATCAACGGACAGATCATCTAAGCAGAAAATCAGCATGGAAACAATGGGTTTGAATGGCACACTGGACGAGAGGAATTTAGCAGATATGTTCTGAACATTTCATCCTAAACAGCAAAATACACATTCCTTTCAAGTGCGCATGGGATAGTCTCCAAAATAGAGCACATATTAGGTCACAAATCAAGCCTCAACAGTTACAAAAAAATTGACACCATACTGGACTGCAAGGGTGATTCAACATTTTCGAATCAATGTGATACATCACACTAATAAAAGAAGGGATAAGAACCATATGATCCTTTCAATTGATGCAGAAAAAGCATTTGCCAAAATACAACATCCTTTCTTGATTGAAACTTTCCACATCATAGGGATAGAGGGAACATACCTCAATATCATAAAAGCCATATATAAAAAGCCCACAGCTAATATCATTCTTAATGGGGAAAAACCGACATCTTTTCCCTTAAGGTTAGGAACACAACAGGGATGCCTGCTCTCATCAGTAATGTTCAGCATAGTACTAGAAGTCAAGCCTCAGCAATCAGAAAATAAAAAGAAATAAAAGGCATTTAAATTGGCAAAGGGGTCAAACTTTCAATCTTTGCAGATGACATGACACTTTATTTATTTACTTTTTTTTTTTAAAGATTGTATTTATTTATTTGACAGAGAGAGAGCACAAGTAGGGGGAGTGACAGGCAGAGGGAGAGGGAGAAGCAGCCTCCCTGCTAAGCAGGGTGCCCGATGCAGGGCTTGATTCCAGGACCCTTGGATCATGACTGGAGCCAAAGGCAGATGTTTAACCAAGTGAGCCATCCAGGTGTCTCAATATGATACTTTATGTGAAAAACTCAAACGATTCCACTCCAAAATTGCTAGAACTCATTCAGGAATTCAGGAACATGGAGGGATATAAAATCAATGCACAGAAATCTGTTGCATTTCTATACATTAACAAAGAGACAGAAGAAAGAGAAATTAAGGAATAAATTCCATTTAAAATTATACCCCAAATTGTAAGATACTAAGGAATAAACTTAACCAAAGCTGGAAAGGATCTGTACTCTAAAAACTACAGAACACTTATGAAAGAAATGGAAGAAGATATAAAGACATGGAAAAAAACATCCCATGCTCATGGATTAGAAGAATAAATATTGTTAAAATGTCTATGCTACCCAGAGCAATCAATACTTTCAAAGCAATCCCTATCAAAATACCATCAACATTTTTGACAGAGCTGCAACAAATAATCCTAATATTTGTATGGAACAGGAAAAGACCCTGAATAGCCATAGGAGTGTTAAAAAGAACACCAAAGCTATGGCATCATATGACAGACTTTAAGCTATATTACAAAGCTGTAATCATCAAGAGAGTATGGTACTGGTACAAAACCAGAAACACAGATCAATGGAACATAATAGAAAGCCCAGAAATGGACCCTCAACTCTATGCTCAGTCACATTTCAACAAAGCAGGAAAGAAGACCCAATGGGAAAAGAAGAATTTCTTCACTAAATGGCTCTGGGGAAACTGGAGAGCCACATGTAGAAGAATGAAACTGGACCATTTTCTTACAACTTACACAAAGATAAACTCAAAATGGATGAAAATCCTAAACATGAGACAGGAATCTATAAAAATCCTAGAGCAGAACACAGGCAGCAACCTCTTTGGCCTTGGCTGCAGCATCTTCTTGCCAGACATGTCTCCAAAGGCAAGGGAAAAAAAGGCAAAAACGAACTTTCGGGGCTTCATCAAGATAAAAAGCTTGATGCACAACAAAGGAAACAGTCAACAAAACTAAAAGGTAACCTATGGAATGGGAGAATGATTTGCAAATGGCATATCAGATAAAGGGCTAGTGTACTGCCCCGTATCTTGAGAAAATAAACCATCCAACTGGTAGCAAGTTGTTTCACGGAAGAATGGTGATTACTCTTGATGAGTTTTAACTTCACCTTTCCTTCAGAGTCTCATATAGCAACCATAAGTGAGGTTAAAGAGTATTTGACTCACCCAAACAGGATACTTGTATTAGGGCCATACTTTTTACAAAGGAGGTGATAACAGTGGGCACATGAGATTCAGTGATCTTATTACCTATAACAATCTAACAATAATGAGAAAACACAGACCTGATAATAATAGAAGAGCATGTGAGTACCTGCTCAGACATAATAGCCTGGAGGGTACCCTGAGTCTCTGGGTACCCATCAGGATTCAGGAAGACCATTGTATCAAATGATCATTTGGTGCTTTGGCCCAATAGGCAGCATATGTGAGTCCAGAAGTCAAAAATACAAGAGGGTTTCTACTTACCATATTCCCAGTGATCCACTTTGGAAACTTGGGAATCATTCCCTTTAACTCCATACTCTGTGCATACAGAGGTCCTTATTTCCTTAGAGATCTTACTTATACCAGGGAAAAGAAGCAAGGGACCAGTAATCAAGGAAAGGATTCATCTCCCTCTCTAGAGGAGGTAGAGTAGCTATGACACAATGAGAGCGGGGAAGGAGATTTTGATACCACATGATACAATGGAGATTTTTGGGACACTCTGGCCTTATTTTGATTGCAAATTGCCATGTACAGTAACAGTGGCTTGAGAAGTTCCCGAAGATTAGAGACTCATATCCTTCAAATCATTCTATTAGGTGAGCCACTGAGACCAGTGGAAGTACTACCTGAGAACAGCAGAAACTTAGCTAGAATGGGTATAAGAAGAGGGAAATAATAAATATCAGTTGCTATTCTAAGACCAGCAGCTAAATAATAATAAGATATCTCAAAAGCCCTTCTTGTGTTAGGTTCAAGAAAAGAAACCTAACAAACCTTAAAGAACTATTTACAGCTGAGGAAAATTTAATCAAAAGAAAGTGGATCTGAGTGAGAAAGCGAGTGAATATTGTGGTGTGCTGCCCTGATCCACCCCCATTACTTTGAGATTAAGGCGCCCATTACCTGACTGCCAGGGGCAGTAGCTACTGATGGCTTATCATTGAGTCTCTCACTGAGGACTTCCTTCAGCAAAATGGAACTATTCCAATGAACATTTTCCCTAGTTGACACAGGAGGGGAGACATAGGGCCTATCTCAATTCAGACATATCTGAAATACTTTGAAATTGCCTCATGGTCCAGATCCCCCCTGCCCTTTTCCCAATCATGTTTGTCTTGCTCCCTCATGGGTTTTGGGCCCAGGAAGGCTCCTGCTCACAAAGCTCTGAATTTTACAGTCTGTGTCCCAGGGAACCTTACCTTTGACATTGTGAACAGTATAACCCCATAGCTTAATCCCTAATGGAAGTTTGGAGCTAAGGAAATAATTAGTACCAAGTAAACCGATGATAGACAATCTAGAGAAGTAAGAATATATTTGAACCAGAATAAATCTAGAAGGTGGAACATCAGCATTTGAAATTTAACTGGGAGTGTGGGAGAGATGGTCAGTCATCTTTGATTTGGGGAGTCAGTTCAGAAACTGTGAACTAGAAAGACAGCAGAATTTGGGAATATTCAGTTCAAAGAGAAGGGAATATTTGGTTTGGGATATAATTTTAGTTGCTTTTAAACCTCTAAGAAGGGTCTAGTATGCAGATACAGACTGAAATTGTAGAATTAAAAGGGATCATTTCAGGGAACTTTTACTGTAAAAACAGAATGCTATTGCCTTCTGTACACCTTGAGAGATGACCAAAGGAAGGAGAGAAGTTCTTTTTTTTTTTTTTTTAGATTATTTATTTATTTATTTATTTATTTGACAGACAGAGATCTCAAGCAGGCAGCGAGGCAGACAGAGAGAGAGAGGAGGAAGCAGGCTCCCCGCTGAGCAGAGAGCCCGATGCGGGGCTCGATCCCAGGACCCTGGGACCATGACCTGAGCCGAAGGCAGAGGCTTTAACCCACTGAGCCACCCAGGTGCCCCAGAATGAAGGAAGCTCTTAAAGACAATCCATTGACCTGAGGAAGAGGAGGAGAGAAAAATAATCAGTCCATTTTTGGTCGATGAAAAGTCATCTTTCTGTTTGCAGTTTTTCTTTATCACCTAAGAAACAAAGAGATTTTCATCATGTTTGTTGTTTTGCCTCCTAGCTAGAGTACTAAATGAACATGCTTTATCAAAATAATTTCATGGTGAATATCTATCCCATATTTTCTCATATACTTAAAAAACATGTTTCTATGAACTCAATATATCCTTATGTAAAGTTAACTAGAGAATATTAAAAACGACTAAAATAAAAGGAAAATTTGCTGTAACATTTTTTTTCTTTTCTACCTATGCTTGAATCTTCTTCCTGTTCACCAAGGATCCAGCTCTTACACCAGCTTTTATATTTTCTTGGCACTATTAAGGCTATTTGGACCATCTTAGATTTATGTTGTAACTCTTGATTATTTCCAAATGTTTTAACTGATTGGTTGGAATAATGTCACCTGAAAATTCATGTCTGTCTGAAACCTGTGAATGTGACCTTATTTGAAAATAGGGTCTTTACAGATGTTACCATGTTAAGATGCAGTCATACAGGATTAGAATGAAGCCTAAAGCCAATATTGACTGGTGCTCTCTTAAGAGGGAATTTTAGACACACACACACACACACACACACACACACGATGCACACGATGGCTGGGTGAAGTTGGAGAAAGACAATTTAAGGAAAATTAAGGATCGCCAGCAACCAGCAACGACTAGAAGCAAGGAAGAATCCAGGAAAGATTCTTTCTTCAAGTCTTCCAATGGGACATTGCCCTGACAATAACTTGACTCCAGACTTCTAGCCTCTGGACTATGAGGAATACATTTTCTCTTGTTTTAAGTCACCCAGTTTGTGGTGATTTGTTAACTACAGCTCTAGGAAACAAATACAGTCTTTCTACAGAAGAGGATTTGAAAATGTCCATGTTTTTTGCTTTTCCTGATATAACTTTGTATTTCTCTGCCCTCAACTGCTTCTGGGTTTAAAATGAGAAATAGTATTGTTTGGAGATTTGGGAGGTTTTTGTTTTGAATATAGTCTATAACTAAACATTTTTTTTAACTTCAAAATTGCTAACGCCATTATCTGTACAATTGACTTGATTACCATATTCTTTGATATCTCAGGTGATCATTCACTTTCCTTGCCTCTTAACTATCCCTTGCATAATCTCTTTAATTTCATAATTCAAATGTGATAGAATTATCATATACATATGTTCCCTAACTTAGGAAACACATAAACCCTTAGAATGAATCATTTAAGTAACAGAATAGTTTTAAAAATTTAAGGTATCTATTTTTCCCCCTCAGCCCTCTTAGTCTCTCTCTCTCTCTTTCAGGTCTGATAAAAGCAGGTAGAGAATTTCATGTTCATTACATGTTTCTAATAGTTCTTGTACTTATAGAAAGACAGTAATTGGTCACAGCAAAGATGTGCAAAATGTGTATTTTTAAAAAACTGGTTTACCTAATTATAGCTAATTTTATGGCTGTCATAATTGTCTATTATTAACCTCCTTATGGCTGATTTTCTTGATGTTGTAAAATTCTTGATTTGCCAAGTAAAGTTTTCTCACTTTTTAATAGTTTGTAATAAATAAAATATGTATTATCACCAGTGTGTCAGAGTAATTTCTCCCCTCCCAGTTGTTTTTACTTCACATTTCTTTTCCCCAAGATGGTGTGTTTGCACAGCCAAATTTCTATCAATTTAAATCAGTCCATTGGTCAGCCAGTCAGTTACTCCAGCAGCCAGTCCAAGGCAGACTGCACCTCTGCCAACCCTGCCTACGGAGGTTCTCCTCAAAACACAGTAGAGAACAGAGTCAGCCCAGATCCTTGGGGAAGCCTAGCTTTTCTCCAGTCCTACATTTGACCACATTCTTTAAACAAAACTGAAAGATTTATGGCCCAACTGGTTACCTAATTAACTTTTCCAGCTTTACTTCCACTGTAAGTTTCAGAATAGAATGTCATTCCAAGCTTCTCTGAGAAGGCTTGAAGGC
Source organism: Mustela nivalis (assembly GCF_964662115.1). Lineage (NCBI taxonomy): Eukaryota > Metazoa > Chordata > Mammalia > Carnivora > Mustelidae > Mustela > Mustela nivalis. The sequence goes on from NC_139034.1 coordinate 68,892,249, forward strand.
TATTCATCACTCCAGTAAAGTGGGACACAGCTCTCTTTTCCATAGATTCTCTGAAACCTCTCTCAATATTTCTACCACTTCCTTCCCTTGATTTTAAACCACAAGCAGGGATCCAAGATATGCACATGAACTCTTGTCCTATCTTCTGCCATCATCATTTCTACATCCTTCTGGACAGGATAGCCCTAACACCAGGGATATCTTCATTACTTGGCATGATTCAACCATTACAAATTATGGGTGCTGCCAGGGTCCTTTGGATTCCTTGCATCTGGGAAACCAGCAGGTCAGAAGAGGAATCATCATAATGGCTCTGCTATTTGACACTGACCAGCAGCTGAGGTAGGGCTTCTTCTACATAACAGAGGTCTGAGGACACCTTGCACATCTCATGACTACTCCTTGCCCTGCTGTAACTGTGAATGGACATGTGCAGTCACCCTGGACTGAGAAGGGTATGACTAAGCTTCTGGAATGAAGGCTTGTATCATGTTACCAAATAAGCTACCAAGACCTGTTTTGATGATGGCTGAGCCTGGAGAAAATTGAGGATGAGCACCCGTTGTGGCCCTGAGATTGAATGCAGTGGTGGGAGCTATAGATCATCCCACTAATCTCCTGCTTAGGAGTTTTCCTTCAGACAGAACACCCTGCGGGAGCTGTGCAAAAGCTGCTACTTGGACTTGGTATGAAGTAGGTCTGTGCACGCAAAGAGGAACTATGGGGGTTCTGAGAATTGCTTCATTTAATAATTGAACAAAGGCCCCAGCTGTGGTATTCCGAAATCCACTACCAAGCTTCCTTAGGCAGCTCCTAGGCAGTGACAGAGAGCAGAAGGGTTTTTGAGGCAGGTACATTCCTGCCTCATTCCTGGGAATGAGGGGAACATTCCTGGGAAACCAGGAATCCTTTGACAATCCCCTCAAAACTCAAGGGTTCCCTGGAGACTTTGATGATGCTTCCACCCAACTTGCTCTTCCTCTCTCCTCACTCATGGTCAGAATTGAATCATGATCCAACAACCCTCTCAACTCCTTTCAACTTCATCTCTATTTCCTTTCACACAGTTATCTCCTCATTTAAAGTCTATGTGTTTTAACCTGTGTGCCCCTTAGAGAATAAGCTGTCAGCCAATCAGGTATCTCCAGGATCTGGTTTCTCTGTGACTCTGCTTGAATGTTTTCCTCTCAGGGCCTTATTTAGGATTGGATTTCTCCAGGTCTCTTATCCTGGGTCTTGTGCATTAGTAGGACACTTTCTGTTGATATGAGCTTGGAATCCCAAGAATTGTTTCAGAAGTTTAAACATTATTGATTTGGGATTTCTTTTGACAATTGGTTTCCTTAAATATTGGAGGAATTTATTAAATATTTGTGAAATACTTGTTTTTGATCATGTTTCTAGATATATCTGTGAAAGGGGCACTTTCAAAAAAAAAATCTCTCATAGGATGGTAGTTTAAAAAATTAGTATAAAATGAATTACTAGGAAAAAATTTAAAAAATGTATTGGATGTTGAAGCAATATCAAAATGTGATGACAGTTTCTAAACACTTACTCTCAACCTATAAGCAAACCTATAACAGACAAATCAGAAATCTGCACCAGTTTGTGAACCACATTTACAGAAACAATCCTTTAGATCAGTTTCATGGGATGAAAGCTACTCAGAGAAGTATTCTAGAAGGTGTTTTTTGATCCGTAGAATTCCCGTTTTTTCAGCTTTATCCATGTTTTCATGCTGATTTTGAGTTAAAGTTTTCCAAATTGAGGTGTTTGAAATTATGCCCTTGACAGGGGAGGCAACTGTCTGAGAACATCTTCTTGGAGCACTGACATAACAAGAGTATTTGGCTTGTGTCTTCATATATGTATGTGCATGCTTGCATGTATAAAGAAGGAAACCAGGGGAGAAGCCAAAATGATCAGACTTGATTTTTCCATCAGTAACATTTTCTTCTTTTCTCACTTCCCTCATATGCTGGTACCCCCATTATTGGGTTAGAAAATTTCTTTTGATTTACATTATATAGAATGCCAGATTATCAAATTTATATTTTCTATTGTAGCCTGGGAAACAGGCTTTCTAAGAAAAACCATGCTTCCTCTATATTCTGTCTTCAAGTGTCTCTTACATGTCCCTTACATGAAGTGACATATGGAATGCTCCAAGAAATACCTAATGCATTATAATATATGTATTTAGTGATTTAGCTAATGCCAAGTCTCCAACTGTTATTGCCAGTAGTAAATAGGAAACAAATACCAGGTCATAGTTTAGTCAGTAGTTTCTCAACAACATAACGATATTGACATTTTAGCTTAGGATGGTGAGGTCCTCACTACCATCTGCTCTATCTTCTCCATTCAGTCTGACCAAGATGACTTTAAAGTTCCTCTTTGTCTTAGTTCCTTCAGGCTGCTACTACTGAAGTACCATAGACTGTGAAGCTTTTAAACAACAGAGATTTATTTCTTACAATAAATTGAAGTCTGGGAAGTCTAAGATCAGGGTGCTGGCACAGTTGATGTCTAGTGAGATCTTGCTTCCTGGCTCCTAGACAGTCCTCTTTTGGCTGTAACCTAACATGGCAGAAAGAGGCAAAGTAGTTTTCTGTGGTCTCTTTTATAAAGGCACTAATCTCATTCATAAGGGCTCCACACCCTCCCAAGGCACACTTCCTAACACTATTACAATGGGGAATTAGGATTCAAGATATGATTCTTAAAGGACACAATCATTCATTCTATGCACTTGATTATTTATTATTTTATTATTTTGTATTTTATTATATTTTTATATATATTTAAATTTTTTTTTTAAAGATTCCATTTATTTATTTGACAGAGAGAGATCACAAGCAGGCAGAGAGGCAGACAGAGAGAGAGGAGGAAGCAGGCTCCCCGCCGAGCAGAGAGCCCGACGCGGGACTAGATCCCAGGACCCTGAGATCATGACCCGAGCCGAAGGCAGTGGCTCAACCCACTGAGCCACCCAGGCGCCCTATATATTTAAATTTAATCTATGATTAAATTTAAGTCAGGCTTCTCCTGGGACTAGATCTACGATCTTTCTTAGAGCATTTACTTTAGAAAACTTATAAATGTTTCCTATGCCCCTTTGAGATACACATCTTTTTAAAAGCTTCTGGTCAGTTTTCCAACCCAAGGATGTCTTTCTTAGGGAATTGGAGCCAACCCTTTGTAATGTAATCATCAAGGAAGATTGTGCACCTGTCTCCCATTTTCTGTGGTAGGATAAGAGCTTAATGTTAGTGAGAGCCTTGCTCCATGTTGTAAAACTACTTCCTGTCATGAAGGTCCATTTATTTTTTTTTCCCCTTTTCTTTGGGTAAAGCTGATTAGGAAACATAGATGGTCTATGATGTCCCCACCTCAGCTCTTAAAACTCTCCAACTCTATTTCAGCAAAGTTGAGTTCAGACTGAATTCTGGCTTCAATCTCTTACTGTAAAAGCCTTGAATGTCTCCCTTACCTGTTTAACTTTATACAGTGTAATTTTGTTTTGACAAATTCATTGTGTGATGGTTACAGTGCCATTTCTTCTTGGTCTTAATTCTTTATCGTCAGAAAACTTTTCTCTGTAACAAAATCGTGAACTTACAGTGGCCCAAACAGTGGGGAAGTATATTCTCACTCATCATAAAGTCCAGAAGAGGAGAGGTATTCAGCTTGATTCAGCAACGTAATGATATAATCAAGGTGCACAGGTGTTTCTGAGTCTCAATATGTTTTTTACAACGTTGGATCAGTCCTGAAGTTCTTTAATCTCCTGGTTGTAGGATGTCTGCCAATAAAAACTGAGGCTAAATGCTTCCAATTTTAAAGAAAAAGGGGTGTATATATATATATATTTCTACATATATGACTTGAAAATTGGAAACAATTATCATCAGGACTTCTAGCCACTTTTTGATTATACTTACAATTTGCCAAATTTCAATCATGTTTGTACACTAAATACTGACAGACACATTAACACCGTGTGAAGAGGAGAGAGTAAAATGGCTGCTAGCTTTCAACAATAATGTCCATGACAAAATGCTATCCTTAGATTTCTTTTGGATTTTAAACTTTAGCTTAATTCCATTTTTAAATTTAAGTAAATTGAAGTATAAAATTATAATTTTTTGAAACCAAAAACTATGCAAAATTTCAAAATACCAATATTTTTCTCTGATGTTCACATCATTCTGAAACACAGTGGTCTGAATAATAATAATACTTTCAAACATTTTGATACTTGTCTTTTAGTTGAATTTCTTCACTTTTATTATTTTACTGGAAATATTGATTTTGTGTTATATTTGCTGTGCTTTTAACATAATTGAATAGCTGCATAATAAATATTTCTTGGTATAATATGAATGCTTCCCATTACTCTTCTTCAAGCATGAAATTAATTGAAATGTTTTTCACTATCACAGTTTTTTCTGTCATTGCAAGAAGAGTAAGATGGATATTTAACATTGAATTCAGTGTTGTAACTCAACAGATATGGAGAAAAAAAAAATCAAGGACACACAAGAGAATCTTAACAAGACACTTGCAATCACATACAACTGAAAATACATTGTGTTCAAGTTGGGATATTAAAGTTAGATTAAAAGTTAGTTTGTATTGTGAATAATTCTTTATTATCTTAGAGCAGGTGACATGCAAAAATGCTTGATTGTTATTTTGTATTTATTTTATTCCTTGTTGTCATTGAGTAATTGTCTGTGACTTGAACCTCAGAGTAAATATACTTTCAGCATTAGTAGTTGTGTAACTTCTACAACATCAAGTCAGGATGATTCCAAAGAGGCAATATAAGAATGATTCATGTGAACACGTAGGTTATATCATGTGTTAAAATGCCATTATACTTTTATTTTAAATTTGGAAGAATATTTCTTTCAGTTTTTTTTTTTTAATTTCAATTTTTTGTTTAAATTCTAGTTAGTTAACATATATGGTAAAAATTGGTTTCAGGCATAGAATTTAGTGATTCATCACTTACGTATAACACCCAGTGCTCATCACAACAAGTGCCCTCCTTAATACCCATCACCCATTTAACCCATCCCTCACCCACCTCCCTCTATCAACTAACCCTCAGTTTGTTCTCTGTCTTTGGAGACTCTTATGGTTTGCTTCCCTCTCTCTCTCTTTATTTGCCCCCATCCCTTTTGTTCATCTGTTTTGTTTCTTAAATTCCACATATGAGAGAAATCGTATGGTATTTGTTGTTCTCTGATTGACTTATTTCACTTAGGATAATATGTTGTAACTCCATCCACGTTGTTGCAAACAGCAAGATTTCATTCTTTTTTTATGGCTAAGTAATATTCCATTGTATTCATCCCATCTCCTTTATGCATTGATCAGTTGATGGACATTTGAGCTCTTTCCATAATTTGGCTGTTGTTGATAACTCTGTCATAAACATCAGGGTGCATATGCCCCTTCAAACTGGTGTTTTTATATCCTTTGGGTAAATGTCTAGTAGTGTAATTGCTGGGTGATAGGGAGTTTTTTTTGTTGTTGTTGTTGTTTGGTAGGTCTATTTTTAGCTTTTTGAGGAACCTCCATACTATTTTCCATAGTGGTGGCACCAGTTTATATTCACACCAACAATATAAGAGGATTCCCCTTTCTCCACATCCTTGCCAACATCAGTTGTTTCCTGTGTTGTTAGTTTTAGCCATTCTGACAGGTGTGAGATGCTCTCTCATTGTCATTTTGATTTGTATTTCCCATATGCATCACTGAACACAGACAGATTTGCTCTTCTCTAAATCCATTCTCTTAAAATTTCTCAACCAATCATCTCAGCAATTTTCGACCTGTTAGAAACATTTGATCTGTTATAAGCATTACTGATCTCTGAGAAGTTACTAGTGACTAAATTCCCCTGTTAATTTGTGCATTAGATTCTAATGGGTGGAAAGGAAATCTATAGTTGAAATAAGTGAAAAATGAAGGAGGTAGTGTTCATTCAGTCTTACCAAATTGGAACTAATCCAGGTTAGTAAATATTTCTATAATGGCAAACATGTAAAAAGTATCCAAGGCAAATTAAAATATATTCTTAAATATATTTGTTATTTACTTGGAAAGTATTTTAATTAGCCTTCCTTATTTGATAATCTTCCTAGGTTGATAATATTTATTGATAAGTTACATATAATAAACTGTGAACACTTTTTAGCATATGCATTTCAATGAATTCTGACAAATTTAAACAGCACAGTTGAAATATGGAGTATTTCTACCAACTACTTATAAAAATTCTCCCATGCTTTCTTATCATCAATTAAACTGAATCTTTGACTGCAGACAATCATTAATTTGCTTTACATTATTATTGACTGATTTATATCTTCTAGATGTCCATATAAAGAAAATTATTCAGAATATACTTTTTGTGTCTGCCTTCTCTTGCTAAGCATAATTATTTTGAGATTCATCCATATTGTGGCATGTGTCAATATCCAGTCGTTTTTGTTACTGAAGAATATCCCATTTAATGGATATGCTGCACTTACACATTCATCTGCTGATAGGTTTTAGAGTTACTTTCAGAATTTTGCTGCTATAAATGAAGTTGTTATGAGCATTGATGTACAAGTTTTTTGTGGATATGTATTTTCATGTAGGTTAGATAATTGCCTAGAAATAGATTTAATTTTATAAGAAAGTACAAAATAATTTTTCAAAGTAGTGTTTCCTATCTTTTAATTTTTGACTTTGTATCTATACCTATGTGAGAAATGCCATCTATCTATCTATCTATCTACCTATCTATGAAAACTCTATCCAGTAAGTTTCACAACTGGAATTGCATAGAATATACATATAAACATTTTTACACAAATATTTACATATAAATATACTTTATATACTAATTGACAATCATTTTTCCTCCAATTTATGCAATGTTTTGCTATTCTTCTGTAATAAAATATTTTGCAATATTATTCTTATGAATTTTAATGGATTAACATGAATTTTGTTGATTTTTAATAGGTTAAGATAATTTATATAATCAATAGCTTTTCACATTGGTTCTTTTTTTTTTTATAAGAATGCAACAGTATTTGTATACTAAATCTGATGCATGTTTCTAGCTAATTCCTCCAAATTAACATAAGTCAAATAAAATAAATGTTCCTAAAAGTTTTATACAGATTTCTCGTTGGTACTATAGGAGCTACAGGCTCCATTCCATTTGCACAAGTGGTTGATGCAATAGTACATGAAATTCGTATCTCACCAACCCGCCTGACTACAATTTGAAAAGAAACTAAATTCTTAAAACCCTGCAAAATATTTGTTTTACTTTACATTCACTTAGCTAAATAAGAACCTAGAATTTTTAAAATATTTTTAATATTTTTTTGTGACTTCATGTTTATCCTTCAGTCAACCTTATTTTCTTATATTTTCTTAATTATCTATTTATTTATCTTTAACTATTTGAATTAAAGTTAATCTCATAAAATAAAATTTTCTCCTATATGTGTCTTGAATATTTTTATCTAATTTAACATTTTCCTTCAATTTTTTTTTTACTATATGGAAATTTAAATATCTTAATTTATTAATTTTATAAATCATTTATATCAATTTTCATATTTAAAATATCTATACTTTTGCATTTATTCATGTATAATACTTAATAAATTATTCCATCTTTATTCAAATAATATGTCTATATTACTTTATAATAAGAACATTATATTGATGTTTAAAAAAACTTTGAATACTCTGTGTAGTATATTTTAGTGTATCTATTGAGCCTTTTATTTTATTTTATTTTTTCAAAGATTTTACTAAGTAATCCCTACACTCGATGTGGAGCTCAAACTCTAACATCAGGAATTGCACACCCATCAGACTGAGCCAGCCAGATGCTCTCCATTTATTATTTTTATTTTGGAACTGTACTGTTAACAGTGTAATTTTATTTTTCTTAATATTTTTTATATTTTTATTTTTGAAAGTGCATGCTTCCTTTACATATGAATTATTACCATATGTATTATTTAATGTATGTTAATCTGTATTTTTTATGAATCAAAGATTTCATTAACTAATCAGGGAATTGATAAAAGCAGTTTTAGGTGCATGTAAAGTATTATTTATAGACTTTAATAAAGGTTCTTTAGGAAAAGAATGTCAGATTAGTTTTAAAACTTTTAAACAACAGAGCAATAAATGATGACTTTTGCAGTTTTCTTTCTCACTGAACAGAAATCATTGATAAATATATACATTTTAACCTCCACTTCTACAGAGCTATAAGATAAGCTGTAAGAGAGCTCAGTACATAGAAAATCAATTAAGGGTGAAAACCCAGTATAACATCGAAGAGAAAAACAGCAATCGCTTCAGTTTACTCCCAGGTTCTGCTAATTGCTCTCACAGTCTAACCCTGTGTGATCACAAATAAGCTGCAGAAATTATTCATGATCACAGAGGGCTGTCCTCATTAGATCTGGCCTATTTATTTCCATAAGTGCAGCAAAAGTATTGATCACTTATTAAAAAATAAGAGGCATATTACAAACTTTAAGACTCTGAGCAAAAATCTAGTCACATCAGGCAGGGCTCAACAGGAAGTGGCTAGGAGCCCTTCACCCACTGGAGCTGAGGAAAAGACCTTTTTGGAAAAAAAGGTAAAGCAAAGCAAGGCAATTACTTAGTGGGCTTCAGCTAAGTGCTGCCTTGTTTGAGAGAGCCTCATTAGCTGTTTGTGTTTGGTTGTTCTCAGGTTTCTGTTTCTTTCTTTCTTTCTTTCTTTTCTTTTTTAAAGATTTTATTTATTTATTTGATGAGAGAGAGAGCATAAGTAGGCAAAGCAGCAGGTAGAGAGAGAGAGGGGGAAGCAGGCTTGCCACAGAGCAGAGTCCGATGCGGGGCTTGATCCCAGGACCCTGAGATCATGACCTGAGCCGAAGGCAGAGGCTTACCCCACTGAGCCACCCAGGTGCCCCAGGCTTCTGTTTCCTGACATTGCAGCATCACAGGCTTAGGTTTTGGTTTGTTTAGGTATACTATTATACCTTAAAGCCACCTCAGTCCAATGGCCTCTTTGTTTAATTTTAATTCAAGTTTTAATTTATATAAGTTATTTGGGACATACATTATTCAGCAAACTAAGGTTTTCTGTTTGTCAGTGTTCACACAGAATCTTATGTTGGATTTTTTTTTTTTTTTTTTAAGTTTATATGATTACCGCCTCTAGGTCTGACGCTAGAAAAATAAGCCCAAGACATCAGATTTTAGTTTCTGTAAGTGTGGCTAAATTCCTCTGTTCCTGAGCTTTCAAAATTCTGCCAAAGTCTCTGGCCAGTCAATGGCTTTACCAGTGAGATTGAATCCCTGGATGCTGGACTCTGAGCCAGTTTTCTTGAAAGGGCTTTGTGAGGAGCATTGATTCCACATATAAAGTCAGTGTGTATCCTTAATAGTGTCCTTGTCAGAACTTGTTACATGAGAATTATTTGCGGATATGACGGTTCAGGTAGAAAAAAAAGATGTACTCTAGAAGCTGGGAAAAGAGATGCATGTCTTGAGCAGACGATGAATGATCTGCTTCTCCAGAAACATAGTTTCTCAGCTGTCTCAGGTGAGTCACTTTGGCAACTCGGGGATGATGTACAAAACTGTCCAAGTAGAATCTTCAAAAGAGGTGAATTGTGATTCTAATGCAAATACACAATGAATGCATGTCAAACATTGTAGTAACATTCTTAAAATCCTTCCTTTATTCCTGCAACTTCTTTGAATATCCTCAGTCTGGTGTTTCTTCTTCGACAGGAATTTCAGCTACTCCCCAATAGAAAGGGGGGAAAAAATCTCTTTAGCTGGTTTCTCTTGCAAAAGTGACTTTCTCAGATATTGACCAGGTGCTGAAGGACATTCCACCATCTCCGTTTCTAGACTAAAAGGTCAAGGTGGGCTGCTCTGGCCCGTTGTTTATACTATGATGCTACTCAGTCTCCCACGCTACACATAGAACTTTATTGATTGTCGCAGTAGTTCTTTTAAAAAAGCAGTGTGTATTGCAAAAGTGAGGGTTGATTTTATTCTTTTAATTATTAATGTATTTATTATTATTTTTTCTAGAGATAATCTGTTCTAGCTCTATGCGCGCGCACACATACACACACACACTCACACAATCATGTCCCTCCTGTTATTAAGAATTTTAACACTATTTCTAAAAACATGATAACACTAACATTACTTTGTTAAGGTGCATTTGACACCTTCTTCTACAAGCTGGCTTCCATTAATCTGTCACCACTTTCCCAGTGAATAATTCTGTCCCATCCATACACTGTAGGTGATACGAGCTGTAGTTATTATTTTTTCTGATCCCTCAAACTGGTCCCTGGGCAATCACCGTTAAGCCAATTTAGAGGAAAATAACATTTCTGCAGTAATAGGAGTGTTATAAAATGTCTCAATTCTCCTTAAGTTTATAGTTAGTGTGTTGAACATTCTGTATGATAAGGAGAAAAATCTCGCAGGACTTTGTGGATAGAAATAACAAGACACGTGAAAATTCTCTGCCAAATAGTCCATGTCCTGCATCATTTTTCAACAAATTATCCTTTGAGGTTTCATTTTAGGTTGCCTTCTTCCCATTAGTTTCATTCTTCATTCTCAAAGGAAAAAAAAAAAAATGGCGAGACAGAGTGTTCTCTGAGGATTCATATACCCTTAGCATATCTTCTGAACATAGGAGCAGAAAAAATAATAATAAGTCAAGGATTTCATTTGAATAAGAATGATTTATCTACTGAGTGCTGAAGGACATGAATACATTATGGATATATTTCTGCCTTTGACTTTTATTTTTTTCTTAGCCAAGTAGATGGTTTCAGAGAATACTTAAAAACAATTCTAAAATAGTATGATGAAACATATATTTCTCTTAGTGACATAGACTTTATATGAATTCTACTGAGCCATGCATGAGATTTCAGACTACTGCATCATTTAAAATTTATCCTAATACTATAATTACTTTTATATTTCTAAAGTTCAGTGTATGGCTCCATAAACTTGTGTTATTATACTTCAGTATTTATGACTAATACTTTTTCCTACTGAATTGATATCAACTATAATTGTAAAGTAAGCACAGGCAGAGATTCGAGAATTAATTTTTTGAAGATGACACTTAGTTTATAAAACTACATTAATAAACTTAGAGAAATTGAATCAGATATGACTTTGAAACTAGTTTTATGCTTGTAAAATTTTATATTTTTTGTTTACTTATAGAAATTGTTTTGTTTATGCTATGTTCAGTTTTTTGTATTTTAAAAATCATATAATTTTCACATATATGGATTAAGATTATTTTAGGTGCTATATTGAGGAATGCAACATTGAACATAACATGGTGTAACTGCCTTATCTTTTTAATGGATTTAATATTTTAAGTGCTTTAGAGATTTCTGGAACTGAGGTGTGGGCAACTTAATATCATCCCATTTATAGCGAGAAAAATCACTCTAAATTCTTTAGGAAAAAATAATATAATAGAGAATAGTAAAGAGACAGAGTTCCTGTTTAATCTAGGGTCTTTGTTGAGTGATTTAACAGCAGCATACACTCCCCTATATATTTTTTATTTTCCTGATTCTTAGCTTAGACTTTGCCATATAGAAATCATACCATTTGATATGATAGGTTTTAAGAAACCAGTGAATTATATTCTGAGTTATCAAACTAAAGGACTATTAATTTATGTATTAGTGATGTTACTTATGATTTTGTAAAATAATAAGGAAAATGTAATCCATGTCTAGAGACTCTAGACAGATGAATGCATGATAATTGCTACAGTAACACTTTGAAAGTTGAATAATAGTTTTTAAAATGAATAAAGTTTTTGCCCCATAGTGTAGTCAATGAGGTATCTAGGGAATTCCCCTGGATACAGGTGTAGCTTCAGCTGGTGCAGATTCACATAATTACCCTCTATTCAGGCATTTTTATTTGGTTTGTGCTTCATGAAAGTGGGAGCCATGTGTATTTTTGCTCACCACTGTTAGCTGTCCGTACCATGAGGTTTTCATTTTTCCTCCCATATTTCTCCAATTCTGATACAAAATGTATTACATTTGAATTTATAAAATATCTTGTTTCTCACATCAGACTGATAGAATATGATTATTTGAAGCAAAGCTCATTTTTCTTAATTTACCTATGTTGTTTTAGTGCCTAATCTTGTCTCAGGTCAGTTAATAAATATTCAATACATTAATGTAATGGATAATTGGCTTTGTCTACGACCCTCTAAAATCTACACATCTAGGCACCATTGATAGTTGGCTTTGGTAGCTATCCTACTTGGAGAAGCATAGGTCAGATTCTAGGATCATGGAGGAAATCCAGTTTTGTGCAGAAAGATATTTTCTTTTGGGGGCACTTGGGGTTCTCAGTGTGTTAAGCCTCTGCCTTCGGCTCAGGTAATGGTCTCAGGGTCCTGGGATCTAGCCCTGCATTGGACCCTATGCTCAGCAGGAAGCCTGCTTCCCCTCTCTCTCCTTCTGCCTCTCTCCTTACTTGTGATCGCTCTCTCTGTAAAATAAGCAAATAAAATCTTAAAAAAAAGAGAGAGAGAGAGAGAAAAGAAAAATATTCATTAAAAAAAATAATAATAAATAAAATAGTAGATTGTGTGGCTTGCTACTGGCCCTGGTAGAGATTACCCCCAATGATCCCCCAGTCAAACTGTGAGTTGAATTATAAATCATAAAATTATAAAGTTGAGCTTGTGTACTGTATTCTGCAACCATTTAGAAGTATTATATGCAAGATTTGGCTCAAACAAATCTTACATTCTTACGTAAGTAAGTGAATATGTGGCTCAGAATCCCAAGACATGAACTTAACTATTTTGCTCCATCTGCTTCCATCCATATCTACTGTCTCACTGAAAGAAAGATATATATTTAGCTGAATTTTCAGATGGTTTATTTGCAATATCTTTCCACATGCACTTTGTTGAAGCATTATGGTTGCCTCCTAGGGGTTCCATCCAAAGGCAATAGAAAGGAAATCTTCCTAGTAGGCAAAAGGTCAAGGAGCATATTTGGTTGTCTCCTTGCTTCGATGGGGAGAGGTAGCCAGAGGACTAGGTTGATTCTGATTCATGACCAGTTTGGTAGGACAGAAAAAAAGATTGATAAGATAATCACAAAGAACAAAATTGAAAGATGTTTAGAGGGAGGTTGATAAAGAGAAATATAGATGGACTCTATTAAAGGCATGAAATATAAGAATATTTGTATCTAATGTGAGGGCTCATTGCAGGCATTCACCGAGTATGATCTAAATATATTAGTGACTCCAAGCTGTAGCTGCTGTTCAAGCTGTGATCTCTTTATTGGAACAAATTAACAGAGCAAAGTATTTAATATTAAGCTGCTGGTGTGGGGATCTGGAAATACGCCCTGCCCCTACTTTTCCCCCTGCATATCAATTAGTAAGGATGGCTAGAAGTAGGCACTTTCCACTTGCCAGAACAGCTGTCCACCTCCACCGTCTTAAATCAACACTCTATTAATACTCTAAATCTCTTCTGTAATTCTTACTCATGAACCTTAATTGTTTCCACACTGCAAAGAACATCATGCTTGTCTACTACTTTGCTGGCATGCTGATTAGACCCAGTGAGCTGGAGAGAACGAGTTTCCTAGTTGCTTTTGTAAGACCCATGCATAGAGGAAAACCACCCTACTTATGAAAAAACAAATGAACAATAACAACAACAAAAACCCCAAACCCCCAGACTTTATGCTCTTTATTTCAAACTGAGAAGTCTATAGAGGAAACTGGGACAAAGTTACCGGAGGGGCTGTCAACAGAAGAGTAGGAGGGGAACTGGAGTTACAAAGTGGGAGGAGGGGAAACAATCTCTCTGGCCTTAATTTCTGTAACTGTTGCTTTCTGTCTAGGAAGAAGTGTTGCATTTATCCTGGATCCCCTGTGGCCAGTTCAGAGGCAGCACAATTTCGGTGGTTCTAGGCTTGTACGAAGCGGCACCTGTCAGCCAGATGAAGAATTCAATGTGACATCATTCTCCACTGTAGACTAGGTGTTGACCCATATACACTAGCCTTGGAACATTCGCTCTTCTGATCTCTGGGTTTCTCCTTCCTCCTCTCTGTTTCTCTGGATGCCCTGCCCCCTACAGCCCCACAGATTATTCTCACAATTTTGCAATGGATTTGCTATTCCCATTCCCTCTGATTAAAACACTTTGACTGCTTTCTCTTTTTCCACCCCAAACCTGGCTGAAACATTAATAATTGTATTACTGAGCCAATAATGACATGTAGCTTTAGTGGGAACTTATTAATTGCCAACCACAAGTTCTGCTCTTTTTTTGCTTTAAGTTAAACTTCTCTTCAGAGGTCTTACCTAGCTCAGCAGGATAGCCATGTCTCAAAATGAATTCTTACGATTTATTGTAGTTACTGTATGAAAAATCTAGGTCCTACTTAGTTGGCCATATCAATATGTTGAATCTAATGGGACAGTAGTGTTCTCCCAAAAGGCAGAAAACAAAACAAAACAAAATAAAACAAACAAAAAAAAAAACCCTTTGCTTTGAAATGGTAACTTGAATTTGTCATATGCATTTCACAGTGATACTGAATTCTTGGTTCCATAGACATGGCTCTTAATTGAGACTTACAGTCATATTTTAGCCCAAGGTAATACTGATTCAGAAATAGTCAACTTTTTCAATTTTGTTATTTTTTTCTGAAAGTATAATTTTAAAATTTAAAACTACAGGATGAAATGATTATTTAAAGTAGAACTACAGTTAGCCTTGAACTGGAATTACAGTTAGCAGTCAAGCAAACATATAAGTTCCCCTCTATAAAAGCAAGGGTAACATAGGTAGTATATATCCTTGATAAGAGAGGGAGAAGAAAATAAAAACTGCTGCTCTAAGCACAGCTGTAACCTTTAATTTATGTTAAAAAAAAACCACTAAGGGGTAAATGATCTATTACACTTCATAATGTGCGTGATGTATATATATATATATATATATATATATATATATATATATATATATAAATTTTATTATACAGCCCTATCTTTGAGATTCTAACATGTGACAGGAAAACAAGATGGAAATATATTCCAGAAAAGCATACGTTATTGATTTGGAGTCATTCATTTGAAAATGTTAAAATGTCAAGTTTTTAAGTTTTTAATTATATTTTATTATCATTTGATTTCATAAGCATACAAACCAGGTCAGGACAAAATTAATGTGTGCTTTAGACTTCGTCTCTGCATAGGAGGAAACGATATTTGAATTCAGACTTCTGTTCAACATAATTGCTTCTCTATGTCTGCACATGTCTCACCAAGCCTTTTCATAGAAATAGGAAGTTCTGCTCTGGTGGGGCAGTACAGACTGCTGGATAATAACTAAATAGATTTGCTCTTCTTCCAAGCTAAAATGCTAGATTATAGCCCCCAGCCTCCCTTGCAGATAAGTGTGGCCATGAGGGTAGATAATGGGGTGTGTATAGAAGTGATATGCACCCTTTCTAGTCTGAGTCTAGAGCTCAGCTTTCCCAATATTTTCCCTTCCTTAGAGACCTGAGATAGAGGTATGTATCCGTGTCCCTGACTACCTCCTCCCAAAGAGCAATAGTCACACTGTCAAGCCATTGAGAGGTTTTGCTTTATATTTGCTGAAGTCACTTGAAATAATATAAGGATTAAACAACTTCTGTTTAACCCTGTTTTTAAAAAGTTAGTCAGATAGTACTATAAATGCTTTTATTGTGTTTTTGGTAAATTTTATTTAAAGCAGTAGTTTAAGGTCTTCTACTCTTAATTCAAGCTTTTGCAAGTAATTTGAAGGTCTGTTATTCAAAGTGATCTGTAATTACTCTGGTTCATATACTTACATCATGAACCTTTCGAAGGTGGTAAGTAAGCCAGGTTTGGCTGATTACTCAGTCTGGCTGTCCAGCTAGCATCTTGCATCTCACAATTGGTTTTCTTCTCCTGAACTGATTTCCCCCTATCTAGTAGTGCTCAAGAAATAATATAATACTTATGTTTTCATTCAACTTATGACCTAGTTTAAATTTTTTTTTTTTTGCTCATAGTGAAAAAAACAAAACAAAACAAAACAAAACAACCAAACCCAAAACCCAAACCCCAAAACCAAAAAACAAAACTTAAATAGGGCACCTGGGTGGCTCAGTGCATTAAACGCCTGCCTTTGGCTCAGGTCATGATCCCAGGGTCCTGGGTTGGAGCCAGGTGTAAGGCTCCCTGCTCAGTAGGGAGCCTGCTTCTCCAGAACCCCCTACCCTACTTGTGCACACACTCTCTCTCTGTCAAATAAATAAATAAAATCTTTTAAAGAAAAAAAAAAAACTTAAATATTCTGTCTATTGAGAAAGCACCTCCTCCAAAAGGAATTTATGGGATCATTATGCACAAAAGTATTCATTATATTTATTAAAAATTCTATTATACTTTGCATTGTATGATTTTGTTTATGACTTTTTACATTTATTATAATTTTAGCACTAATGCACTTCATAATATTGACAGGATTTTAAAAGACAGTACAAAAAGTTATCATGTTTGAAAGAGTTTATGGTGATTATGCTTTAAAAATTAATATCATCCAATCAACAAAATTAAAAGGCAACCTACTGAATAGGAGAAGATATTTGTAAATGACATATCCAAAAAAGGGTTGGTATCCACAATACATAAAGAACTGATACGGGGTGCCTGGGTGGCTCAGTGGGTTAAGCCTCTGCCTTCGGCCCAGGTCATGATCCCAGGGTCCTGGGATCGAGCCCCACATCGGGCTCTCTCCTTGGCGGGGAGCCTGCTTCTCCCTCTCTCTATCTGCCTACTTGTGACCTCTCTGTCTCTCTCTGTCAAATAAACAAATAAAATCTAAAAAAAAAAAAAAAGAACTGATACAAGTCAATACCAACCCTCTTCCCCAAGTCATCTAATTAAAAATGGAAAGAAGACATAAACAGAGATCTCTTCCAAGAAGGTATACAGATAGCGAGCAGACACATGAGATACTCATCGTCAAGGAAATGTAAATCAAAACTACAATGAGATAATACTTCACACCTGTCAGAAAGGCTAAAGTAAAAAACACAATTTGAAGCAACACAAATTGGTGAGGATGCAGAGAAAAAGGAACCCTCATGTACTGTTGGTGGGAATGCAAACTGGTATAGCCATGTGGAAAACAGTATGGAGGCTTCTCAAAAAGTTAAACATAGAACTACTCTATGATTCTTCAGTTGCCCTCCTGGGTATTTACTCCCCAAATACAAAAGAATTAATTCAAAGGGATCAATCCACCCCTATGTTTATCACAGCATTATTTACAATAGCCCAACTACAGAAGGAGATGAACTAATAAAAAAGTGGTATATATATATATATATATATATATATATATATATATATATATATTATTAAGCCATAAAGAAGTTTGGAGTCTTGCTGTTTGTGACAACATGGATGGATCTAAAAAGTGTGATGCCAAAAAAGTAAGCTGGTCAGAGAAAGAAAATACCATACGATTTCACTCAAGTGGAATTTAAAATTCAAAACAAATGAGAAAGGGAGTGGGGAAGAGAAAGAGAGATAAACCAAGAAACAAATTCTCAACTACAACAAACAAACTGATGGTTACCAAAAGGGAGGTGGGGGTTGAAATAGATGAAGAAGATTAAGAGTGCATTTATCATGATGAGCACTGAGTAATTTATAGAATTGTTGAATCTTATGTTGTACACCTGAAACTAATATCACACTCTAAGTTAACCATATTGGAATTAAAATTAGAAACCTAATTTAAAAAATGTTGTTGTCTGGGTGCTTTGCTGAAACAGATGCACGAAAGTATTGACGACATTTTTTATAATAGGTGGCAATTCACATACATTATTATTATTCTGGGTAGGAGTTGAAGGATACAAGTAACATATTTGATGTAATCTTGTAGCTTTTCAGGGCAAAACAGCACATTTGACCTTGTATTTTTGAAGATTGATACTTATTTTTTGCAAGATCTCAGAGTTGACTGAGTTTTATTGAACATAATATCTTTTTTTATTTAATTTACTATTTTGCTTTTTACATAAGAAAAATTTAAGCAGAAGATAATACTACTGAGAAATAAAAACTGACAGGGCTTCAAATACAAGGAACAGACCACACTGGGAGAATTTTTCAGAGAGGCCATGCACTACTTATCGATTCACTTTTCCTGTCAGAACTTTCAAGGTTTATTTTGCACAGATACTGGAAGACTCAATATTTAGTTTCTTGTGATATGTTAAAAGAATTTTGACTTTCAATAATATTTAGCATTTTAGTTTATGTCAGAATGTTAAAAAGGCAATGTTGAATCAAAATTCAAAAGAATCTGATTAAGCTTGAGATGAGATTCCCAGCAGGTGAAACATTATTTGCTAAGAGAAGTCACTGTATGGAATGCAGAATAGGTATTAGTTATAAGGTTACAAGGACAAAAGCCTACCAGAGCAATCGTTTTGACTACACAGTTTGATTCAGTTAAACAAAATAGTTATGTTAATAGCGGATTTTTTTTTAAATGAATTCAGTAGTTTTGTGTTGTATTCTACTAGCACAATCATATTTTATTAAACCTGCTATTGGATTATCAAAGATATAACCGGATACAAAGGAGAACAAGGAGAGAAAGAAAAATCATTTGAGGGTTCGAGACAGTTTTGATTTATTTATTTACTTACTTACTCGGGAAAAATAATTTTACAAAAATAGGAAAACCTTTCACACAAGTGTGATCTCAAAAATTGAGTCAAATTCTATTACCCACAAATTCGTGGGTGGATCTCCTGAGCATGCTTAAACCAATCAAAACTGTATAAACCTAAGAATATTGGTCATTGTTATTAAAGCAAAGTCAAAAACAGGAAATCCATATAAATTAATCTAATGAAGTACAGATTATGTAAGCTGAACTTTTTCCATATCAATTTCAAATGCAGTCTCAGTTTTAAAACTAAGAAGAAAAAGCTCCATGTATTTTTTTTTTTTTTAATAATGAGAGATATGTTCAAGTAAAGACAAAGCGCAAGGTGAATACTCTGTACTTTTGATGAAGGCATAGGGAACACAATTTGCCAAACTGTTTTTTTTTTTTTTTTTACAGTAAGTCAATTAAGAAAGACATTTTAAAAATGATATCAGGGAAGTAGTTACAGAGCAATATTATGATGTAATGTAGTTTCTCATTTCTCCTTGTGAAGGATATTAATATGGAATATATTAATAATTTAAACAAAAACCCTAGTCAGATCGATCAAGTTTTTATATGAAATACATGTAGACAACTGAAAACATACACACATGTATTTTTTCTTGTGACTGAACTGTAGCTTTTAGTATATTCCGAGAAGCTTTTGTCAACAATAAAAATGTTTGGGAGAATGAACCAAAGAATCAATCATTCTGTATTTAAAATGCCATTCTGGAAAATCTACTCATGACCCTTTACAGTAATTCTGATACAATCTATAAACAATGTAATATAATTTCATTAAGCAAAAAAGAAGTGGGTTCTTTCTATGGAATGACTATTACTTAGACTATCTGATAGCAGAGCCCTCAAGGGTTACCAGGAAGCCTTCTGGATTTTATTCTGTTTCTGTCTAGAAAAAAATTACTGTTAGTACTTTCTGACACTTTGTTTCTTTTTCTGCCATATTTTATTAGAGGTTTTAAACATGTCTCAACTGAAATAGTGAAACGAAATCTTAAAGAAATTATTTGCTCTGATAATTCTCAAACTAATACAACTAGTGTCTTGGGTCATACAAGGAAATTAGAAAGTATTTTTCCCGTGCTCGCTTCAGCAGCACATATACTCTATAGAAGGTATTTTTCCCTCAAATATCTAGAAGTCAGAATGGTAAAATTTTTACTTAAAAAGGTGAGGAAACAAAGAGACTTAATTTTTTATTCTTTAAAAATTTTTCATTATGGAAAATTTTAAAGATATTAAAAAGTGGAGGGAATAATATGATGACTCATCCATCTAAATCTCAGCTGCAATGTCAATTTTATTTCATTTAGCATCTTTCAACCAATTATTAGTTTTATCACATAAAAACTTAAAAAATCATCATACTATTAACATAAGTCCTTTATATTATCATGTTTAGTCATTGTTCACATTTATGTTTTACTTTCTTAGATTCAGAATTCAAATAAGCTCTCTTACATTGCATTAAATTAAGTGTGAAATATCTTTTAATCTAGACTACCTATGAACTTTTTTATTATTATTATTTCTTTCTACATTTGGTTGAATTGGTTGAAGAAGTACTTTTAGAGATGCTGCATTTTTCAATAACTCCTAAAAAGATAGTATTTCCCTCTTCTTAAACACACCATTAAAAAATTACTGTCTTTGATGGAACATAGTCTCTTAATAGAGCTCAGTGGAGAAAAAGCCCCTTTCACCAGCAACCGATCACCTGAAAGCGGAAAATGACATTGGACCCCTTCCTCGAGTAGACAATCATCTGCCTCCATTGTAATGTGGATTTACCTTCTTAGTTTAAATTATTATGTTAATAAAATCACCTGTAGATTTAGGGAATGCTTTATCCAGACTCATGGTACCCAACTCAGCATTGCTCTTGAAGAAATCTTTCACAACAACAAAAGATATGCAGCACTGTGCTTATGCCTTTGAACTGGTATAATACTATGGTAGAATTTTCTGTTGGTTTAAGTACTACATACTGGATAGATGTTTCTAATATGTTGTAGTGCAACAAGAATGCTTGGATTCAAGGATTAAGTGGTTGAACTGGATGTTGTATCTTTTACTATTAGATTATAATTCTTCTGTGTAGCAAAACTATTAACATTAAATTCTTTCATTTGCCTCATGCAATTTCCATTTTACTGATTTGACCCTGAGTGATATGCTTAAAATGTATTTTACAATCTTTTTCAGGAAGACACGTAATTATATAACCTTAAGTGCATCTTGCAAAAATCAAAGACCAACCATAGTAAGGTCCAGCTAAAAATTTGACCTCATTCTGGCATTTTTATTTTCTCTCATTTTCATTTTTTCTTATTGGAGAGAAATTCACTTTCAGTGGAGTTCAAGAAATGATCTCAGTTTTGGCAGATTTGCCCATCAGAAATTGCAGTAGTCAGACCAGACTTAGCAAGGAAAATTTCACATTGCTGAGCTCATGCTTAGCCTCTCAATGGCTAATGGCATGCCCACTTTGTCCTGTGTGCATTGTGCATACAACAAACTAAAGAGAATGACTGATACCCATAGGTCATAAAACATTGTTCATCTGATTAGTAAGAGCTGACTCTGCAGTATATATTCTTTGGTAAACATCAAATAACCACAGATATCTTCACATCCTCTGTACCCTTTGAGAATTCCATCCATATACCTCTTTTCTGGACCTTCAAGTCAAAAGTTTTCCAGTCCTGGTCTTTCTAAGATTCTAATCACCTGGTCAAACTTCAGAACACTGCTCATGCGCCACAGTGATTAATATTTTAGTTAAAACAGGACAATCAGATGCAGTACTCAGAGTTCTACCTAAGGAGTCATTTCCTTTCACTACTACATATTAGGACGACTTTCAGTTAGAATGTTAATGCTTCACAAATCATTTCCATTGATGCCTGCATATCAATTAACATGATCTAAACCATTTTTTTTTCCTACCTAAATCCACTGGTGTTGGGAAACTGTCCGTGGGTCCATTGCTGTAGATTGAGGTAAGGAGGATATGTAGCAAGGTCAGGTGTACTGAGAACCTGAGCCACATCTGGAGTTCATTTTTTTCATAGAGACCTATTCAATCCTGATCATGTATGTACATTTTCAATTGAGGATGGGCTACTCTTATCACTTGAATGATTTTATGACATGTTGGATTAGATAGAATCTAAATAATAATCAGAAGTTTATACAATTCTATGATATTCATAATTTACTCTTCTAGTAATGAGATAAGACCTATTTCTCACAACTAGAGGAAAAAGTATGGCCTTTTTCCAAAACTCTGGAAGTTGGTTAAGTGATTCCCTTATTAAGGCTTTATGGTGACTCCATACAATATTCTACATGTCAAGGGTACATAGATTATATTTAGATCTGTTTGGTCATGAGGCAAAAATAACAGAATAGCTTTCATAGCAGACTGAAATTGCTATAAAGGCTTCTCTTGCTCTGAGCCCTACTCAAAATGGCAGCTTAATATTTATCTCACTAGTGAACCAAAGAAACACATTTACATATGACTTATATTGCCTCTAAAATTGCAAAAGCCCCATTAAGAATTATTCCTATTTTTTTGGTGAAAGTCGGTGTAAGATATAAAAAAGTAATCTTTTATTTTGGAGGGTCAAGACCTCTGGAGAGAAATTTCACCAAGGTTATAGATTCATGCATGACACCTATTATTAATGGATTTCTCTCCCATTATTTGAGATGCATACCATTGGTAAGACACATTAGTCTTATACACTTGTTATTTTTCTCTTGTTTTGTTTTAATTAGATATAATTAGCAAACATCATGAATTTAATTGGCCCCTGTGATTGTCCATGGGTTATCATTAAGATCTCGTTAAACTTCAACAGTGATACTGAAAGTAAAGTCTCATGGTCTTGGACAGATTTGAAAACTATTTGTTATTGGCCCACAATGAGATAAATACCTAAATAGAAGTAAGCTTTTAATTACGTTATTAAAGACTGACATAAATCCATAGATTAGACATCAAATACCACTGGAGAGATCATGGGTGGAAATAGGAAGTTGGCATGGTCCTGAGGCAAAACCATGAAATTGTACTGTCATACCCAGCCAGATAATAGCAAACAATTTGTGGTGATACATTTAAATTTGTATAAAAGAGAGGAAGCATTTGCCAGATCAATAGCTGCAAACTAAGTGTTGGGTAAAATTGGTTCCACGTGAGATAACATATCAGGAAAAGCATTTGCAAGTGGAAGAGCCATCTGATTAAGACTGTAAACCATAACTTAGTGTTAGATTTCATCTTCCTTTTACATAAGAAATATACTAAGTAAAGGGGGGTAAATGGGGGTAAATGGGGGTGTGATTTCTCCATCTTCCAAGTCCTTTCATTGTGGCACTAATTTCAGCAGTTCCCTAAAATATAAAGTATTCATTTGGTTCATTATCCTGGTAAGAGTAATTTATGGCACTATTCATAGTCTAAAAGCTACGATGAACATCTTCATATATTGAGCACACCTGGACACTTTTCTAAGTGAAACAGGTGCAATGGTCACACCTGCCCAGTAGGTGTAAATTGAGTTTGGAGAGAATATATAGTAAATAAAGTGTCTCTCAATCCATCAATCCAGAATCCAATGTTGGGATTTTGGATTATGCCTATTATGATTATGGAAAAAAAATGTAAGGCATACCTGCCAAAGTTGAGCCTCTGAGATAGTATAGGTTATGTTTGTTCCAATTATTCATCTAAGAACTGATAAAATAATTACAGGGTAAGACTGCAAGCCTACTATTCCACTGTGAGATGGCCTTGTGTCAAAATTTCCTTCTATCTTCTCGCTACCATAGGCAGAGTATTGTTTCTGGTCCTCAGAAAATTGCATTATATTAAAGTTAATGTCTATGTAACCTCAAAAGTCCTGAATAATTCCCATTTTCTAGTACTCTGTCATATTTATAAATGGTCTCAGTTCCTTTAGAGATAGTCCTGGAAATGTAATTATTGTTTGTATTTCTCAATGTCGTAGGGTCTTTCCATGAGAAAATCTAGCCTCTTCCTAAATCAAGGGATCACAGAACTTTGAATAGTTTAATTACTTTCCACTGTGACAATACAAATAAATTTTCTCTCAACCAAAAGATTTTTTCTATAATATATATCAAATAATAATTAGGTTTTAATCTCATATTTATTGCTATTCATCCATCATTAATTGGCTACTGCAAAGATGATGTCAAACAACGTATTTTGAGTACCACTTAATTGTTACGGTCTATTATGGTATCTCACTTTGTCTCTTATTATTAAGTACTAATATTTGTGTCTATGGTTCATGGTGTAATTTTACTCAAGGAAATCATCTCACCCATTTCAGTGATGTCATTTCTCTTCATCATTTGTGGTCTACAAACCAGCCACAATAGAGTTCATGAGGACACGTTATGACCCTCATTAGTGCATGTTAAGTTTTAGTGAACCGCATAGATGCTTGACCTGCTAGAGAGTCTATCAAGCAGGTGGTTTTGGCAGTAGCATATGATAAATACACTCCAGCATTCCCATCTCTCTAAACCTTCGGGATTTTTTTTTTTTCATTATTCTGGGACATTTTTAGTGTCTCAGCCTAATTGAATCTGAGCCAACACAACTGAAGATAAAGTTTCAGTCAGTATTTCAAACTCTTGAGTCATCTCCAACTATGTGGGCTAGCCTTTTACGTCCAAAATCATGTATATCTCAAATCAATAAATTCAATCTATTTTAATGGTATAGTGCATCATTGTATAGGGCTAACATTCTTAAGAATCCATTCATGAAATACTCTGCAGGCCATGACTCTCCATATTTCCCTGTCTCTCCAACTTGGGAACAGTCGTTTGCTCTCTCTCCTTCCCTCCCACAAAGTCCAAGAAGAGTTGATGATTTTTGAGTCTGTTCAACATTTTACTTGTTTTGGGGACAGAGCGGTGACTTTGAAGGTCCTTACATGAAGAACAGGAAATTGGAAGTTCCGAGTATTCTTTAAATAAATGCCCCTCAGTTTGTTGCATGTTGCATGCTTTTGTTCAGTTACTTAGTTCCAGGAATGGGTGTTTTGAAAGTTTTCTCCAGGTTGCTGTTGCCTTTTGAGAGAAGAGATATCCTAACTTTCCAGAAGTCTCACTCATTCAGGGAACTTTCTACTTTATTTTTACATGTGAAATTAATGCAAGTTGTCATCTTACATGTTAAGAAAAAACCCTGGCTGTCAATCTCTACTTACTGTTATCCATTTCCTTCCCCTTTTAGTAAGCTTCATATCAGTGGAGTCTAAAATTTACCTTCATATGTCTTGCTTCTTAGTTAGTTCTCATAATAATGCAGGTTGACTTCTTTTTAATTTTTTTTAATATTTTATTTATTTATTTGAGAGAGAGACCGAGAAACAGAGCACAAGCAGGTAGAGGGGGCAGAGGAAGAAGCAGTCTCTGCTGAGCAGGAAGCCTGATGCAGGGCTTGATCCCAGGACTCCTAGATCATGACATGAGCCAAAGGCAGACACCAACTGAGCTACCCGGATGCCCCCCGCAGGCTCATTTCTATCGGAATGATTTTGCTGAAACTGATGCTGACATAATTACTAAAGAACTTACAAATTCTAACCCAGTAGATATTTCTTATCCCTCTCCTTATGTTTATTGACTATATTGCTATTGTTAAACTATCACAATTGTCTTCCTTTTCTTGGCACTTTTCTGCTGGTTTTCCTGTTTTTAGTCTTTAAGCCCCTTCTTACTCTGGGCATCATTTCTGGGTGATGTTCCTATGCATTTTTTTAGCTACGTTCTGTACATTGATTTTTCTCACATATTTATCCATATTCAATATTTGTCTTATTGTAAAGCCATATATTAAACTACCCACTCAAGAAATACATTTGAGCAATTCCCAAGAGATTTCAACTTAACAAGTCGCAGACTGATCTTCTATGCACCAGATCTTTTTTACTTTCTTATGCTTCCCATCTCCATCCACAATTACACAAGCTGGAAACCTAAGCCTCACCCTTCACAACTTCCTCTACTATCATGTTGGCAGCCTATTAATTATCAAATTCCACTGATGGTACCTTCTAATTATTTGTTAAGTGCATTCACTTTTCTACATACCACCTGTCCCTTACTCCTGTGTGGCAACATTATTGTTTTTGACTTGGATTCCCACAGCCATTCCAGATTCTTCTTACTACTGCTTTTCTTTTGTCCCGTAATATATATACTTCTTAGTGAAGACATAAAAATGGTTCTAAAATGCAAATATCCCCATTCCTCTTGTCTGCCTAATAGTATTTAAGAGCTTCCATTACCCTCAGGAAAAAGTCCAGACATTTTAGTGTGCCATATATATAAGCATTCCTTTATAAACTTACCCATGTTTATCCTTATAGTCTTTTATAGGCCGCTATTACTTTGTGCTAAATTTATTGTGACTTTCTTACTACTCTCCAAATGTGCCATTCTTTATCTTCTCTTCTGGTGACTACATGTGCTGCTCTCTGTGCCAATAACTCTCTTCCATTCTTCTATTTTTATTACAAATTCCTCTCATCCTCAAGAACCATTGAGATACTGATATATACATTATGTTGGCTTTTCTACCTCTGTTTACCCCTATTTCCAAGAATATACCTATTATAACATGTTTTACATGATGATACTCTTGCAGTGTGCTTATTTGTAGCTCTAATCTGTAAATTTTTTAAGAGCAGGGAATACTATGCAGCATTCTAATTACAATGACTAGGATAGAGCTGAACCCATAATAAGTATGAGTTAAACGTCATGGATGAAGACAAGTGGAAGAAAAGAAGGAGGTTCTCCAACAAAATATTATCTCTAATGAATATTTAAATGCTTTCATAATAACCAGTGTGTGTAGAGCTGAATAGAAAATATTTAGCTATTCTACCAAAGTAAGGGTCAATATTGGTCAGACTTAGAACACTTTAAGCTTACTATATATTTTGACATGTTTTTCTTGCAAAAAACGACTTCAGCTTAATCAAACTGTACTATAACGCTTTGATTATAGTCACTAAGAGAGCATATATACAAGTATATTTTTTGGATTGTGTGTGTCATCAAATTAATACATTTTTAGATCAACCAGAGCTTTTAAAAATATTTAAAAATATTTTTAGTTTGCATTTTCAATTAATCAAATAACATAATGGAGTAGACATAAAATGAACTTTTATATAAAATATTTAATATATACAATGAATTATATGCATTTTTAGATTGAGAAAACAAAATGTTAAAACAAATCAAATAATATTTGGCCTGAGAGAATCAAGGATATGTTTTCTATCTCTTATTAACCAAGCAAAACACTAGATACCTTTCACAAAAATAAACAGTCTACAATGAAAATATTTTTGTGATGAAGTGAACTTGTGTTAACATGCACTTAAGTATTTCCCTAGAAGCTCCAACTTAATATTCTAAAATTAAATTTTGCTTCTAACTTCATCCTCCAAACTTTTTTTCTTCCTGTCCATTATTTCATCTGCAATTTACACAAAGCAGAAATCTGGCTGCCACAGATGATTCCTCTTTTACCTTTACACTGACAACTTCATAATTAGCTAGACATTTTGATTTAATTTTCTGCATCTCTCTTTAATGAATCCGCCACATGGAATGTTCTTTGACATTACTCGACTTTGTTACTGCCAACATGGTATGTTTGACTTGCGTGTATTTTAAAATAAGTGTGGTAAACCTGTTTTAGGACTTGGCTTCGCAGCTTACTTGTGACCCTCTAAAATTGATAAATGGAGCATATGGATGACATAACATAATAAAAAAACAGAACATATAGAATGTGTTCTTTTATATCTGGCTTTTGTCATTCAACATTATGTTCATGGGATTCATCGATTAGGTGTATGTAGCAAATTTTAGTTTACTTTTGTACTCTATGGTGTACATTGAAGGAATTATTCTATAAACACAACACATTTTATTTAGCATTCTCCTATTGTTGAACATTGTTTTATTTTTTACCTATGTTTTCTCTAGATACTGACTCTAACAGTAATGCTATTATGAACATACCAGTATATATAGTATATGTCTTTTGGTGAGTAATGTACACATTTTGGGAAAGTATAAATAGGAAATAGAAAATGGGTTACAAAGCATGGTTTTGGTTATATGCATTATTATATAATTTTCCCCTACATCTCCAGCCATTACTATGTTGTTTTTTTTTTCCTCCCAGAATGCCATATAATTACAATCATATATTCTTTATAGACTGGCATCTTTCACTAAGCAATATGCATTTTAAGAATCATCTATTTATTTTTCATTTTTGGTAGCTTATTTCTTTTTATCACTAAGTATTATTGAATCTTCCATCTATTGAAAAGCATCTTAGTTCAAGTTTTTGGTGACCACAAATAAAACTGTTAGAAAAATTCACATGCCAGTTTTTTGTGTGGGTGTAAATTTTCAGGTTATTTGGGTAAATATCTGGGAGTGTGATTGCTGAATTATGTTGTAAGACTCTGTTTAGCTTTCAAGAAGCTACCAAATCTTCTCCCAAGTGGCTCTACCATTTTGTATTCCCACCAGTGATGAATGAGTTCCTAACACAAGTGCTATCACAAGTGCACTTCTCCCCCAATCCCCATCACCTATTTAATTCATCCCCCACCCACCTCCTCTCTGGTAACTATAAGTTTGTTCTCTATAGTTTAAGAGTCTGTTTCTTGGTTTGCCTCTCTCTCTCTTTTCTCATGATTGTTTGTTTTGTTTCTTAAATTCCATATATGGGGTGGAATCATATGGTATTTGTCTTTCTCTGACTTATTTTGCTAAGCATTATACACTCATCTTCATCCATGTCATTGTAAATGGCAAAATTTCATTCTTTTTATGGCTTTTCATTCTTTTTCTTTTATTTTTTTATTTATAAAATAGTCCATTGGATACATACCACTTCCTTATCCATTAATCCATCGATGGACACTTGGGCTGCTTCCATAGTTTGGCTATTGTAAATAACACTGCTATAAACATGGTGGGGGAAGGAACCCCTTTGAATTAATGTTTTTTTTTTTTTTTCTTAAAGATTTTATTTATTTACTTGACAGAGATCACAAGTAGGCAGAAATGCAGGCAGAGAGAGGAGAAAGAATGCTCACTGCCGAGTAGAGAGCTCAATGCAGGCTGGATCCCAGGACTTCAGGACCATGACCTGAGCTGAAGGCAGAAGCTTTAACCCACTAAGCCACCCAGGTGCCCCTGAATTAATGTTTTTGTGTTCTTTGGATCAATGCCCAGTAGTGCAATGGCTGGATTGTAGTGTAGTTCTATTTTTAAGTTTCTTTTTTTTTTAAGATTTTATTTATTTATTTATCAGAGATCACAAGAAGGCAAAGAGGCAGGCAGAGAGAGAGGAAGGGAAGCAGGCTCTCTACTGAGCAGAGAGTCCAATGCAGTGCTCAATCCCGAGACCCTGGGATCATGACCTGAGTCAAAGGCAGAGGCTTTAACTCACTGAGCCACCCAGGCACCCCTATTTTTAAGTTTCTGAGGACCCTCCATACTATTCTTCACAGTGCTGTACCAGTTTGTATTCCCAACAGTGCAAAAACGTTCCTTTTCCTACACATCCTAAACAACATCTGTTGTTTCTTGTGCTGTTGGTTTTAGCCATTCTGGCAGGCATGAGATTGTATTATTTGTTTTTTTGAGTGTTAAGTTTTCTAATTCCGTATGTATTTTGGTTACTAACCCTTCATAGGATATATCATTTGCAAATATTTTCTCCTATTCCATTGCCTTTATTTTTATTGATCGTTTCTTTTGCTGTGCAGATGCTTTTTATTTTGATGTAGTCCCAACAGTTTATTTTTTGCTTTTGTTTCCTTTGCCTCAGAAGACATATCTCAGAAGACATATTATTGGACCAATGTCAAAGAAGTTACTGCATGTGTTTTTTTCTAGGATTACTATGGTTTTGGGTTTCACTTTAGGTTGTTAGTCCATTTTAAATTTGTATTTGTGTATAGAGTAAGAAAATGGTTACTTTTTTTTTCTTTTACATATAGCAGTCCAGTTTTCCTTATACCATTTGTTGAAGAAATTTTTTTTTCTCTTTGGATGTTCTCTTTTGCTTTGTCCAAAGTTAATTGACTGTTAGTTGTAGATTTATTTCTACAGGTTTTCTGTTCTGTTTTATTGGTCTATATGCCTATTTTTGTGCCAGAACCATACTGTTTTGATCACTACAGATTTATAATATAACTTGAAGTCCAAATTGTGATTCCTCCTGCTTTGCTCTTCTTTATGAAGAATACTTTGGCTATTTGGGGTCTTCTGTAATTCCATACAAATTTTAAAATTATTTGTTCTGGTTCAGTAATAAATGCTGTTGATACTTTGATAGGGGTTGCATTAAGTGTGTAGATTTCTTTAGATAGTATATACATTTAAAAATATTTGTTCTTTCAATCTATGAGCATCACATATCTTTCTACTTCTTTGCAACATTTTCAATTTCTTTCATAAATGTTTTATAGTTTTCAGAATACAGGTCTTTCACTTTCTTCAGTAAGTATATTCCTAGATATTTAATTAAATTTGGGACATATATAAATGGGAGTGTTTTCTTAATATCTCTTTCTGCTGCTTCATTATTAGTGAAAAGTGCAATAGATTTATGTGCATTGATTTTGTATCTTGACACCTTATTGAATTCATTCATCAGTTCTAGTAATTTTTAGGTGGAGTCTTCAGGGTTTTCTGTACATAGTATCATGTATGATGTATCTGCAAATATTGAAAATTTCGCTTCTTCCTTACCAAACATTTCCGTTTAAGTTTTGACTTGCCTTTTAATTTCCCTAGCAACATCTTCTTTATATATTTAAGGGGTATTTATTGAGACATAAATTACATACAGTAACATTAAACCTGTTAAAGTTAGTGTTTGATGAATTTCAGCAATTGTGCTTAGTCATGTAACTACCACCATGGTCACAATATAGAATATTGCCACTCTAGTAGAAAGCTTCTTAATGTTTCTTTCTTTGAGTATTCCACAGCATCTCAGCTTCAATCTCTTTCCCTGTAATTTTCCCTTTCGTGTAATGTCAATATTTGAAATTATACTTTATGTAGCCTTTCATTCCTCTAAACTTTCATTTAATGCAGTGCTTACAATAATACTTATTCATGTTCTTGCATTAATTAGCAATTTGTTCTCTTATTGATGAAAAATACTCCCATTTTTAAATTTACTACAAATTGTTCCTCCACTCTCCAGTTGATAGACAACATCTGTTGTTTCCTGAATTGATAATTTTAGCCGTTCTGACTGGTGTGAGGTAATATCTCATTGTGGTTTTGATTTGTATTTCCCTGATGCTGACTGATCTTGAGCATTTTTTCTCGTGTCTGCTAGTAACATTTTAACAAATTCTTTAGGATTTTCTGTGTAGACAATTATGTAATGTCTTAGAATAGATTGGTTTCTTATCTAATAGATTTTTATCTTACTTGTCAATCTGAATAGATTGTGTTGTTTCTTGCCTTATCATGCTGGTTAGGGACTCTGCACAACGCTGAATAAATGTGATCATTTCAGACATCCATGAAAGTTTCCTGATTTCAGGAAACCATCTTGTCTTTAATTATTAAATATGATGTTAGTTCTAAGGTATTTTTAAGTGTCTCTTACTAATATGAGACAGTTTCCTTCTATTTCTAGTTTATTGAGATAATGTTAAATATTACATATAAAAAGTGTGTAGATAATATGTGTGATTTTGAATTGTATTATTTTCTGGCTTAAACAGTTCCCGTTTCTTTCTGGCAGGTAGTGGAGGAGGCACACTACTAAATTTGATCATCTTCATCAATTTCAAGATTACAATGATCCAGTCCTGGTGCACCTGGTTGGCTCAATGGGTTTAGCATCTCCCTTCAGCTCAGGTCATGTTCCTGGGGTTCTGGGATAGAGCCCTGCGCCCAGTTCCTTGCTCAGTGGGGACCCTGGTTCTTCCTCTGCCTTTGCCCTTTCCACTGCTTATGTTTTCTCTCTCGCTCATTTTATCCCTTTCAAATAAATAAATCTTAAAAAAAAAAAAAGAATGATGCAGCCCTGAGCTTCAGTCACTATATAATCTAACATTCTTCAAAAGGTGTAATCCTGAAAACATGCAGTATTCACTAGGACCTTCTCAAGGTTAGCATATTTGAAACACATTTTTATTGTCAGTTCTTTCATTCTGGGAATAAAATAAATAAATAAATAAATAAGACTCTGCTCAGCTTCTCTTCTTTTCAACCCTGGGAATCATCAAATGACCCAAGGAGAAAAACAACACCAAATGCCTTGATCACCTCTTTTGGTTTCTCTTCTTTCTTGGATATTTTTTACCTTATAAATTCTTTTTTTTTAAGATTTTATTTATTTATTTGACAGAGAGAGATCACAAGCAGGCAGAGAGGCAGGCAGAGAGAGAGGGGAGGAAGCAGGCTCCCTGCTAAGCCCGATGCAGGACTCGATCCCAGGACACTGAGATCATGACCTGAGCCGAAGGCAGCAGCTTAACCCACTGAGCCACCCAGGCACCCTGAAAAGAATTTTTTAAAATGAAATAAAGACAGCTCTATGATTAATGCAGGAATTATTTATATTTTATTATTATTTTTATTTTCTTAATGTTTTACTTATTTATTTGGGAGAAAGCGAGAAAGATCACAGAAGGAGAGGAAGAGGGAGAATATATTTTATTTTAATATTACCAATAGGTTATTCTAATTACAATGATTAGCTTTCAGTTTTGGAAGAATAATTGAAACATGATACACTCACACACTAAATGTCTGATATTTGTTTTGCATTCAAATGTGTAATATTGATATTTTATAATGAAAAGATATGCATTAGAGGGGAGTAGATACATGATAAATGATAAATGATAAATGTGATTTTAAGTCATTTTGATACCACTGAAAAGCCAAGAAAAGTTAAGAAAATCAACTAGTAAGGTAACAATTTACTTTGCCTATCACATGTATTTTTTCCCTATGGCTGCTGTAGTAAATTATCACAAACTTGTTGTCCTAAAACAACAGGATTTATTCTCTCTCTCTGTTGTAGAGGTCAGAAGTCCAAATTCAGTCTCCCTGGGCTGATTTCAGGTGTCGACAGGTCTTTGGGGAAGAGTCTTTTTCTCTCTTCTTCCAGCGTGTGGGGGCTTCCATCAATCCTTTACTTGTAGCCACATCAGTCTTCATCAGATATCTCTTCCTCAGTGACAAACTACTTTCTGTGTGGTGAAATCATCCACCTCTGACTGCCTCTTACAAGGAAACATGTGATTGCACATAGGAACAACCCAGATAATCCAAGACACTCTCCCCATCTCAAGATCTTCATCTTAATCACATCTACAATGTTCTACTATGCTACATACGATAATATTCACAGGTTCCAGGCATGAGGGCATAGTTACTTTTATTGTTACTATTTTTCAACATACTACATTTTTCCAATCTCTCAAATCTGCCAAAATCAGGAAGAGAGACTTATAAAAATGACATTTTACATATTGATTATACAGCATTATTTTAACAATGAGCCATGGCATTGCTTTGTTTCATTGTTTTTAGGCTGAAAATTGTTAAAGCAGAAATGGAAGGATGACATACATTAATAATTTATAATCAGAATTTATATTAATAAATAGGTGAAAGCATATTGTATGACTACAATTTGAGAAATATTTAAAATATTTCATAGGAAATATTTACTATAGACCTATGATTATAAATAATTTCCATTTAGAATTAACCTTCTAAACTTTTCTGGAGAACTAGGTTTTCATTATCTGTCCAGGAAAAGCATTTATAGATAGTGTTATCACTGAAGGTTACAAAATAGCAGGAGCCATTTAGTTCAAAACCTGAGTTCCAAATATTTCTCGATTCTAGCTTAGATTACTTTAATATTACATATTTGATCTTACAGTCATTTCAATTTTCCTCTAATCATTTTATTTTATTATTTTTATAATGTGGCACATTTCAAATACCATATAAAAATACAGAATTTCGTGTTGATTAAACATTTCTAGTTTGGAGATCTTGAACATGATAATATGATTCTCTGTCTTAATTACTGAGTATAGGATGGAGAGGACCAGAAATGTGTAGGAGTCCAATCAGAAAGCTATTGCATTAGTTCAGGGAAGAAATAACAAAAATTCAAAAAAGAAAATCATTGGTATATGTGCAAAGAAAGAGTGAAAGTGTGCATTAACGTAGTAATATTTATTAAATGTCTTCTATAATACTTTGTGATGGATTTTTTATGGATAGTATGATAGTATACTTGCTTGAGATAGGAAACTCTGGAAAAGTGTAGGATATTAAAATGTTTTGGGAAGAAATTATGATTTTATGAGGAACATTCCAAAATTGATATTTTGGTGAGATATCCTTAGGGTGATATCAAACAGGTAGCTGAAAAGTTACAGAAGTTCTATAAATAAATAAATAATCACTAGCAGAGATTATTTTACTCTCCTGTGGTCTGTGGCATTTTCATTTATTGCATTAGACTGACGAGTAAGTACTCTGTTACATACTCTGCCAAAGGAGATAGAGTATTTAAGTTTTTAATCATGGAATTTCCACAGGAATATTTAATGCAAATATGTTATGTACTTAGCCCTGCTGTTACTGTCACCTGAGAGAAAATCTCTACTTGTACCTTCTTTAAATTGTCAACAAACATTTTTTTTTTTTTGAAGATTTTATTTATTTATTTGAGAGAAAGAGAGAGAGAGAGTACAGAGGAGAAAGAGAGGGAGAAGCACACTCTCTGCTGGGTGGAGACTTTCAATGAAGTTGGGGCTCAATGCAGAGCTCAATTCCAGGACCCTGAGGCCATGACCTGAGCCAAAGGCAATGCTTAACCCACTGAGCCACCCAGGTGCCCCTAAATTGTCAACAAACATATTAATTTGTTAAGGTCATATGGTTTAAAACTGTAAAAAATTGAGCTTTATTGTTTCCTCAACATTTCACATTTGATGGCATATGTACATGTGACTATAATTAACATTGAATATGGAGTTTTTAATACCTTATTTCTTTTTTTGATGATACCTCTAATATAGCTTTTAAATATGTTTCATTACTAAACACAATGTTTGTAAATATAACTTATTATTACATATGATACTAAAATTTCATTTTACCACAACATCAGTTATTATTAAAATCATGTGTTTGTGGATTTTGGTTTCTTCCAATGCATTGTTAACACCACTCTCTCCTTTTTAACCTAATTTAAATGGTATGAAAATGTAACTTTAGAAATGGTAGTGATAGCAAAATGATCTTGATTTATTATCATGCAAACATGTATTTTTCACTGAGTTTATATGTGGCCTATAAAGCGATATTTGTGCATCACATAAAGTACATGGATTTTGCATTTAGACATTCTTGTTAAATAGGTTAATGGACACTTTAAACTCAATTCAGAGCAGATCTAAGAACCAATAAAATAGATCTGCAGCCCATTCCAGGTAAAGTCCCGTTAACAGTCACTTAGTGACTGTGGATAAAGCTAAAACAAAAGTCCCTTATTAAAGAAATGGATAAACAATGGCTTTAACAGTCCTAAGACCCATGAAAGGGCTGGACATACTGAATTTAGTTGGCTATGGGTCAGTTGTGTCCTTAAGGACTTAGACCTTTAACTCTTCAGTTGTAGAACTACCTGAGCCCACTTGATGTTCTTTTTTATTTTGCTGAAGAATTTATCTTTCACACATTCTGTTCTTTTAGGAAACTGATGGAATAACATACTTTTGATAAAATTTTTATTATCCTTTTCCTTCAGGGGCAAGTGCACCTACTATATTTGGACTAATTTCTGCTACGGTTCTTGCCAAATAATCTTTAAAACATTCAGGACTATTATTGATATTTGTGCCAGTTATATGTAAACATATAATTTACTTTTAAGAAATATACTCTAATATTTGTAATTTATCTTCATGTTTGTTTTAAACTTATATATATATATAGTTAAATATATAATTATAATATAAATATAAATAAATTATAATAAGAAATAGATTAATGCAATGACCTATTGTGTAGATCAATAATATGAGGATTAGTCTCTCAGACAATTTTTAAGAGAAGTCACAGATACTATAAATGCAAAGAGCTTTGATTTCTAATTCCAGTGAAACTGCAGGTATTACTGGTCTAAGTTTAGTTTCAGATATCTTGAATGCAGCATCTTCAAATGGGAGGACAAATGGTTATATGCTTATTAGCATATATATAAATTAAATTTTCTTTGTCCCTAGAGATAACTCACTAAAAAAAAGACATTATTACTCTAAATAATGAATATTTAAAATATTTATTTATTTATTTATTTATTTATTTATTTGAGAGAGAGAGAGCATGTTAGTGTTCACAAGCACTGGGTGGAGGAATGAGGGAGTGGGAAAATCTTAAGCAGACTCCCCGCTGAATGGAGCTGAACCTGGGGCTGGATCTCATGATCCTGAGATCATGATTTGAGCTGACACCAGGCGTCCTGCACTTTGCCAACTGTGCCATCCAGTTGGCACCCTAAATATGAGTATTTTAACATCCATTCCTGTGATGTTAATAACGAAATAGATTGCCATAAATTTTCAGAGTTAAATTAAGAATGCTCAGTTTCAGTATTAATACTCCTAAGTTCTTAGAATGTTGTCCTTGAAGCTATCACACACCACTCACAAGTTCTTTCATGATGACACCAGTTGGTTACACTCTTTACTTCATTAAGAACAACACATAATGGGGGCACATGGGTAGCTCATAGGTTAAGCATCTGACATCAGCCCATGTCATGAACCCAGGGTTCTGGGATCACGGCCCACATCGGATTCCCCACTCAGGGGGGAGTTTAATTGTCCCTTTCTCTCTGCCCCTCCCCCTACTCATGTTTGCATGCACTCGCTCTTAAATAAATAAATAAATAAAATCTTTAAAATATACTCACATAATTAGTATCCCTGAATATGTAATCCTGTAAATGTTTGTGAATTTTTTTTTGAGATGCCTGCACATCAGTGGAATGTTTGGTTTATGGGTCATACACGTATTTATTTCTACTAAATAACTGCTCGTTTTCCATAAAATAGCAAATAATTTCCACTACTACTTACAGTGCACAAAATTCTTGTTTTCTCAAATTATTAATAACATATTTTAATATGTATTTTTCTTAATTTTGTCATTTATGGGCATAGTCATCTTGCAATGTTTTTAAATATTTAGTAGGTATATTTTTGTCTATACATTTCTGTTTTAGAGTTTAATTTGCTTATACATATTTACTCTACCATGAATTATAGTATGAATTTGAGGAGTTACTTAACAAATGTAAAAAAGCGAGAATTTTGATTGGAATTCTATTGAATTGGAAGATCTTGGGGTAGAATTTAAATAATATATTTATGTTATATTTTCTCATTAATAAGCATAGACTATTTCCCTATTCAGATCTTATTTTATGTTATCATATGCATTCTGTATTTTTCTACATAAAGACTATGTGCATTATTTTAGTTTGAGTCATGCATATTTTATAGTTTAAACCCCTGCATTGAATAGTATTTTTTTTTAAAAATCCATTTATTTATTTGACAGAGAGAGATCTCACAAGTAGGCAGAGAGAGAGACTCTGAAGCTAATTTACAATGCTAGTACCAGTAATGTGAATATTAAAAAACAGTAGGAGTGGGACACCTGGATGGCTCAGTTGGTGAAGCGGCTGCCTTCGGCTCAGGTCATGATCCCAGCGTCCTGGAATCGAGTCCCACATCGGGCTCCTTGCTCGGCAGGGAGCCTGCTTCTCCCTCTGCCTCTAGCCTGCCACTCTGCCTGCCTGTGCTTGTGCTCTGTATCTCTCTCTCTCTAACAAATAAATCAAAATCTTTAAAAAACAAACAAACAAACAAAAACAGTAGGAGTGCTGTTGTATATTTTTAAAATAGCATGCAGCTTTTTAACATGGAACATATAATCCTTCCAATCGTCAAAAGAAATAGAGTATGTTTTTATCTAAGGTCATATAACGTATAATTGACAACTCATGGCAATGGTAGACATTGGTATCTCAAGCAAACAATTTACCTTTTGTATTGTCTTCAGTGCAGAGTATCATAGTTAAGTGCTATCATTAATAGGAATTTGGACATTGGAAGTATCTATCACAAAGAACAGCACTCTCAATTATATTTTCTATTGTGTTTTTAATGGAGTCTACTTCCTAAAATGGAAGTAAGTACCTAAGTTTATTTAATTCATTTTCTACATATAACAAGATAGCTCTTTTTTTAAAATCTGATTAAAATTTGTTCCCAGAACCCAGCGGTCATGGTTTAGATTTGTCATTAAGGTGACTAAATCAAAGTTGACTTTGTAAGAAAAATATAATGATTTTAATGTTTCTATTGGAGACAAACTTAGAACTTGAATGTCACTATTATTTCCTGCAATAGACTAACTTATGTCATAGAAGAAAAACACTTACTTGAAATAATTTCTTTGTGGAAGCTTTTGCAAAAATGGCCTTCCCTCCAAAAACTTAAAACTAAATTAATAGCAACAAAATGATGTAAAACAATATAGTCACTGGAAAAATAAATAAGAATTTGCAATTCCATTTTTATATTCTGACTCTTAGATTTATATATATTAGTTTGGTGTTGCACTTTTCCTATGTTAGTATATAAGAATTTGTTAATAATTTAAGTATAATTGGTTTTAATTCAACAATACAAATTTCAAATTTTTGGTATGTTTGATACCTTGTGAAGCATTTTACTGTAGCCCACCTATCCAAAACTAAAGAGCACATTTTTAAAAGAAAATCATCTTATGATAGCAGGTCAAACTAAAGTAAACATTGTTTTCTACTTCAGACCTACCCAAGGAAGGGAATGTTTACAAAACTGCACACCAAAAAAAAAAAAAAAAAAAAAATTAGGGAAGAAATTTATTTATGAGTTAAATGGGTCCTGTGTTCTTGAGCATTTTCTTATATTCCCTTAATCATATTTTTTGAACAAATAATGTTCAAAAAATGTTCAAAAATATGATTAAGGGAATATAAGAAAATGCTCAAGAACACAGGACCCATTTAACTCATGATTAAATTTCTTCCCTTTGGGAATATTACTGCCTGTAGTCATATATTTAGCCATTCAGTTCATCCCACCAGCACTTTCTATGAATCTGGTATAATCCAGTCCTCAAATCTTATGTGATCCTGCAAATTCAGGACACCCAGGATATCTCCTGGAATCTGCAATTGAAAACATTCTCTAGGTAGTATAATCCATTGAGGCAATATCTGAATACTAAACCTCTTCCATCAGAGGACTTGTGAAACTTGCATCATTATGGTTAACTAAAGGTACAGCAACTTCCACATAAGACAATACAATTATGGCCAATCCAATTATGGCCATTGTTCGAAATACATCTGCTGTGTTATTACCTCTAGTTCCTCCCTGAATTGATTCTCCATCCTCCTGAATTTTTCCATATGACATATGAAATTCTGCTACATTATTAACAAACTTAGTGGCATCCACATTTTTATTCACACATTAACTGAAACTCTTCTAGTCTTGAGATGCTTTTCTCTGCAGCTTTTCTCATGTGTAGAGTTCCTTTTTCCTGTCGGTCTGAGTTTGCAATTGTCTCCTCTGCACTTCTAAATTATTACTCTTCCTCCGTCATACGAAACCATTATTCTTTTGGGTCACATGTAATTTCTCTTTATTACCCTCTTTACATACATGTTATAACCTAAAAACATCATCCATCAAAATCTTTAATAGCCGAGGCAGCTGGGTGTCTCAGTGAGTTAAAGCCTCTGCCTTAGGCTCAGGTCATGATCCCAGGGTCCTGGGATAGAGCCCCACATTGGGCTCTCTGCCTGGCGGGGACCCTGCTTCCTCCTCTCTCTCTGCCTGCCTCTCTGCCTACTTGTGATCTCTGTCTGTCAAATAAATAAATAAAATCTCTAAAAAAAATCTTTAATAGCCAACTAAAAGTGTTATTTTCTTACCCTAAATCATGCTATTAACATAAAAACTGATATCATCAAATATGTTACAGCTAAAAGCATCAACTTTTAATTCTTTAATTACCTTAAGAGCAAAATAATTTTCTGCATTACTTGGAAGTAGAATCCCTCCACGGTTTTGACTGCAGCATGTACCTGCTTTATTTCTGAGATATTTTACTCAGTCCTCCTCTTCTTTGGCCACAGCTTTCTATGTCTCAACAAGAATAACCACACATAACACACACATAGCCTTTTTTTGAGGGGTCCCAGTCATCATTCTAAGAGCTTTACCATACTAACTTACTGAATTCTCAAACTTTATCATGAAATAAGTTCTAGTGCAATGGCCACTTTAAGTTTGAGGAAACTGAGTCACAGGAAATTCAGTCACATGCCCAGGTCACAAATGAATTTAAAACCAATGCAGCATGTTTTAGTATTTATGCCCTCAATTACTATAATTAAATAATCTTTTGTATCAAAAATTCAAGTCTGTATGGCTGTCTATATTCACATTTGCTATCCTCTTCAATTATTGATCATTCTTTGACCAATATGTTTCCATTTACACTTGTATCAATATGTTTCTATTTCAAAGCCTGGCAAAGCTTGAATGCAAATTTTTACTATTCATTCATATTTTGCACTTATTAATAATATAATTCAAGTTACCCAATAAATATGTCCATACTCTTCTTTGTTTTTTTTTTAAATCAAAACAACATATCTTTCACTTAGCTACTCAAAAGCATTCATTTTATAAGTTCTTGTAAGCAGCAATATATAGGTATAGATAAATATAAGTTGATATCTGAAATATATAAATGTATACTTTTGCTCTATTAGCTAATATTGAGCATTAGCTAATATTGAGTAATTATCTAATGTTGAGTAAATTTATTTTTGTTATATTAAAATGCAATTTACTTTTACTATTTCTCAGGGACTAAGGATATCTACATAAAGACTAGATTGTTTAATCAAGTATTTTTTTTTAGTGATTGTATTTGTTGTTAATTATCTAATATAGTAGTAATGTTACAAATGGTGTTGTCATTCCTGTCACTCTTGGATATTCCTTTTTGGACAAACTTCTAGTCAGATGGTTCGTTTCCTTCTTAAGCTGAATTCCTCTGCTTGTAATGAACTTGAAGTTGAAAATGTATGAAAGCTAAAATACTGCCTATCTATCCGTTGCTCCACTTTATAAACATGTAAAACTCTCACTAGAATTTTAGCTTGTCTTTCTTTCTGATCACCTCCATTGAAATCTGATAGTGAGTATGACACCATAGCACCCACATTTACACTTAGATTTCACCTCAATTATAAACTAGACAATAGCTTTAGGGGTGTTTGGGTGGCTCAGTTGATTAAGTGTTTGCCCTGGGCTCAGGTCATGTCTCAGGATTCTGGGATTGAGTCCCATGTGGTCACTTTAGTCCTTAGGGGCTCCCTGCTCAGCAGGACTCTGCTTGTTCCTCTCCAGCTGCTCTCACTCTGGCACTCTCTCAAAGGAATAAATAAAATATTTAAAAAATAAAAAATAAATAAACTATGGCTTCTACTGCTTTGCAGCATAAGACACATTGGGGAACATCATTTTTAAAATCAAAGAAATTACTTGTTGCTTGAATTGACTGTCCAGCCAAGTGTTATTTATTCCGCTGGGGCTAAAGGGGCAATATTGTAAAGGTGAAACTCGACCCCAAATCTAATTTTGGAATACAGTTGGAGCTTTCCCTTTGTCAAAACTCTTTTCAACATTAAAGCAAAATTATCTGGTTTGAGCAGTCATTTTCTCCTTCAAGGTGAAAATACTAATGAGGATGAGGTGTCTTAATAGTAAATAAATTATTATACTATAAAATAAGTAAGTAAATAAATAAATCAAACACAAATATGAGCTTTCAGATTCCAGGAAGAAAAATAATGAATTATGTGAATAATTCTTTCTAGTACATACATAGAGAAGCATTCTTCCAATAAGTATTTTGTGAGAGAAATCCCATGATACATCAATTGTTAATTCTTTCTTGATGCTGAGTCATCCTAGAAAAAAAATAAATATTTAAAGGGACCAAATTCGTCAAGTGTTTGGTGACACTAAGGTACATTGTGAAAAACACATTTATAATTAAAGGCACCAAATAGAAATGCAAAATAGGTTTCTTAAGTCTTATTTATAAAATTGGTGTTTCAGGGTTGCCTGGGTGGCTCAGTGGGTTAAGCCTCTGCCTTCAGCTCAGGTCATGATCTCAGTCAGGGTCCTGGGATCCAGCCCCACATGCATCTGTCTGATCGGCCCGGAACCTGCCTCTCCTCTCTCTCTGCCTGCCTCTCTGCTTCCTTGGGATCTGTCTCTCTCTCTTTCTCTCCCTCTCTGTCAAATAAATAAATAAAATCTTAAAAAAAATAAAAAAAGGTGTTTCATATGTTATGATTCAAAGTAACAATTATCCAGATTAGTCCATATTAAATCCTTTGAAAAGGGAGCCCTGTAGAGAACCATAATATTTAAAAAAATGTATTTTAATTGTTTGACTTCCAAAAAGTGGCATTAATCACTCAAGAAGGCTAGGGTTTTTCGTTTGTTGTTTGTTTGTTTGTTTGTTTTTAAAGATTTTATTTATTTGTCAGAGAGACAAAGAAGGAGAGAGCAAAGCAGGGGGAACAGTAGGCAGAGGAAGAAGCAGGCTCCCTGCTTAACAAGGAGAGCAATGTGGGATTCAGTCCCAGGGCCTTGGTATCATGACCTGAGCCAAAGGCAGATGCATAACTGACTGAGCCACCCAGGTGCCCCAGGCGAGGCTTTTATCAAAATGAATAGATTTTAGGGCAAACATTCTTTATAATTTTAGTTTTTGTATTGTTAGAAAAATTACGTATGTATTTTTATTGGCAATAGGAAATAGTGATTTTAATCAAGAATCTTGTTATAAAAGGAATATTGATATATCTGGTTTAAGCATAATATCAGATAGTAACCTAAAAATTCCTCTGAAAAAGGGAATTTTGAAACAAAAGTTATTTATTATTCCTTGCTTTAAAAATATGTAAGAAAATTATCCTGCAAAACTTTTAAAGGAAATTCCTGAAACAAATAGGTCTGTAAGTAAATAAAATAGTGGAAAAGTAAAGGAGAGTATTTGCTAGCTTCTCTTAAGATGTCATATTTTTACTAATAGCTTTACTGAGATGTAACTCACATGTAGGTACAAGGCACCCACTTCAAGTGTATAACACAACATTGCAGTGTACTTACAGATTTGTGCAACCAGCACCATCATTGATTTAAGATGTTTTCGTCATCTTGGAAAGAAACCCTGGACTTACTAGCTATCAGCCCCTTACTGCATTCTTCACCCCAGCCCTAAGCAATGACTAATATATTTTTTGTTTCGGTAGTTTAGTTTATTCTGTACATTTCATATAAAAGGAATTATACAGTATCTGGTCTTTTGTGTATGTTTTATTTCACTTAACATAGTGTTGTCAAGGTTGATCCTTGTTTTAGCATGTAACAGTACTTCATTTATTTTTATGGTTGAATATTATATCATACCATACATACAATATATCTATTGTATAGATAGGTAAACTACACTTTGTTCATCCATTCATCGGTTGATAGACATTTAGATTGTTTTCCACTCTTGGCTATTAGAAATTATGCAGCTATGATCATTTGTGTATGACTTTTTGTATGGAACTTGTTATTTCATTTGAGTAAATTCCTAGGAGTGGATTTACTGGTCAAAAGGCAACTTTATGTTTAACATTTTGAGGAATTGCCATACTGCGTTGTTGTTCCATTTTACATTCCCACCCATGTATAAGAAGGTTCTGCTTTCTCCACATCCTCGCCAACACTCGTTTATACGATGACCATCCCGATGGATGTGAAGTGGTACCTTAC
The DNA here is from genome assembly GCF_964662115.1 of Mustela nivalis. Classification (NCBI taxonomy): domain Eukaryota; kingdom Metazoa; phylum Chordata; class Mammalia; order Carnivora; family Mustelidae; genus Mustela; species Mustela nivalis. The sequence goes on from NC_139034.1 coordinate 68,936,190, forward strand.
TGTGATTTTGAATCGTGTTACCCTTATGATTAATGATGTTAAACATCTTTTCACAATCTTTCTGGTCATTTTTTAAAAAAGATTTTATTTATTTATTTGGCAGAAGGCGATCACAAGTAGGCAGAGAAGCAAGCAGAGAGAGAGGATGAAGCAGGCTCCCTGCTGAGCAGAGAGCCCAATGCCAGGCTGCATCCCAGAATCCTGGGATCATGATCTGAGCAGAAGGCAGAGGCTTTAACCCAATGAGCCACCCAGGCACCCCTTTCTGGTCATTTTTATGTCTTCTTTGGAGAAAAGTTTATTCCTGCATTCGCTGTTTTTTGTTGGTTTGTCTTTTTATGATTCAGTTGTATGAGTTCTTCCTATATTACAGGTACAGTTCCCTTGACAGATACATGGTTGACAAATATTTTATCCTATTCTGTAGATTCTCTTTTCAGTTTCTTAATAATGCCTTTGAAGGACAAAAGTTTCAATTTTGATGAAAGTCCTATTTATCTGTCTTTCAATCAATATGTAAAGATAAAATGCATTTCTATAAAGTAGAAATAAACAGTGATGGAAATTGAAATTTTAAAATACCATTTTAAATAGGGTCAAATATGAAATATATAAAGATAAATATAACAAAATATATGTAACACCTGCATGCTAAAACCTATAAAATATCGTGTTTAAAATTTTAAAGATAACATTAATTAATTAGTTAAATTTTAAAGGACAAAATAAATGAAATGATATTTCTTCTTTATGGATTGAAAAGCTCCATACTCTTAAAATGACAGTTCTCCCCATATTTTTAAAAAGAATCCAAGAAGTAATTAGGAAAACTTTTACAGAACTTTTGTAGAAATTGACAGATTCTAAAGTTTTTAAGAAAAATCCAAAGAAACAAGTGTAGCCAAAAAGCATTAAGAAAGAGAAGAAAAAAAACCTGACCTACCATCAAGATCTTCTATAAAACTGCAGTAATCAAGGAAGTGGGAGTACAGTCATAAGTAATAAGTAAGTAGGACAGAAGGAGCCAATAAATAAATACAAATACACAGTTAGAGTTAATTGATTTTCGTTTGGGGGAAGGGAATTCACTGCGAGAAGATCAAATATTTCAGTGTGGTGCTGAAACTATTGAATATCTGTAAGCAAAGAAGTGAATGTTGATTCATGCTGTTAACCACACACAGAATTATAGCAAAATAGACCATGAACATAGATATAAAACTTAAATTTCTGCGAGAAAACATAAGATATAATTTCATGATTTAGAATTAGCAAAGACTCTATTATAAATGTGGCAGCAGAGTGATTATATTGTGTCATATGGTGTATATATTTGTTGTATGTATTTATCTTTATTAGAAACTTCACAATCAGCAAATTGTGGTTTTCTTGAGTGTCCTAAAAACCAACTTGTTAAGGTTTGCACACATAACAATGAAATATTTGGGATTTTAGATGGTGTTAATGAAATCTAAGAATAAATTTGTAGATAATAAAAAATTACTACATTATTGGTTATTCCAATCTAATAACATGGTACTCTTTCTATGTATTTAGGTATTCTTTAATGAATCTCAAAACTCACATTTAATTTGTTTCATGCAACAGAAAGGTATACATACTGTTTTCACAAAGCTTTGTCAATTTGTATACTCACCATCAAACATGAATATTAGGTAATATAAATATGTGATATAATACCAAGGGAATTATTTTTCTCAATACATTAAAGATATATCATCCAATATTATATTTGGTTTGTTCTCGAGCTGCTTATTTCAAGTTTCTTTAAAAATTGTTTTACCTTGACTGCTGCTAATATTTTCTCCTTTTTATTTGGTTCTTCAATTTTAAAATATGTTTATGTGTGGTTTTTAAACCTTAAGTTAACTTTTCTCCCTCTAAGTAACACATTTTATCATTTATTAGCTATTTTTCATAAAATTCCTCATTCTTCTTTCTCCTCCATCTGGAACACCAATTAAAAGTGTATTACGCATTCTCTTCCCTTTTATATCAATATTTCATTCATATTTTCTGAAAACGTAGGTCTCTAGTTCTAGTTAAGTTTCAAACTCTTTTATGGTAATTTAATTCTGTCATCAGCAGTAACTAATGTGTCCTATAGTCATTCAATTACTTTTTAATTCATAGCAAATGAAAGCTTATCATTTTTTCAATTGGATACGTTTTCTTTTTCAACAAATTGACTGTCGCTGTTCCATTTTTCTTGTTCTTGACAATATTTAAGCTTGACTTTTTACTGCTTTATTCATATTAAGCATAGTTATTTTACTTTTTCTTTCTGTTTTTTTTGTTTGTTTGTTTGTTTTTATGTTTACAGATCTATAGATCTTTTGCTTCCCCAATCCCTCTGGTTCTATTCCAAAAGAAGCAGTGACTTTTTCCTTATGTGCTTGATTACTTTTTACTGTTTCTTTGTGAAAAAGTCTTGGAGCAGTATATGAGTCCTAGGAGGAAGTTATGTTCCTCCAGAGAGAATTTGGATTTTCTTTTAATAGACACTCAGGCACCACCAGTCCAAGGAAAATTTAGTCTAGAATTAAGACGTGAGTGTTTTCAACACACAATTTGATTGAGAAATCCATACTATGTTTGTTTCATGGTTACACCTTTGAAAGGTCTTTTCCCTCACTTGCCTTCCCTGCTCCATGTCAAGCAGGAGTGTTGTTCTGTTTTGGGGATACAGGACCCAGGTTTATCCCTTGATCCCTCTTCCCTATCCCCAGCAGTTTTAGACACCCTTTTACAAGTGGATTGTTGACTAATTTTTCTGTCTGTTATGCCAGGAGGGCTGTGTAAGCACATCACCAAAGTAACCAAACATTCTCAAGCAAAACCAACTTTATTACTCATTTTATCAATCTGTGTTTGCATCTTCAATTCACATATGCTCATAAAATTTGGGAGCTCTTAGTAATGTGTTTTGGAGTACTTCCCCAGCATTTTTATATGCTTTCCTTACAGATACCTAACATGCTCCCTTTCAAGAAATAGAGAACCCAGCTTTATTTTATCATTTCTTGTTTTTGGTTAATTCACTTTGGCAGATACTTTAAGAATATATATGTAGCTTTTAATCTTATTTTATATGGTTAGGTTACATAGGTTTGTTTAACTTTTTAAAATATACATGCCAAGCTACTGCTTGCACTGTAGTGATCTGCTTGAATACTAAAGCATACACAAAATTCTTTTAAGATAAAAATTCTGATGTATCCATTTCAAAACAATGAGTCTTCAATTTCCAACCAGAAATAATTTTACACTAAATTAATTCAACCTGTGATGTCAGCCTAGTTTCTTCTTTACATTAAATTTTGTCTTTATTTGTTGTTTGTTTATAAATGTGATCCTTAGTTTCCAGAATTCGAAATTAAAAAAAAAAAATACTTCCCACATACCCCCTCCAAAAAATATCCATTTGGAAGTTTTATGATAGGCAGGCAGAATTTTGGGAGAACCATAGAAAACCACATAACTTTGAAAACTTAACAGCCAGGGCTGGGGGAAAACGTAAGTTGACAAGTGATTTTGTGAAAATTGTGATGGCATTGCAAAAAGGAGAATAACTTAGGTGCCATGGGGATTTTCTGCATACAACCTGAGGTAAACTTAAATCAAACTTTAGCATGTAGAAAATAGTTCACCAAATAGTAAACATTTTCTGAGAAAGAAATTAACTTTATGTGAATTGATATGAATGTCCTTCTTCGAGTAGTTAATTTGAAAACATGAATGTTCCATGAATTAGGTATTGCAGATTCACCAAGTGAACATGTGTTTACCTTAGATCAGGAAAGAAAAAAAAAAAAAAAAAAGGAAAATCATTACAGTTTGAATGGTACTGTATTTACTAGAAAGTTAATACCACTTTTTGCTCTTTTATTATTTTGAACATGCACATTTTTTCTGTATCTAGTTATCCTATAAAATAAGAAAACTAACGTCAAAGTAAAAATAGTTTAAAGAATATATGAAGCATTAACATTTTTTTTCCACATTTAAACCAGAATAGACTTAAATGATATATCTTCACTTATGGTAAAGAGAGAGAAGCTCCTATAACTTAATTAGCTCACCCTTCTCACCAGCAGCCTTAATTAGGACACTGCTAATTAATGTAGTATTCTTTCAGAGGGCTAGATAGAATCAGCTTCTTTGAATTTGACCTGAGAGGATATGCCATGAACGCTACAATTTTGAGAACTTAAGAGGCTCAAATATTCAGATTCAACATCTTTTTTAAGCATTCTGGAAAAAAAAAATCAAAATTTCCCAGTTTACAAAATATAGGGTATTTCCTTAATAACTGAACTGTCTAATTAATAAAACATATTCTTATTAGCTATCATTTTAGTATTTGCATAATTTAGTGTATGTAAATGTATTGAAATAAGCTCATATAGACTATAATGTATGCTTTCATTGTTATATCAATCTGCTAAATAAACAAATGCCAATATATCAAGTTAAATCTCACTAATATTTCAAGAGTAAAAATTCTAAAATTATTTTTAGGGTCCATAAAACCACATATGCATTGGATTTCACAATGCTAAAATCCCATTCTCTTTCTTTCATAAGATATTCTCATTATAGTTAGCAGAAGATAACTTCACATGTTCATAGTGATACCTAGTCTTATTCAGCCATGTACTTTGGAAAACATTATTCAAGACTATAAATACCTGCCACACAGACCAATCTCATTAATGCATTTTTAAAATAATAAATGAATATCATAAGTATCTTTTACAGCAGCCTCACCAGGAATACATTCATGTATATATAATGGACGCATTCCTAACGAAGACCATATTGCCTCATTATTCTCTTGGTATTTCTTTATGTGAACCCAATTGAAAGTAGAGAACAGGGGAGATACTTTATAAAACCCATAAAAGTCTTAAAGCATAGTGTACAGTGGAGAAGGATAGGATAGAGAGAGAGGATTGGGGGCAAACGGAGACTATTTCAACACAATCTGGCATCAGTTGATTACTTTCAAAATGATTACATTCTTTTTCACCTTTCAAATCTCAGAATCAAACATAGGTAGAAATTAGTTACTGTGCTATGGACATTAACGCTTTACATAGGATGGGAACCCACTCTCAGACACATCTATTTTGCCTTTATCACAGCTAGACTTGGGCTATCTATTCCGCTTCCTGATATTCAAGAAATTAAATTGACAAGCTCCTTGAGGAAGGAAGTTAGGCTTTCTCATTTTATCTCTCAGATTGTTTAGGACAAGTGTTCAAAAGAATAAATTCCGGATATTAAAAAACAAAAAAATAAAAACAAAAAAAGAAATCAAATAGTGTTACATCTTTGCTAGGTATAAGAATACAATAGGATAATATATTGAAAGATATTTCCCAGTATTGACTGAAAAATTGTAATTCAGAAGAATACTCATTGAATTTGGCAGAATAATTTCTACTGCTTTTCCCCTCCTATCTTTAGCTAATAATAATGAAAAAAAATTTTTTTAAAGAATCATTACATCACATCAGAGGCATCACACATAAGAAAACAAATAATTCAAATAGCTGCCAATACAATGAAATCTGTAAGATCACGTGAAGTTATTTATTTAAAATAAAAAGCCTAATAAATGACATTGTTCCAATAATCCTTACAGAGAAGCCTGGAATCAGAAGCAGTTTATGAATACATTCCTGAATCAAAGACAGTACAGCAGTAGGGTAAATAGAAAATTTATGGTTGCATCATTTTGCAGTAATGTGTTTGTCTTTATCTATGGGGAATCCAACTTGTCAGTTACTGATCCATGAGTGTTTTGTTTTCTGATTGTAATAGTACTACTTGATATGGCTGTTGTGAAAATTAAATGAATTAATATATTTCCATATTTTAAAAATTGTTTGGCACATGGTAAAATTATGTGTTATATTTATAGACTATTATAAGCATCACAGCCAATTGGCTCCCGCCTAATATGCTGTAGGGTAAAAAAAAAAAAAAAAAAAAAAGCCAAACAAACAAAAAACAAACAGACAGAAAAAAGAGAGCTTGGGAAATACAGAATTTGTGAACTATTCTTTAAAAAAATGAAATAAATCTTATGGGCACAAAATAAAGCCTTCCAAAATGAATCAGATTGGGATTTATTGTTTAAGTAGTATTCGTGGGTTGAAGGAGCATTAGTAACAGAGGACTACGGAATATACATAAGTAAATTGAATACTGAACTAAATGAAGGCAACTGTTGATACTATTGTCATAGAAGGAAATGTTAAAATGATAAATCTTTAAAAGCAGAAGTTAAACTGTCAAACTAAGAAAATGAAAAGGAAAGAAAAAAGATAAGTAGTCTAAATATGTTTCATCACCATTCACATTTGGAACTCAACAGTTATTTCATAGTTGTTTATTTGATACCTATTTCTATATTCATGTGTCAAAGCACTCTAAGTATTTGAAATGTAGTATTGAACACAGCAGACAAAATTCACTATTTCATCTTTGCTTGCATTGTAGAGAAATAAAAAATATACTAATATATAAATAAGAAAATATCATTTAGTGTTAAAATCTCAATCAATTCAATTTTTAATAAAAGTTTGCATTGTCAAGCCTCAATTTTTGACAAAATAATACCTGAAATAATAGCCATGAGGTCTTGATTAAGATTTCTCAGGCTAGTAATCAAGTTTAGTACCTTTTCATAAAAATTATTTCCTAGATATTTTTATTTTTTGAAATCATGTGCATGTCTTTACCTGTTTTTATTGGGTTGTTTATGATTTTTACATTTGTTTGTACAAGTTCTCTATATATTACTAGTATAGAATAATACCCAAAATTTAGGTCTGAATTTTTGTCAAATCAAATTTGCATTTTTAAAAAAATAGCTTAAAAAATAACAATACTTTTTTACCTCAAGGTCCAAATATTTCTTTTTTTTTCATTTTTTAAAAATTTATTTTCAGCGTAACAGTATTCATTGTTTTTTGCACCACACCCAGTGCTCCATGCAATCTTTGCCCTCTCTAATACCCACCACCTGGTTCCCCCAACCTCCCATCCCTTGCCCCTTCAAACCCCTCAGATTGTTTTTCAGAGTCCATAGTCTCTCGTGGTTCATCTCTCCTTTCAATTTCCCTCAACTCCCTTCTCCTTTTTAACTCCCCTTGTCCTCCATGCTATTTGTTATGCGCCACAAATAAGTGGAACCATATGATAATTGACTGTCTCTGCTTGACTTACTTCACTCAGTATAATCTCTTCCAGTCCCGTCCATGTTGCTACAAAAGTTGGGTATTCATCCTTTCTGATGGAGGCATAATACTCCATCGTGTATATGGACCATATCTTCCTTATCCATTCGTCCATTGACGGGCATCTTGGTTCTTTCCACAGTTCGGTGACCGTGGCCATTGCTGCTATAAACATTGGGGTACAGATGGCCCTTCTTTTCACGACATCTGTATCTTTGGGATAAATACCCAGTAGTGCAATGGCAGGGTCATAGGGAAGCTCTATTTTTAATTTCTTGAGGAATCTCCACAATGTTCTCCAAAGTGGCTGCACCAACTTGCATTCCCACCAACAGTGTAAGAGGGTTCCCCTTTCTCCACATTCCCTCCAACACATGTTTCCTGTCTTGCTAATTTTGGCCATTCTAACTGGTGTAAGGTGATATCTCAATGTGGTTTTAATTTGAATCTCCCTGATGGCTATTGATGATATTTCTTAACAAAATTTTTAATATTCTGTTTCACATTAAAGATGAAAACACATGTGTGAAGTATATTTAGGAGTTGTTTGTGATTTATGAGTTTACTTGTATTTTTCTTATGATTATTTCAGACCTAATGCAAGGTTACCTTCTTCCTCAACTGATCTGCAAAGTTACCTTTGCAGCTTCCAGTTTTCCATATATGGTTTTCACAGAGCTCTCTCTCTCTGTTTATTGGTCAATATGTTAAAGGCTGTATAAGTACCATATTGTTTTAAATAATATAGCTTTATAATAAAACCTTGTATCTGATGTGATAATTCCCCCCTCTGTCTGCTCTTCTTTTTCAGAATGATCCTCACTATTTTCTTCCCTAAACTTTTAGGGTGATGCATATTATAGGATTTCAATGAATATTTTTTATAAAGTTAAGGAATTTCTTTTCTATTACTAAATTACTAAGTTAATCTGTAATGATTTTTGATATCAAATAGGATGGAGAAACTTTTGGCAGATCATTAATGTCTATAAGAAATAGAAAAGTAAAATAATAATACCAATGTAATGTGTTTAAAGGCACCAAATAGCTATTGAAGCATCAAGGACTAGAGTGATAAAGTTTCTACAGAGGAGAACTCTACAGAGGTGACCTGGATCTGCTGGTATTTTTAGTTTCTTGCCTTTCTTTTTTTCTTACTTCCTTCCCCCACTCCCCACACCCCCAACCATATTTTAATCTTGTTCTGTGCCTAGTGTTAAAGAGTGTCAGGTTTTTCATTTTTTCTTGAGGAGATTGAGATTGTATCCTGCTTAAAAGCTACCTAGATAGCCTGTCTTATTTTCTGAGAAATCATAGATATCTGGATCAGAGACAAAGGGCCTTATTACTCATGGCAGAGCATGAAGTATGAGCTTCATGTGTGTCTTGGTTCCCCTTGTTTCCCTTTCCTAATCAATGGAAGTGATCCAGAATCAGATCTGTGGATCCCTTGCACAGAGTGGTTTTGTGTGGCAACAATGGAACACTGAGCTTAAGAAAGCTCCAAAGTTACATACAAGTGAGCTACTGGCAAGTCTTCCCACTGTTCCCTCCTGGAGAGGAACATTCTTTTTAGTACTCTGGAAAGCAAGCAAATGGTCTCTGGTGAAAGAACAGAGAACTCTTTACCTTTACTATCTGAGCAAATTGGTGTGCATGTCTAAATATCAAGGAGTGCGAGGGATACATGGAGACTTGTGTCCTAAGAGTGAAATGATTTTCATCCTTCATTTTGTTAATGTGGTAAATCACATTCACTGATTTGTAGGTGTTAACCAGCCTTGCATCCCTAGAGTTAATCCTAATAGAGTATTCTGTGTGATCCTTTTGATGTATTGTTAAATTTGGTTTGCTAATACTTTGTGGAGGATTTTTACATCTATGCTCGTCAGGGACATTGGCCTATAATTTTCTTTTCTTGTGGCAACCTTGACTGGTTTTGGTATCAGGGTAATGCTAGCCTCAAAAAATGAGTTTGGAAGAGTTTTTGCTTTTTCTATTTTTATGGAAGAGTTTGAGAAGGACCAATTATTCATTGGTATAATTCACCAATGAAACCATCTTGTCCTAAACTTTTGTTTGCTGGAAGGTTTTTTATTACTGACATAATCTCCTTACTAGTAATCAGTTTTTTCAGATTTTCTATACCTTTATGATTTAGTCATGGTAGATTGTATGTTTCTAGTAATTTATCCACTTCTTCTAGGTTGTCCAGCTTGTTGGTGTATAATAGTTCATAGCACTGCCTTATAATGTTAATGCATATTAGAGCAAAATTAAGATATAATTTCTCTCCTATCATTTTGCCAAAATATACAATCAATATATTTGTTATTTTAAGGCTGAGACAAATAGTTGTTCTCATAAACACTCTGGTTGAATGTAAATTGTCAGGGCTTTAAAAAATATTTATTGACTTATTTGAGAGAGAAAAAAAAAACATGCATAAGTGGGAGGAGGGGCAAAGAGAGATAGGAAGAAGGAGAGAGAGAATCTCCTGCAGACTCTCTGCCGTAGGAGCCCCATGCGGGGCTGGATCTCATGACCCTGAGATCATGACCTGAACCAAATCAAGAGTCTGGTGCTTAACTGACAGAGTCACTCAGGTGCCCCTTATCAGGGCTTTTTTGGAGACAATTTTCCCCATATTTATAAAAATTATAAATTATTATTAAATAATGGCTGAAACTCAAGTTGAAGCCAAAATAAATGATTTCGTTGCCTCCAGATTTGTGCCATCTATATCTATATCTATATCTATATCTATATCTATATCTATATCCATGACATGACCAAATTATGGTTCACATACTATGTGATGGGACAGTTCTATATTGTGATGAAAGTGTAAAGGGTATAATCATTATGGTCAATATTTGTCATTGTATGGTAGATTTCAAGATACCAATACCCTAAGTTCCAGCAATTCTATTCTATGGATTGTATCTTAAATTTTACACCAGTTATATCCAAGAATGATTAGAGCAACATTATTCATAGTAGACTAAATGATCAGTGCACAGCTGAATTGTGGTAGCAGCATTCATTGGAGAGACTACAAAGTAAAGGAAAAAAGTTAACTGCAGCCATACACAATCAGTTGCCTGATTCTTAGAAATAAAATCTTGAGGGGGTACCTGGGTTGTTCAGTTGATTGGGTCCAATTCTTGATTTTGGCTCCAGTCATGATCCCAGGGTCCTGAGATCAAGTCCAGCATAGGGCTCTTCACTGAGCTTGAAGCCTGCTTGGGATTCTTTCTATCCCTCTTCTTCTTCCCAGCACCCCCAGCCCCATTTACGTACACACACGTGCTCTCTCTCAAATTAAAAAAAAAAAAAAGAAAGAAAATATAAAATCTTGAGTTGTAAAGCACAATATGGTTCTATATATGTTTTTAAACATACAATATGTATTTAGAAATCTTGCTGAAGTGAACTCTATTGATGTATTGATCAAGCAGGTATGTAATGGGTGCTCAGAAAAAGAAAGAAAAAAGGTATAATTATCACTAATATCAGGATGGTGGTTAACCTGGAAAGGCACTAGTATGTCTTGATGTCTTGATGGAAAGGTTTACACAGGGAGTTTCTAGAAATGTACTACTTTTGAAAGGGATATATGTTTTACACCCTCTTAAATGTGATCAAGGAATTACTTGAAAATAGGACTTAAAGGTTAAAGAATATGATTAACTTTTTATTGTCAAATAGAAGAGGATGGACATTTATTTTGTACTGCTCCAAATGGCAGATATTTTCACTGGATGAAATTTAGAAGGAATCATTTTTCTTTGTTAGAAGTAGGGATGTTGTAACAATCAGATGCCTTTTTTTTTTTTTTTTTTTTTGTAAAGCTGTGAGCATTTTATAGCAACTTCACAATATTATTTTTATTAAAATACTTAGAATTTGTCAACTCATTCACATATCCAAAGGCTTCTGGTCTGCAGAAGCCTTCAGATTTATCCCTCTGCAACTATTCTTGCATTTCTGATAGTTCTTTACTCATCTGTTTGAGGTATCTTTGAAACAATACATCGGGTTCCACAGTGACTATTAATGAAATTAATATATTACTTGTTGCCAAAATAATTTTTTACAATTATTACTATTGCCTAGAATGTCCACACATGGTTACTTGCTCCACAAAGAGAAGGAAAGGGAGAGATAATAGAGACAGGAGAAGAGGGAGGAAGGAGGGAGAGGAAAAGTGGAATGAGCAGGAAGAGTTAGGAATAAGAGAGGACTTATACCTCTATGGAAGACTTATACCTCTATGGATTTTTCAAATATTGTATTATGAGAATTGTAATTTTAAACAGGGAAATTAATTACCACTTAAACAACAATAAAAATGGTTTGGAAGTCATGGGAATTTGACAGAACAAACTGAATGGAGTGAAACAAAAATACTCCCTAACCATCCTTTGTTTCAATGTATACATAAGTATATTTTTAGATAAACTGAAAATATACCCTGCATCTGAAAGAAGCCAAACAATGAGCATCTTCTTAGTCACACGGGGCTGATGATATGGTCTTTCTCTCATAATAGAGGGTGGTTTCTGGAAACAATGGAACATGTTGGTCAATTACTATCAGAATGAACAGTTCAATAATAACTATTTCAAAATCAGAATTGTTGATACTGGCAGAATCTTTTTTTCTCTCCAGATGGATAATACTTAATCAGTCTATCCATCAGATTAATTCATTTCATGATTTGAGATAACATGATTTGAGATAGCATTTTATGTTTTTTAAAAATTTTTATTCTGACAAACACATCAAAACAGTTTGATTGAAAAACAAGTAATTTTCAGAAGTCACTCTGTATTTATTGTTTGTGTTTTTGTTTTTATGTTTACTAATGCATGATTTCCACTACATTTAGGCCTTTTGATTGGAATGTAATATCCACAGATTATAGTGCTAGAGTTTGAGGGTTGAATTTGAATCTGGTAGCAATATTTTAGGAGCAAACCTGAATTTTCTTGGCCTGACCTTACCTCATTAGGCATCTGCAGACAAAAGCAGCACCATGGAGGTGATCTATACAACTGTTTCTATTTCCAACCGACTATGTATTATTTTAATATATCCTGCCTACCTCATGCATCTATTTTCATCACCCATTATTTATTACTTGACTTTTGTTCCTATCTAGGTCTTAAAAGATTTAATTCTCTCTATATTTATTATTGGATATTCACCAAAAACAGTTATGAAAAGTAAAAATAGAAACATAAGGATGTAAAAAAATATGCTATATCTCACTTGAAAAATGAGACTATTGTTTGAACCTAACACAGTATAGACACAAACTGTCAGAGTTGCTCCTGGGACAGTCTTAATGGAAACTGAATAAGCATTATCAGAGAACCCTGGGTATGTTAATTGAGATATTAACACACTTTACTGAGTAAACCAACAAAACTCAAAATTACTTGATTGTTTTTTCCCAGTGTTTAAGTTATTTATATGGGAATGTTTACTCCCAGAATATAAGCTTCTTTAAGATGGGGAGCCAATTCTAAATCATCTCCTTTTCTACTCTCGTGTCTCGCACATCAACCTAGAAATCATTTAAACCAGTATTCTAAGAACTATCCTTATTACCAATAATAATGCAAATAAATGAGATTTGTCAAACTCTACAATGTGCTAGAAACACGTTTTGTGTACTTTAATTAATTTTAAAAATCATTACCAACTTTATATTGTAGGAACTATTACCTATCTTATACTAAGGATCAGATGGAACATCCGAAGTCATATAGTTAACAAATCTAAGTAAATGAGATGATTGTACTTTAAAATGTAAAGAAAAAAAAGACTCTGTAATGTGAATTTCCAAAAAAGAGAGGCATTTTTGAACAATACTGAGTTGACTGAGAAAAAAATAGGAAAGGATGAGCTGTCATTATCCTTTCATTAAACTAGGTCCATGGGACCTTGGCCAAAGTCAGCATAATGAGGTAGTTAAAAAAAAAAAATTTTGCTCGACCTTTTTCCTGGTTGTACTTTGTTCTAAAAATCTGATATTATCCTTCCTTGGAGAAGCTTGTTTATGATTGCATAGATTTTTTTCCCAAATCACTGCAAGTAATATTTCTTGTTGCCCTATTTGTTATGATGAACTATAATTTTACTTATCTTAAATGAATAAATGCTTCGTCAGGTATATTGATTTCTTTAGTATGTAAAAGAGCACAGAAAATGATGAAATTTCCAAAGAAAGATAGCAGTATTAGAAATGAGATGATCAAAATGAATATTCTCCCAGTAACTCTTTACTATCTTAAAAAGATAAATAAGATGCAGTTGTGAACAAAATCAAATTTGAGTAAAAATATGATTTTGTCTTTCGCACTACTTCATATGTAGAAGTTTATGTTGGGGTGCCTGTGTGGCTAAGTTAGGTTAATCATCCACCTCTTGGTTTCGACTCAGGTCATGATCTCTGGGTCCTGAGACTGAGCCCTGCTTTAGGCTCTGTGCTGAGTCTGAAGCCTGCTTAGGATTCTCTCTCTTCCTCTCTTTCTGCACTCCCCACTCCAACCCCCCCTCCCCACTCTCTCTAGTTCTCTCTCTCTCTCTCTCAAATAAATTATTAAATCTTCAAAAAATAGTTTATGTAATTGCTGAATGTCCTTATTAAATGCATGAATTTCCTGTTTGGTAATAGCAGACTTAATCCAAATCAGATGTATTTTTTTTCCCAAATGAATATCAACCTTTGAGTCATGTCTTTGCTCTTACATAATTGAAGAAAAAAAATATTTATTCTAAGCTGTTATATAAGTGATGCATTTTTATTCAACTTATCACCCACAGCAATTTCATTAAACTTATCCCAGTCATTCTTATCTGAGATACAGCTTAGTGAATTGGAAAGTGCATAATGTCAATTATATTTCAGTCAATATTTACATAGATGCTTAAATTTATTCATTAATAATCATTTGATAAGTTATTTACCATATTTGAGTCTTGCTTTCTTCTTCACATATACAAGTCAAGGATGAAATTTTAAGCATAGACTAAAATGCTCGTTTATCAGTCCACCCAATTATTAGGAACACCTATTCTTCCTTAAATTTGATTATCACTCGTACACATCACCCACATCCTTCCACAGATATAGATCACGGTTTTGTAATCCATTGAGAGTTGACATCTCTGATATTATTGATAGAGGGCTTAATAAGTCTTTGTGGCTTTACTGTGTTCTCAAATTAGCATCTTGCCTGCCATGACACTGTTTGATTTTTATGGTGAAGATTCATTTATCAGTTGTTTCGCTAGGACAGGTTGATTGTAGGGCTTAGTTTTCTTCTAATATTGGATAACTATTCAATTAACCAACCTTTGGTCCTATCCATTTAGTTAAATATTGACATTCATTGAACTTGTTCCAAGTTAAAATTATTATTATACGTTGACCCTTATCATTGAAGTAAAGTCTTTTTAGCTCTACAATTACAATGCAAATTAACATTTAGCAATGACTTTGTAGAGCTCTACTAAATGAAAAGGGTTTGAACCTTTGACATACACTGAAATCAAATTTAGATGCACAGATTTGAAATTTTATCCTTATTAGTCATTTATTTATGGTATATCCATATACACAGATATTACCAAGTGTAAGTTAATAGATGCTGTGCTTTTTCACAAGTTTTCTGATGTTCTGGTTATTTGAAGCTTCATGCAATTTTGAATTCTTTCTGTGGGTCTTCACCTCCTAATAGTTTGTGTGAATTTATATTTTAGAGCTATAAAACAGAAAACATTGTTAAACAAAACCTTTATTAATGAAAGTCTAATGCATTTCTGATAATCAAATGAAATTAACAAATTTAAAAATTAAATACCAACTGCCATCTTGCTTTCCAATATACTATCTAAATATAAGGAAAACAAGTAAATGTATATTGTTATTATTGATCTCCCAGCCTTTGCCATTGTCTCATTCAGTCTCTCTTCAGTACAACATCCTGAATGTTCTTATATTAAGAACACTACATTAGGAACAGATCCTGTTACACTTTTGTATCAAATCCTGCCATCATCACCCATTTAATTTCTTCTCAGAAAGATCTATAATACGTTACACAGTTTGACTTCCCATCCCTACTTGAACCCACCTACTATTCCTTTCCAGCCACACTTTGTTCCTCATGATTTCCCCATAAAAATATTTAACAAACTCTGCACTCAGGACATTTGTGCTTTTTTTTCCCTTTGTATGGAATACTCTTCCCTTGAGTTTCTTCCTGGTCGATCTTCATACAGGAAGCTGTGTCAACTTCTTGGTGATCAGTTCCTGCACTCTAAATAATATCCTAGTGACACTTCAACACTGCCTACCCTTTTTCCTACCTTGTTTTTTATCATAGAAATTTCCATCTTCTGACATCAAGTTTAAGGGATGAAGTCTTTGCTTTGTTGTTTTGTTTTGTTTTTAAAGATTATTTATTTTAGAGAGAGAAAAAGTATGAGGGAGTAGGGCCAGAGGGAGAGGAAGACAGAGAGAGAGAGTGCACACCCAAAGCAGGGCTCAGTCAAAACTGAGATCATTACCTGAGCCAAAATCAAGAGTTGGCTGCATAACCAACTGAGTCCCCCAGGTGCATCACAAGATTTTTGTGTTTTAACCTTGATTTCTATAATTTTGTCTTATGTTAGGAGCTGGAAAACATAAAGCAAAATCAAAATATTTTTACTTATCACCAGTTATGGAAAACCAAGTTATATGAAAACATTTGCTATTTTGTTATAGACTTGGATAGTATAATCTTTCATATAGCACAGATTTTTTTTTTTCTTGAAACTTCATTCATTTCTCTCATTGCATTCATGGGCACCAATTTGACAATAATAGACCATCCCTTCTAAACCTTTCTTTATTAGAGAAAACTAATATTCAGTGAAACAAAACAATCATGTGAATATTTTTTTGAATGTTTCCTGGACAAGCATACTTCACTATTTTAAAAAAGACATATAAGGATTGAATAAAATAAAATGTATTTCCATCTTTAAGACTCATTTTTATTGAGAATTTCACTAATTACCACAAGGTATTTAGTAGGTAATTTAAGTCAATGTAAAGACATGTCTGAAAGCACCTGTACATTTTCTTAAAAAAGGCCATCCTCATTTTTCATATCAATAATTATTCAACTCAGTGTTTAGATTCCAATCATGGAAGAAAATACCAGAAAATTGTCATAAAGCATGGATAATTTCAGTTGAAAAACTTGGCTTCAGAGCACTCTTTGCACACATCAGGGGAACTTTTAAATTTAACTAAAGGGCTGATTATCCTTCTGGGTATTCTAAATGATTCTAAATGATGGAGGGAGAAAATACACACTTTGCTTTCAGTGGGTCCTCTAACTAAAAATTAATACAGCTGTGTTTTTTATTGCCATATTGTGTTAACCACGATTAAGTTACATATTAAGTCACTTTTAATATTCTAAAAGCCTTTCCTAAATATTTCAACAAACTAGATTTATCTATCTATTTATTTATTTACAGTGGTAATGGGGAAAGAAGTATAGAGAGAGGGAGAGAGAGAATATTAAGCAGGCTCTACACCCAACATGGAGCCCAGACAGGGCTTGATCTTATCACCTGAGATCATGACGTGAGCTAAAATCAAGAGTCAGACACAATCAAGTGAGTCACCCAGGCACCCCAAATAATTTATTGCACAAATGTTGAAAATCAGTCTGTAAAATTTTGTAACCAAAAATTGCTAAATAAAACTACTCTTATTTTAAAAAGGTTATAATAATCACAAGTTATTTAAAAATAATAGATATTGGGGACGCCTGGGTGGCTCAGTTGGTTAAGCGGCTGCCTTCGGCTCAGGTCATGATCCCAGCGTCCTGGGATGGAGTCCCACATTGGGCTCTTTGCTCAGCAGGGAGCCTACTTCTCCCTCTGCCTCTCCAGGCCTCTCTGCCTGTGCTCGCTCGCTCTCTCTTTTCCTCTATCCCAGACAAATAAATAAATAAAATCTTAAAAAAAATTAAAAAAAAATAATAGATATTATATTTATGAGATAATATGTATTCATGTATACTTATGTATATGTATTTTGTATTTTATTTCTCTATCTATATATATGCGCATGTAAATGATTATATTTTGTCTTACAAATAATAAGCTTCAAAACAGAAAACTTAAGAAATCTGTTATTATATACTGTAATGCTAGTGAATCCCAATCTGTTCTTACATGAAAAAAAATAACATTTTTTTCCATTTATTTTAAATGGAGAGCATTATTCTGTTATCATTAAATCATAATTAAATTATAATTATAAGTTATAATTGAAGTAATTAGATGAAGTCAATTTTAATTTTCCACTACTATATTCAAATATTTCTTTTTGTACCAGAATTGCTATCTCAATTAATTTTAATTTGTCATCAATTAAAAAATTAAATAAGTGAATTCAATATAGTACTTGGTCTATGAAGCATGCTTTCTTGAACAAGTAGCATATGAATATATTTTGAGCTTGATGAATTACTTTTCTTCCACAATAATCTTGATTTGTATTAAAAAAAAATAAACACTGGGGTTGTTACTGATAACAGTAAATCAGGATTTTCCAAAAACATCAAAATCCTTAAAAACTTAAAAAAAAAAAAAATCCTTCTTAGATTCATGTATTTTTTTTTTTTTTATGTGTATGCTTGTATGTGCAGGGATGATTGAGGTGAGTGACATTCTCCTGTTCACAAAAATGAAAGTAGAGTCTATGATTTCAAGGATGCGTACTAAGTGGCAGATAGAAAAATATTTTTCTTTGCACACTGGGTTATTACATGTAAGATGCTATGGTGAAATAGACAATGAAGAAACACAGAAACCAGACTACACTCAAAATATAATAAGATAAGTAAGTGGGAGAAAACTGGAGAAGAATAGGCCATGTTAAGAGGAGGAGACAAATTGTCCACTTAAAAGCTATACTGTCTCTAGAGTGGGAATAGTTATGTTCATGGAGCTAAGTAAAGCTAAAATCCTAAACTATGCTTACAGTCATAAAAAATGTATAAAATACTAAAGTCAACTGGTTATAGTGGCTAATACATTTGCATTTTAGGAAGTTGATGAAAAATTGGAAGTAGCTTTATTGGAAAAGAAATGGGAATCAGTGGTACTGAATTAACTGAGGATATCTTTTTGTTTCTTCAAACCATGGACCCAATCCCATGAGATTACTTAATCCCACATCCTTTGCACTGCCCTCAGTGCAATTCTCAGATGTCAGTGCCCTCAGATGTCAATTCTAAAAAATAAAATACAATAAAATATATTAAAAAAGCATAAATGATTAAATAATGTAATATGCCTGCTCTTACTTAGACCTAGTCAGTCAATCTAAACTGTAATGTTAATTTAGATCAGGTTTACAGTGGCCAAATGCTGGGGTATTCAATGATCCACCCTTAGCTGCAACAAAGATGAGCTCTATACCCATACAGTGCCCACTCTAAGAATTATTCTGTATTTTTGCCTCATTTCAGGACCTCAACAGCTTCTTTTCCTATCTTGTAAGGATTTTAGTATGTATGAGTGTAACTATTCATATGTGAAAAAAAATTAGTACATACAAAACAGTCCAGACTACATGGTAGATGTAAGGATGCAAGTATTTACTGTATATTGGCAGATTCTAAGAATATTACTGGTGTATAAATAGCTCCCCAGTGTTCCAGCTCCGCTCAAATAAATTATCATCCAAGGCTCATTATTTAGATATAATACTAATAACTATATTTGAAATTCATTTTTGTTATCCTTTCAATCACACACTTACACAAACATGTGATTTTCATTTGAATCAGATAGCAAGGACAAAACTTCTTTTCCTTGTAAGCTGGATTCTGTGTGTCCTCAGTCTGTCCTTTCTTACTTATGGTCCAGAAGAATTCTGAAAAACTCTCACAAGAAAGTATGGGGATTTTGGTATAAGTTAACTTCTGGTAGATTATGTATATCACTTTTATTATAATTATGAATATAGTTAAAGTCTGCATTAATAGAATTGTGTGAATTTGGGAAAAATAAGTTAACTAGGTAAAAAAAAAAAGCTAAAATGAGACAGTAAAGATACAGCAATTGAAAACTAAAATGCACTGTGCACATAATAAATTATGAATACTTAAGTATGAAGTCATCAAAAAAAGATAAAGAGGTCATTCATTCATTAATTCAGTAAATATTTATCACATCCTTACCATGTGCCACATAGTCATTTAGGACCTGAGATACATTAATGAAAAAAAAAAATGATTCATGCCCATGAGGAGCATGGCAAGCAGAAGATAAACAGGAAATATTAAACTCTGAAAATAAATCAATTATATAGTATGGGAGAGAGTAATTCATTTTAGAGAGAAACAATACAACAGTGGACCAGTTAAAGATGATTGGGAGTTTTAATTATGGTGGAAGGAGGTGGCATGAGTTGCCTTATTAAATTGTGTGATCAATCTTTTGTGAAAAGATGCAATTTGAGCATACACTTGAAGTAAAGGAGGGATTTAGCCAAGCATGTATCTTAGAACAGTTTGATCAGAATTCTACAGTAAGAGTATTTGTGTATTCAAGAAGATTAATATAACAAGACCTGAGAAAACAAAAAGAAAAATAGCTAGAGAGGACTAAAAAATGTTAGTCGAAAATCATTTAGGATTTTATAGCCATTGTGAAGACAAAGGGAGATATTGTAAAATAAAATTGGAGGTGATACAAGGATTAGGATAGAGGAGTAGTATCACTTTGGAAAACCAATCTGTGACTAAGGCAGGGTTGGAAGCAAAGAGTATTATTGGAGACTATTATAGGCAAGAAAGGACAGAGGCTAGACCATGGGAATAACAGCAGAGCCAGTAAGACATTTTAAGAAACTGCATATTTTTCCAACAAGGAGACAGTGGGATTTATTTGAATGTAAGAAATGAGGGGGAAAAAAAGAGATGTTAAGGGTGAGTCCAGAGTTTGTGGCTTGAGCAAAAAGAACAGGAGAGTCGTCAACTAAGAGGAGGCCTGTCATTGGAGAATGTTGGGTGGAATCCATAATTTGAAGAATAAATTTAAGCTCCTGTCTCCACATCTTAAACCTTTCAACATCTGACCTGGGTTTAAGTAAGTTCTCGGACTTTCTTCACTTTAAAGAAAGTTACTACATATTTGTTAAAAATATAAAAATAACTTGCAATGTTGAACATCAAAGACCATATAATATCCCTCTTCACTTACACATCTTAACAATCTTTTTGATTAGACATTTATATTTTTCATATTGCTATCAAAGATAACTTTCATTAGACACTCTTGTTCACAAATATTTGTTAAATCATCTTATTTCAAACCATTATGATCTACTTTAACTACTGGTCCAAAGTCTTTACTGTTTTAATAGATTTTTTTATATATTTCTAAGTCCTTCTACAGAGATGTTTTAAAGGATAATATACCCAAAACTTTGAATATGAAAGCCTCTATTTCTAAAGACAGTTATACACATTGGTGTTCTTTTTTCTTCATCAATATAAATAGCAGAATTTATCTCACTCTCTTGTATTATATGCTCTTATATATATTTTAAACCAAGTTTTATTTATTATTTTAAGAATTACCTCTCTGGGGCTTCTGGGTGACAGAGCTGGTTAAGTGTCTGACTTGATTTTGGCTCAGGTCATGATCTCTGGGTTATGAGATGAGCCCCGCCCACATGGGGCACTGGGTGGGCATGGAGCCTGCTTAAGATTTTCACTCTCTCTCTCATTTTGCCCCTCCCGTTTCTTCCTCTCTTAAGAAAAAAGGTAATAAAAAGAAAGATTGCCTCTGATATTTATATGATTTTATATTTCAGTGTTCATTTTTTCTTTTATTAGGTACAGCTATTTATATAGTGATGGTATTAAAGTTTTGAAGGATAAGAGATTTTGTAAATCTTTTCCTGTAATCTGTCGTCATTTTTAATTACGCATTTTGAGCAAAATTCATTTATTCAGATTTATTAGCCTGTCTCTTTATATTAAATACATTTTCTTTATTATTGGGAGAAAGGCAAGGATGTCTGTCTTCAACAGTTGTATTAATCATCATCCCGAGCAATAAGAATAAAGGTTAATTGAAAGCATAATTAGGAATAAAGAATTTAAAACTATCTCAATTTGAAGATGGCATAATTAAGTAGAAAATCCTAAAAACCAAACAATTATGAAAATGAGGAACTTAGCAAAATCTCAGGATACAACATCAGTAAACAAAAATAAAATGTATTTCTATTTAAAAAAACACAATTAATTGGAACTATTTGAAATTCCATTTTCTATCATGTTAAAAACCATAAAATAGTCATGGGAAATTTGAACTTAATAAGTGCAAGTTTTGTACTTTGAAAAGTATAAAAGAAGCCTAAGAGAAATCAAGCAATATTTAAATAAATAAGGGATATACTGTGCTTATAATTGAAAGATTTAATCATTTCAGTTATTACTTCTCAAATTAATTGATTAGTTCAATATAATATGAATTATAATCATAGGAGACTTTTTAAAAAAAGAAATTGACAAGAGTTTTAAAAATGCTAAAGAAAATGCAAAGGACTCAGAACAGTCAAAGCAACTTGGAAATATAGCGCATATTTGGAGGACATACACTAAACTGATTTTGACATTTACTTTAATATTGTAATAGTAAAAGCAATCTGGTAGCTGCATAAGGGTAAGTAAGGATGAAATGGAGAACTCAAACAGATCCGCATTTGTATGATAAATTGGTTTGAAACAAAGGTAAAAAAAAATTCATTGGCAATAATAATATATTTTCAACAACTGGTACTGGAACAATGATATACTTATTTTTTTCATTTCTTCTTCTTTTTTTAAATCTCTGATTTATCCCTCTAGATACTTTCTGTGTCTTTCTGCCTTTCTTTCCCCCTTTAGGTCTTTTTCTCTGCAGTCTGTTACATTTACATCGCTACTTAGTAATTCTGTCATTCTTAATAACCACAAGTGACATCAAATCAAAACAAAATAACAAACTAACATAATGGGTAATAGCAAAGGAATTATTGCAAATCATATGGCTGATATAAAGGGTCCAGAGAAAACAGGACATAGAGATGTAATAATGGAGTGTTGTGAAAAAGGGTAGCTTCAAAACACTTGAAAGCAAAAATATGTATTTTATTGTTCTTGTTTTCATTGTCATTTCCCTTTATTTATTTATTTATTTGTTTAATTTATTATTATTATTATTATTATTTTTGCTTTGGGGCCTATTATTTTCTGAAACTATGAATATGAAACATAACAGAGCCTCTCATTTTGAGGGGCTGGTGAATGCCAGCCCCCACAGAGGCCACTTAGCAAGGCTCTCTGAAATACATGCCATGGATAATGCCCTATTCATATATACCTTCATGTATTACTGGTCAAGCTCTGAGGAGCAAGCAGAAAGAAAAACACAGATAAATAAGAATCTTCTCTATCTTCTGGGAAGTCATCCTGTAGACCTATACATAGGAACATAACCCAGCAATTTACATTTAGTCAGTGAGGGGAATGGTATGAAAATTGGGACTGAGAGGCTATGGAAGCTCAGACAGAGAACAACTAAACCCTGTGAGGAGCTCATATGAATTATAAGGAACATTATATACTATATGCTAAAATGTCTGGAGTAAAATAAGGCTTTTAAATATAAGTGTCTCTGAATTGATCCTTTATGAAAAGTGGCCTCTGTCCCAGTGCTGAAATAATTAAGGAGTACTGCTATATTTCAGGTAGTGGACAAGATAATATATGTATATTGTACCTTGTTCTTTAACCCTTGCAGCAAATATGTGACATATCTGTTATTAACTGAAGCCTAGAGAAGTTAAGGAATTTGCTCAAAATGCATCCACAGCAAAATAGAGATTTAAATCTAGTTTTAACTCACACTGAGGGCTGGCTTCTTTCCATTGCACTAGTGATTTTAAACTGGGCAGTTTTGTCCCCTGGAGTACACTTGACAATGTCTGGAGATATGTCTGGTTGTCACAAATGGGAGAGGGGTGCTATCGGTGTTATTGAGTAGAGGCCAGGAATGCTACTAAACATTCCGCAGTGTACATGCTATTCCCCACAACAAAGAATTATCCATTCCAAAATGTCAATAATGCCAAATTTGAGAAACTCGGCATTATATCAGCCCAAACAGAGAGAGGCAAATATGTTTCTTCAGGCAGAAGGGATAGTGCGTTCTGAAGAGATTTGAGAGAACATCAGTTTTCAAAGCTACAGTAGAATGTCATGATAAAGAATCTGGAATGTATGCTAATACCAATATTCTGCTGGAGAATCCATCAACAATACATTATAATTCTCTTCTAAATCCTGTTCCTGTACAAACCCAGAGGGTATGAACATATTGCTGCCATGAAATTGTTCTCCTCACATTCTCTTCAAGAAAAAATTCAGAAACTATTGGCTCATACATACAAAGACACAAACACATATCACATCAACATAAAAATAAATGTCAGTATAATAAAAAACCACAAATTTATTGTGATATTGTGTGTAATTACTGAAAATTCATAGTATTGAATATGTTTTATAAAAATTTTAAAAAATAGTTAGTAGTATATATTTTCAGAATACAGCATGCCAAGTCTTGTACATCCAATGCAAAATCCTGGAAGCAATTCCGTTTGTAGAAAAAGTTCTTGATTTCCACACCAGGTAGGATTTAGAGAAGGAGCAGCGATCCGAGAAGCTTACCAGTTCATTTCAGGGCTACCAGCACACACAGAGGAGATGGAAAAAAAAGGGAGGGGGGAGAAACAGGGAAAATAAAGATGGAAGCTCATTCCAATTATTACAGATCAAACTACAAAGCCAGCCAAAGGGTGAGATTTCAGGGCACATGGACTGACCTTTAGTAGGCTGTCAATTGCAGCACATTACCACATAGTAAGCTAAGACAGTTTGGGGTTTAGTTAGGGGGAAAAAATAGTAGGTAAATGGGACACATTTCTGTATAGTTAGCAATAATTTTTCTGAAGACAACCATTAGTATTCCTATAAAGAATACTGAACTTTTGAGTCTTGTATCATGTGACAAAAATGGCTATTATGATATTATATACTTATCCACTTAATAGTCCTTCATAATTTTTCCCTTAAGCATATAGTACTTGGCTTAAAGCAAAAATTTGAAATAAAAACTTCTTTAATACTTTGGGGGAAGTTAAATTAAAAATGGACTAACTGCTCAATTACCCAGCTAACTAAATTATTTTCTTCTCTATCTCTTCCCCTTCTCTCCCCTTTCTTTCTATTTCTCTCTCTCACTCTAAACCTGAAAAGGCTATTGGTGACAAACAAAAGTTGTTGGAAATTGAGATATTATCCATTAACAATTTTATCCACTGTAATGATGACAGCTATATTCATATCTCAGGTAAAAAATGTGTATTTATTTCCATTTGGGATTTTAACTGACCTATTTTAAGGGTGTAAGTTTATTGTAAGAGTGTAAGTTCTTAATGTATATTGACCTTCATTCAAGTCTGGAAAGAGTTAATCCTCCCAAGGAGTTTTTGAGTGAGAAAAATTCTATCTGTGTACCCTGAAACTTCTCCCATTCTGAATATTTCCCTCAGGCAATCATTTATTTCTATATCATGTAGGTAAGTTAGCATTTTCTCATTAATTTTGTATCTTTAAGTGAACTACATTTTTTATTTAAGTGTCTATTTTGTACCTTTTTCTATTTAAGTGAATTCTGACCAACAGACTCAAAAATGTGAGACTTATTGCTTTTTAGAATAGATTATTTTTCAAGTACATAACATGAATAATCATTATATAGAACAAATAGAGCATTTTTATTCTAACCATAATCTCATGATTCTTAATCATACTACATGCCAATTTCAAAAATAATAAAATGTATCTTCTAAAACATTAAACACACTAAAACCCATCTGAAAATATAAACTAGGTTAAAAATGTACATTTCTAGCCTTACTATTGGATAGAATTTCAGGACTAAATGGAGAGATGAGGAGTGTTGTAATAAAATTTCAGCTGTTAACCTATGAGGTAAAGAATAGTATTTAAATGATTAATTTACTTTAGACACTAAGAGGATTTTTTTTTAACACTTTTGAAAATACTTCATACTTGAGAAAGAGAGAAAAGGAAAAAAAGGAAAGAAACCTCTATTCATGAGGAAAGGACATTCTGCCTTCTGATCCCAAGAATTAAAACAGGGGAGAGGGTTTAAGAACATTGACAAGATCATACCCGCAAATATCCAGAGATAAGTGTGATCCTAACACTGTGGTTTAAACAGATATTAACTCCACACACATCAGTGTGGCAACAGTGGTGAGTGATATTGAAAGGTGGAAAGATGCTCTCACTGACCGGTGTGCAAAGTAAAAGGAGAGATAAATTTTTGCAAACCATTGCTAACAAAAGTAACAAAGTAATAAGGGAGAAATTTGAAGCCTCTTGTCCACTGAGAGTAAAGATAGCAAAAACAAAGTCTACATTAAATTAAAAAATATTATGTATCTGTGATCTTTTTATAACAATCTGATTAATTTCTAGGAATGCATCATATTTACTTTCTTTTTGCTTGCCAAATCCCAAACTGTCTTAGCTTTCTATATGGTAATGTACCACAGTTGACAGCTTTTAGATAACAATTTGTATGCCATGAGAAACTCAATCAGGAGCTGATCTTTTAGATTCAGTCTTAATCATCAGAAGTCTTAGTGTCTTCATTTTTCTTTTTTCTCCACATCTCATCAATGTGTACCGGTAGCCCTGAAAAGAACTGATATTCTTCTTTAATCATTCAATGCTCCTATAAATTTCACCTAGGATGGAATTTCAGGACTTTTTTTTTCTCTTTTCTTTTCTTTCTTTCTTTCTTTTTTTTTTTTTTTAATTTTTTTTTGTAAATGAGATTATTGCCACTATTTTGCATTCATTGCAAAATGGGACTTTATCAAAGTTAAAAACTCTAAATAAATGATACTATGTGAATAGAAAGCAAAACCTAGGAGAATATATTTGTAAATAAGATATATGACAAAAGTCTTGGGCGCCTGGGTGGCTCAGTGGGTTAAGCTTCTGCCTTTGGCTCTGGTCATGATCTCAGGGTCCAGGGATCAAGACCCACATCCAGCTTTCTTCTCAGTGGGGAGACTGCTTTCCCCCCCACCCCCCCCACCCCCATGTTCCACTCTGCCTAATTGTGATACTCTCTCTCTCTCTGTCAAATAAATAAATATATAAAATCTTAAAAAAAGAAAGATATATGACAAAAGTCTTGTATCCATAATGCCTTTTTATTTTGTTCTTATTTTTCTAGGTTTTTGAGAAGGAAGTTTAGATTAATTTGAGACTTTTCCTTGTGCATGTATTTAGTGGTGTAAATTTCTCAATATTGCACTAGCTGTGTCCTACATGGTTTGAAATTTTGTATGCCCTTTTCATTCAGTACAATGTATTTTTTTAAAGGAGATGGAGAGAAATGAGTTGGGGGAAATCGGAGAGGGAGACAACCATGAAAGACTGTGGACTCGGACAAAAAACCTGAGGGTTTTGGAGGGGAGGGGTGTAGGGAGTTTGGGGAGCCTAGTGGTGGGTATTATGGAAGGTACTTATTGCATGGAGCACTGGGTGTGATGCATAAACAATGAATTCTGGAACACTGAAAAGAAATAAAAAATCAAAATTAAAAAAAAATCTCCTGAGACTTTCTTTTTTTTTATGCATTTATTTTTTTTTTATTTTTTAAATTTTTTAAAATTTATTTTCAGTGTAACAGTATTCATTGTTTTTGCACCACACCCAGTGCTTTATGCAATCCGTGCCCTCTCCAATACCCACCACCTGGTTCCCCCAACCTCCCACCTGAGACTTTCATTTTATCCTAGATTAAAAATATATTGTTTCCAAATATTTGGAGATTTTCACATTATCTTCCTATTTATTTCCACTTTGATTCCATTGTGGTTGGAGGACACATTCTGTATGATTTCAATTCTTGTATATTACCAGATATTTTATTTATGGCCTAGTTTTTTATCTCTCTTGATGGAACTTCTTTGAAAATTGAAAGAAAATGTGCATTCTGCTCTTGGTTAGTGGAATATTCTATAAATGTCAATTGGATAGAGTCATTTGATATTGTTGATTTTTTTTCTGATTTTCTTGTTTGTTCTATCAATTTTTGACAGAGAGGGGTTGAAGTCTTTGATAATAACTGTGTAATTCAATTTCTCTTTTGTTTCATATGTTTCAAACATGTGTGGTTCTGTTTCTTGTTGCCTATATACATTTAGAATTGCTGTCCTTCCTGTAGATAGGTCTTACATGGCAGTAGGAGAGTAAGAAAGCTCCCTGGGGTCCTTATTATAAGGCATTAAACCCATACAGGGCTCCACTTTCATGGTCTAAATACCCCTTAAACTTTCTGCCTCCTAATACCATAACTTTGGTGATTAGGTTTCAACATATAAATTTGGCGGGACACAAACATTCAGTCCACTGCACTGTCCACTCTTCAGATCTCAAGAGAGATATCAGGAAAGACAATTCTGAACTATACAGAAAGTCAGGCTTTTTTCTCTCATACATGCCTGATATAAATCCTTCATAGAATTTGTCATAATCTGTAGGAGTTATGGGAATATAAGAAGGATGTATTGTTTCCCTTTTCCACTTAAAAGTAAGTTCCATGAGGGCAGGAACTGTGCCTGTATTATTTGTAGCTGTATATTCAGTGCTGAGCATGGTCTCTGGTATCCAGCAAATAGTCACTGATTGAAATTAATATTTATTTCCAATAATAATATAAAGATATATACATTGTTATCTCATAAAATAATATTTTATATTGTATTAAAATATGAAAATGATAGATATGAAAGAGTTTGTTGATTTGCTTGCATGTACAAGTAATGGATCATTTAGTCACACAAAAATTCTCAAAAAAGTTCATAATTTATTAATCTCTATTCTATTCTAAGATTCACCTGTGAACCTATATCATAAAGTACAATACCACTTATTTTCCAGTTGAAATAATTTGTAATCCGCTTAGGAAAACATAATATTAGGCTTATCACCAAGTGGATAATACCGTTTATTCTACCTCGTATTGAATACATACATACATACATAACTCTGGTATGGTGAAAAAAATGACATCCAGTATAAACTTGTTAAATTTTTTAATTATTAATTTTATTTAAATTTAATTAGCCAAGTATAGTATGTCATTGGTTTTTGATACAATGTCAATGATCTATCAGTTCAGTATAACACCCAGTGCTCCTCCCATCACATGCCCTCATGTCCCCATACCAGACTCCCTTTCCACAACCTTCAGTTTATTTCCCAGAGTCAAGAGTCTCATATGGTTTTTCTCCCTCTCTGAGTTCTTCCCGGTCAGTTTTCCCTCCCTTTCCCTATTACCCTCTGCATTATTCCTTATGTTGCACATATGAGTAAAAACATATGATAATTGTGTTTTTCTGATTGACTTATTTCACTTAAAATAATACCCTCCAGTTCCAATGCAAATAGTAGGTATTCATTCTTTCTGATGGCTGAGTAATAGTCCATTATAATACGAACAGCTCTACTTTATCCATTCATCCAGTGAAGGACATCTTGGCTCCTTCTGTATTCTGGCTATTGTGGACATTGCTGCTATGAACATTGGGGTGCACGTACTCCTTCTTTTCACTACATCTGTATCTTTGGGGTAAACTTGTTTAATTTTAAATTCTTAGTTGTGTTGCCCTTCTTTGTTATCACATTTGTGAACTATGCAATAGCAACAACAGCAACAGACTAAAGAAGAAAAAAGGGTAAAGTGGAGAAGTGGATTAGAAAGTGGAAAGGCAGAGGTAATGTATCTCTGAATGCCAATCTTCCTAGCTTAGAACCAGCAAAGTAAGTATTATTAAATATTTGTTATATTCAACCAAGGCCACAAAATTAAGAAGGGGAAGATGGAGAAAATGCGGTATAAAAAGAAGCACTAGTGAAGTAGATGTGGGAGCAATGAAAAATGAAAATAATTATGAGTGGAAGAATGAATGAAAAATACAACAATCAGAGATTTTGAACCGTTGTATTTTCATTATCATTTGTTTCCATGATTTTTTTCAATTCTTCTTTAATTTCCCAGTTGACCCATTCATTCCTTAGAAGGATGCTGTTTAGTCTCCATGTATTTGGGTTCTTTCCAAACTTTTTTTTGTGGTTGAGTTCTAGCTTTAGAGCATTGTGGTCTGAAAATATGCAGGGAATGATCCCAATCTTTTGATACCGGTTGAGTCCTGATTTAGGACCGAGGATGTGATCTATTCTGGAGAATGTTCCATGTGCACTAGAGAAGAATGTGTATTCTGTTGCTTTGGGATGAAATATTCTGAATATATCTGTGATGTCCATCTGGTCCAGTGTGTCGTTTAAGGCCTTTATTTCCTTACTGATCTTTTGCTTGGATGACCTGTCCATTTCAGTGAGGGGAGTGTTAAAGTCCCCTACTATTATTGTATTATTGTTGATGTGTTTCTTTGATTTTGTTATTAATTGGTTTATATAGTTGGCTGCTCCCACGTTGGGGGCAAAATCTCTGGGACACAACAAAGGCAGTCCTGAGAGGAAAATATATAGCAGTACAAGCCTTTCTCAAGAAACAAGAAAGGTCTCAGGTACACAACCTAACCCTACACTAAAGGAGCTGGAGAAAGAACAAGAAAGAAACCCTAAGCCCAGCAGGAGAAGAGAAATCATAAAGATCAGAGCAGAAATCAATGAAATAGAAACCAAAAAAACAATAGAACAAATCAACAAAACTAGGAGCTGGTTCTTTGAAAGAATTAATAAAATTGATAAACCCCTGGCCCGACTTATCAAAAAGAAAAGAGAAAGGACCCAAATAAATAAAATCATGAATGAAAGAGGAGAGATCACAACTAACACCAAAGAAATACAAACTATTATAAGAACATACTATGAGCAACTCTATGGCAATAAATTTGACAATATGGAAGAAATGGATGCATTCCTAGAAACATATAAACTACCACAACTGAACCAGGAAGATATAGAAAGCCTGAACAGACCCATAACCAGTAAGGAGATCGAAACAGTCATTAAAAATCTCCAAACAAACAAAAGCCCAGGGCCAGACGGCTTCCCGGGGGAATTTTACCAAACATTTAAAGAAGAACTAATTCCTATTCTCCTGAAACTGTTCCAAAAAATAGAAATGGAAGGAAAACTTCCAAACTCATTTTATGAGGCCAGCATCACCTTGATCCCAAAACCAGACAAGGATCCCACCAAAAAAGAGAGCTATAGACCAATATCCTTGATGAACACAGATGCGAAAATACTCAACAAAATACTAGCCAATAGGATTCAACAGTACATTAAAAAGATTATTCACCACGACCAAGTGGGATTTATTCCAGGGCTGCAAGGTTGGTTCAACATCCGCAAATCAGTCAATGTGATACAACACATCAATAAAAGAAAGAACAAGAACCATATGATACTCTCAATAGATGCTGAAAAAGCATTTGACAAAGTACAGCATCCCTTCCTGATCAAGACTCTTCAAAGTGTAGGGATAGAGGGCACATACCTCAATATCATCAAAGCCATCTATGAAAAACCCACCGCAAATATCATTCTCAATGGAGAAAAACTGAAAGCTTTTCCGCTAAGGTCAGGAACACGGCAGGGATGTCCATTATCACCACTGCTATTCAACATAGTACTAGAGGTCCTAGCCTCAGCAATCAGACAACAAAAGGAAATTAAAGGCATCCAAATCGGCAAAGAAGAAGTCAAATTATCACTCTTCGCAGATGATATGATACTATATGTGGAAAACCCAAAAGACTCCACTCCAAAACTGCTAGAACTTATACAGGAATTCAGTAAAGTGTCAGGATATAAAATCAATGCACAGAAATCAGTTGCATTTCTCTACACCAACAGCAAGACAGAAGAAAGAGATATTAAGGAGTCAATCCCATTTACAATTGCATCCAAAACCATAAGATACCTAGGAATAAACCTAACCAAAGAGACACAGAATCTATACTCAGAAAACTATAAAGTACTCATGAAAGAAATTGAGGAAGACACAAAGAAATGGAAAAATGTTCCATGCTCCTGGATTGGAAGAATAAATATTGTGAAAATGTCTACGCTACCTAAAGCAATCTACACATTTAATGCAATTCCTATCAAAGTACCATCCATCTTTTTCAAAGAAATGGAACAAATAATGCTAAAATTTATATGGAACCAGAAAAGACCTCGAATAGCCAAAGGGATATTGAAAAAGAAAGCCAACGTTGGTGGCATCACAATTCCGGACTTCAAGCTCTATTACAAAGCTGTCATCATCAAGACAGCATGGTACTGGCACAAAAACAGACACATAGATCAATGGAACAGAATAGAGAGCCCAGAAATAGACCCTCAACTCTATGGTCAACTAATCTTCGACAAAGCAGGAAAGAATGTCCAATGGAAAAAAGACAGCCTCTTCAATAAATGGTGCTGGGAAAATTGGACAGCCACATGCAGAAAAATGAAATTGGACCATTTCCTTACACCACACACAAAAATAGACTCAAAATGGATGAAGGACCTCAATGTGCGAAAGGAATCCATAAAAATCCTTGAGGAGAACACGGGTAGCAACCTCTTCGACCTCTGCCGCAGCAACATCTTCCTAGGAACAACGCAAAAGGCAAGGGAAGCAAGGGCAAAAATGAACTATTGGGATTTCATCAAGATCAAAAGCTTTTGCACAGCAAAGGAAACAGTTAACAAAATCAAAAGACAACTGCCAGAATGGGAGAAGATATTTGCAAACGACATATCAGATAAAGGACTAGTGTCCAGAATCTATAAAGAACTTAGCAAACTCAACATCCAAAGAACAAATAATCCAATCAAGAAATGGGCAGAGGACATGAACAGACATTTCTGCAAAGAAGACATCCAGATGGCGAATAGACACATGAAAAAGTGCTCCATATCACTCGGCATCAGGGAAATACAAATCAAAACCACAATGAGATATCACCTCACACCAGTCAGAATGGCTAAAATCAACAAGTCAGGAAATGACAGATGCTGGCGAGGATGCAGAGAAAGGGGAACCCTCCTACACTGTTGGTGGGAATGCAAGCTGGTGCAGCCACTCTGGAAAACAGCATGGAGGTTCCTCAGAATGTTGAAAATAGAACTGCCCTATGACCCAGCAATTGCACTATTGGGTATTTACCCTAAAGATACAAATGTAGTGATCCAAAGGGGCACATGCACCCGAATGTTTATAGCAGCAATGTCCACAATAGCCAAACTATGGAAAGAACCTAGATGTCCATCAACAGATGAATGGATCAAGAAGATGTGGTATATATACACAATGGAATACTATGCAGCCTTCAAAAGAAACGAAATCTTGCCATTTGCGACAACATGGATGGAACTAGAGCGTATCATGCTTAGCGAAATAAGTCAAGCAGAGAAAGACAAGTGTCATATGATCTCCCTGATATGAGGAAGTGGTGATGCAACATGGAGGCTTAAGTGGGTAGGAGAAGAATAAATGAAACAAGATGGGATTGGGAGGGAGACAAACCATAAGTGACTCTTAATCTCACAAAACAGAGGGTTGCTGGGGTGAGGGGGTTTGGAAGAAGGGGGTGGGATTATGGACATTGGGGAGGGTATGTGCTTTGGTGAGTGCTGTGAAGTGTGTAAACCTGGTGATTCACAGACCTGTACCCCTGGGGATAAAAATATATGTTTATAAAAAATAAAAAATTAAAAAAAAATACAACAATCAGTGGAAGGATGCATTATGTAATATATTCTATGAATTGTAAAACCCTCAAATAATTTGTGTTTTTTCTAGGCTACATTAATGTAATGAATTTGTATCCTAAGAAGAATTGGTCAAAGTTACTTTTAATTTGATGAAGTGTCTATGGAAAGTAACTTTATTTCTCTATTAGAATATAGAAGGACATAGTTTATCAGTCATTGTGTTTCTATGATATTAATATCATTACTAAAAAATGCCTTAAACACTCTATACGCATTCTTCTACACAGCTTACTTTGAGTAAGTGGAATTAGGCTTTTTAACCCACATGAGCTGAAAGATTTCTAGATTTGAGTGCATCTTTCATCTTCCCTGTGTTGTAAGGATAAATCAATAAAATAGCTTTTGTACCTGCACAAGTTGGAATGATTTAAGAAAAAGGGATTTTTACCCTTTTGTTGCTGATGTCACTGTGATAGAAGCTCTGGAGAAACCACATTTTCAACCATATTCTCATGATGAAGTGGTGAGAGAGTGAGAGATGGATCACCAAGATCCCTTCTCTGTCACAGCTACAAACAGAAAGGAGCAACAGTTATTCATTCTTATAAGTAAAGATACTAACAGCCCCCCTCTGTGAATGTGATTATAAAATTCATTCCTCTATGACATGCATAAATTTCCTAGAATCCCTGTAGAGCCTTCTAGTGTGACTTGCAAGAAACATTTGAAGTGGTTTTTGTATTTGTTCAGAGACTTCTGCTCAGTGTTAATACTCCTTACATCTGCAGTTATGGTAAAATTCTACTTACATGTACACACAGAAACACAAACATGTTTTGGTCCTTTCTAAAGCCTTGCTCAGTTTAATATTAGCTTAAATATAGTTGGCCTTAAGGTAAATTCAAGGTGGAGTCTGTTTCATTTTAGAGTTATATTTTTAAAAGATGTATCAATAACCATTCAGTTTGAGTTGATCAATAGCAATAAGGATTTTACTGATAAGGTACACAGTGCCCAACTCAGAAGAAAAGACTGGAATATTACCAGCAACTAGAGATTAACTATTTAACTTCCAGATATTACATACTGAATATGTAGAATAGACATAGAAACATTTTACGTAGGGTCAGAAGGAAATAGAATTATCAACAGTCATTGTGTTCAGTCATCTATCACAGAGATATCAAAGCTGAAACTTAGTTTCTTTAGATAAGTAAGTATATTATGGGATTTAATTATATAGTGTACTTAAAATGATTCATACTTCATGGAAAATGTTTGTAAAGTTTGAAAAATATCCAAAATCTTATGCAAAATTTGCTTTGAATATATGCAATATTCTGAGTAGAGTGTTTATAATCTTAATCCAATTGTCTTTGTGTTCATAAACCCCAAATCCCAGGGTTAAAGAGCCCTGTACTAAAGCATTTGGGATTCAGAAGCACCATTCTTACAAAATATTAAAGGGATAAGAATGTATATTGACAAGAAGAATTTAGTACATTAGAAATGTCAGTACTCAAAGGAAGGAAGCATTTATAAAATGGAGTCACCCAGAAAACCAACATTAAAAGATGAAGAAGAAAAATAAAAAACTTGACTAAACAGCTATTTATACAAAGATGCTTCTTTCATTAGACTGTTTGACATTAACTAGTATTATAAAGTTATGTGACCAATGTGCCCATTATCACCTCCTTGACACAATTATGAGATGAGACTTACCTCCGTTTTCTTGTTCTAACAACAAGCATGACTCTATATCCACTGCATAGTTCTTACTTCAAGAATAAGAAGAACTTGTCCAGCATCCTCCTACTGCACACATGTGCTCCTAACACACTTGCAGAGAAACACCCACACTTCTGCATTTTCATTTTAGCATTGTGATCATTTAGCACACAACTGGTCACATGTTAGTCGTTCGTTAAACTCTGATGCATCAAATTGATACATTAAAGGGAAGTCTCAATATGCATAGTTCACATACACTTATTGTTATCCCAGATACAGAGAGATCTTGATTCCTTAGGAGTGTTGCCACAATTAGGACATCCAGACTGCTGGTAAAATTTAGAGTTAATGCTTATCATAACATTAGCATTGGCAGTATCTTTCAAATAAAGCATGAAATAGATCTTGTAATGTCTTCAGATGCATACATTATGATAAACATGTTAAAGGGACAGTATTGCCTCTTTTTGTCTATAAATGAATAAAACACACCTATGTTTTACTTCTTGACACAAGAGATGTACTTTTAGGTAACATATCACCAACATTAGATGTTTTCTGGAATTGTATTGAAATATCCTAAACCTCAGTTAAGACTTAAAGTGCCTATCAAAAAAAGGCAAATGATAAAAAACTTGCTATGGGAAATTGGAGTATACTCTAATCTTGAAAGAAATCACAGCTAATATCAGCTATAAAGAGTTGATAAAGTCATAAAGAATGTGACATTATCCTGAAATTTTTAATTTTTTACTAATATATGTTATATTTGAGAGGTAAAAAATGTTCAAAGTATTGTTATCTATCAACAAAATAAAATTCAGAAAGCTGACTCTAGTAAGTTTCAAGATATGGCTTTATGTCCATTAATTTCAAGATCCCAACTACGATTTTCTGTAGACTACCATACAATAAGTGTAATATAAATAAGTAATGAAGGAGACCCAACAAAAACTTACTCAGCTTTACTGTGTGCTGTATACTAGAAAGACACCTGCCGTGTATCATCTCCAATAACTCCATCAGGTGACACAGCAGTCTGTTTTCAGTAGTTTGGGTGCAATCATAGAACTAAAGCCAATTCAATAATTCCAAGGGGGAAAAGAACCATACAAATAATAGTTTACTAAAGGAATTGCAGTTTACAGAATCTTGGCATGCTCAGCACAAAAAAATAAGAGTGTTGCCAACATCTGGGGGCAGCTGCTGAAAAGACAAAGCAGCAGATACTGAATCCCTCACTGTACAAAAGCAATGGTTTCTCAAAATCACACCCAGAAACTGCTGCAATTCTCCAAAATCTCTGAAAAACTTCACGCCAACCAATTCAAGATACTGCTGCCAAATAAGTAGAAAACAAAAACTCAGTGAGAATTCTCTGTGAATGTCACATCTGGCCACAGTTGCCTCTGTTCCAGCCCATCTCATGCAAAGCTTTAATTTGATGCACATCCGTGGCTTGCTGTGTTTGATAGCATCCAATTCATGATGGGCTTCTCTAAATGTCATGGTGTCTTGAGAGTTAAGGATGAATATTCAGTTTTTGCAAGGGTCCAGCACCAACCTTTAGCTATTAATCACAAGGTAGGGAGATATCTGCAGACCACAACATGGATTTGCTTCAAGGTACAAAATAGACTTGCTATAGACACTTCAAGAATCCTTGGACCCATTGAGTCAAATACTGAAGGCAGAATAGCTACCATAGAAACTTTGACCTATTCCAAACTTATAATTTTTTGGGGAAATGTGTCAGGGTAGTAAGTCCAAACAAATTGTAGGTTTGCTGCTGAAATTCAGAGATGCAGCAGGTATGCGTCTTTTCTGTGGATATGTAAATATGGTGTTCATCTTGAAGACAATATATTGACATGCATTATAGCACTGAAGCCATACAGTCTTTGAATGTCCCCTCATAGTCATGTGATATATTTCTGAGTGTCTGGCATACATTTATTTTCTAAGGATCTATTCTATATGGTAACTCCAACTGAGCAGGTCCAATCAGAATGATTTTTGTCAAAATAGTAGATAAGCCTGAATGATTTGAGATAGAGAGCTGAAGAGTTCATACAGCTCTGACTTAAGACACTGAAGATTTGATTCTGTCCTGGCCAAGAAAAGACAAACTTCCTTTCAGAGTCTTTCAGTAAATACAGAGAAAAGAGCATTCTCAAGATCAATAGCAACATACTAAGTACTTAGCACTCTTTTTATTTACTTTGGAGCAGAATCTTCTATTTGAGTCACTGATTGTTTCTTTTATTGTTGGACATTTGGAAAAGGTGAAGGAAAGTATGCTGGTGAGGGTGAAACAAATGAACAAGTGCTACCTCCTCTTGGAAATGGAGAGAAGAATGAGTCAGATAGGGGATCAAAGAATCAGAGGCAGACTTTTAAAGCCATATCTAAAAAAGTTAAAAGTAATAAAATTTGTTTTAGTAATATATTATACTTAATCCATCAAAACTGCCATCTAAACATGTAGTCAATAAAATAATTATTATCAAAATATTTTTACATTCTTTTGTATAATACTAATATTTTGAACTGCAGGGTATATTCCATAGTTAAAAAATATCTCAAATAGAATGCTAAAGTTTCATAGGAAGAAATTGATTTGTATTCTATATTGTTTTAGTTTTAAAATTTAATTTATTTACTATTAAAGCAAACTAAAATTTTAATTCCTCAGTTTTACTAACAACATTTTAAGTGCTCAGTAGCTGCATGTGGTTGGCATCTGCCATACTGGATGGTGTGGCTCTGGAATATTTCTCAACAAGCTTCCTATAGCACTTCAGCTCAGGCAGTCCATAAAATAACTGGTTTTTGTGCAAGTTTATACATATCCCATATTAACTATATTTTAATTTATCGAATTATGCCTTCAAAAATTATTTAAAATCTCTCCAGCTATTTATAAATGATAAGTAGTCAAACTGACAGAAGCCTCATACAGACAGATTTTTCTGAAACAGATATTTCAAACATGTGAAATATGGTTAGAAAAACCAAAACCAAGAGTTGGATATTTAACTGACTGTGCCACCCAGCCACCCCATATAATTGAAGGGGTGGCTGGGTGGCACAGTCAATTAAATATCCAACTCTTGGTTTTGGTTCAGGTTGTGATCTCAGGGTGTGGAGATTCAACCTGTGTAGGGCTTCACTTTGGGTCATAATTAAAACAAACAAACAAACAAAAAACAGTTATCTTATGGACTGTCTGATCAGAAGTACTATAGGAAGCTTGTTGAGAAATATTCCAGAGCCACGCCATCCAATATGGCAGAGGCGAACCACATGCAGCTACTGAGCACTTGAACTGTTGTTAGTAAAACTAAGGAATTATTAATTTGGGTCCCCTTTCTTCTTTTGAATTAGTTTGGCCAATGGCTTACCAATCTTATTGATTCTTTCAAAAAACCAGCTTCTCATTTCATTGATATGTTCTACTGTATCTCTAGTTTCTATCTCATTGATTTCTGCTCTAATCTTGATTATTTCCTTTCTTGTGTGTGGGGTTGGCTTAATTTATTGTTGATTGTCCAGTTCTTTAAGGTGTAAGGAAAGTTGGTATATTCTGGGGTTTTCAGTTTTTTTGAGGGAGACTTGGATAGCTATATATTTCCCCCTTAGGACTGCCTTTGCCATATACCATAGGTTTTAGACAAAAGTGTCTTCATTCTCATTGGTTTCCATGAATTGTTTAAGTTCTTCTTTGATTTCCTGGTTGATCCAAACATTCTTAAGCAGGGTTGTCTTTAGCTTCCAAGTGTTTGAATTCCTTCTGAACTTTTTCTTGTGGTTGAGTTCCAGTTTCAAAGCACTATGGTCTGAGAATATGCAGGGAATAATATCAATCTTTTGGTATCAGTTCAGCACTGATTTGTGGCCCAGTATGTTGTCTATTCTGGAGAAAGTTCCATGTGCACTCAAGAAGAATGAGTATTCTGTTGTTTTAGGGTGGAATGTTCTGTTATATCTATGAGGTCCATCTGGTCCAATGTGTCATTCAATGCTCTTGTTTCTTGATTGATTTTCTGTTTGGATGATCTATTACTGAGAGTGGCATGTTAAGATACCCTCTATTAATATATTCATATCAATATGACTCTTTATCTTGATTAACAGTTGTGTTATGTAGTTGGCTGCTCCCATATTGGCGGCATAAATATTTACAATAGTTAGACCTTCTTCGTGGATAGACCCTTTAAGGATAATGTAGTGTCCTTCTTTATCTCTGTCTACAGTCTTTAGTTTAAAATCTAATTTATCTGACATGAGAATCACTATCCCAGCTTTCTTTTGATGCCCATTGGCATGAAAGATTCTTCTCCATCTCTTCACATTCAGTCTGACTGTATCTTTAGGTACCAAATGGATCTCTTTTAGATAACATATGGATGGGCACTTTCATTTTATCCAATCTGCAACCCTGTGCTGTTTTATGGGAGTGTTTAGGCCTTTCACATTGAGAGTAATTATTGAAAGATACGTTTTTATTGACATCATTTTGCCTGTGAAGTCCTTGTTTCTGTAGTTTGTCTCTGTACATTTCTGTTCTATGGCACTCTTGCGTTCTTTCTTCTTATCTCAAAGATACAGATATAGTGAAAAGAAGGACCATCTGTACCCCAACGTTCATAACAGCAGTGGACACAGCCACCAAACTGTAGAAAGAGCCAAGATATCTTTCAACAGATGAATGGATAAAGAAGATATGGTCCATATATATAATGGAGTATTATGCCTCCATCAGAAAGGATGGATACCCAACTTTTGTATCAACATGAATGGGACTGGAAGAGATTATGTTGAGTGAAATAAATCAAGCAGAGTCAATTATCATATGGTTTTGCTTATTTGTGGCATAAGGAATAATACAGAGGACACTGGGAGATGGAGAGGAGAAGGGGGATTGAGAGATGGGGGAAATCAGAGAGGGAGACAAACCATGAGAGATTGTGGACTCTGAGAAACAAATTGAAGGTTTCAGAGTCGGGGTTAGGGGGTTGGGGGGTTGGGTGAGCCTGGTGGTGGGTATTAAGGAGGGTACATTTTGCATGGAGCACTGGTGAAGGTTTCAGAGGGAGGGGTGAAGGCTTTGGGGGGTTGGGGAGCCTGGTGGTGGGAATTAAGGAGGGTACGTTTTGCATGGAGCTCTGGGTGTGGTGCCTAAACAATGAATTTTGGAACACTGAAAAAAAATAAAAAAACAAGAATTAAAATTTTAGTTTGCTTTAATATTAAATAACTTAAATTTAAAAACTAAAACAATTAGAATACAAATTAAGTATTTCCCATTTAATTTGACATGCCTTTTGAGATATTCTGCTTAAGACTTTCTCTCCCTCTGCATTCCCCTCTCTGTGCACGAGCTCTCTTCCTTTCTAAAATAAAATAAATATAACTTTTTAAGAAATGAAAATTAAAATGGTTTAGTTGTTAAGACTACTGAATTTTATTAGTAAAATTCAGGACACAACACACAAGCTTTATAAATTAACATGAGAGTAGTTTAAAAGCATAAAAATGCACATTTATGTAAACATGTATACATAGATACATAGTGGTGTGTATGCTAATATGCACATTGTCTTATTTTTTTTTTTTTTAGAAAGTCGTTTTTTTTTTTTTTTTAAGATTTTATTTATTTATTTGTCAGAGAGAGAGTGAGTGAGAGCGAGCATAGGCAGACAGAGTGGAAGGCAGAGTCAGAGGGAGAAGCAGGCTCCCTGTGGAGGGCAAGGAGCCTGATGTGGGACTCGATCCCAGGACGCTGGGATCATGACCTGAGCCGAAGGCAGCTGCTTAACCAACTGAGCCACCCAGGCATCCCTGCACATTGTCTTATTAAACATTTATGGTATACCTGAATTCTCATCACTAGTGTTGCATACAGCCATTTGGATTATAATTCAATTATGCTAACTTTCCCTAAATTTTCTTTTCAGCACAAACTTTATTTTCTCCATTAACTTTATAAAATAAAGTAATGGTAATCAAATAGGCATTAATCCTCAGCCAGTGTGGATGACTTAATCATGGCCTCACATCCTCATTTACATTTTTATTCCATCTATAACATTCAATAGCAGTTATAGTCTTATCTGGTAAAAAATGAACTCTCACCTGATAAAAGAGATAACCTCAACCTCAAAACGGCTATGAGGTTCAAGAACCTCAACTTAAATGTACAGTAGTATTCACCAATTATATTAGTTCTAAGAAAGGAAAATATGTGGGCATACATGAAATAATCAAATTTTTAAAATGTCCATTTTGCTTGTTATGCAAAAATAACATTTTAAAGGCTTTAAACTTCCTTACTAGGAATAAAACTGTCACGATAACTACTACCGCTTTAAATAGCAAGAAGAGCTAAGATAAAGAAATACAACTTAGAAACACATTAAGAAAAAATTTAGCTGATACTTTATTCATTTAATTTAGTACATTTTTTTAACATAATTTAAACTTAATATACAGGAACATTTATTTGAATATTTTTAAGTGTGCTGATAGAAAGAAATACCATAGCTTGGTTTGTTCATTCTTATCTATTATTTGCATTCTGCTTTCAATAAAATAAAGAGAATTTATATCATGCCAAAACTATATTTGCAGATTTTGGAAAGGAAATGTTTTGCTTTTCCATGGCAGTATAAAAACAAAAAAAATAGAGGGTTCAATTGTGGAACTTTTCTAGATAAATTTGCAATATCATTTTAAAAAATGGAAAATAAAGGCTTTTTTGAGGAGAAAATCATTAAAAATGTATTAGCTCAGTATCCAGAAGTATAAAGTAAAAATGTTTTTGTCCATTCCACCCCCTAAGTAAAACTAAAAGCTATGGACATTATGTGTAAAATAAACACTAAAAAACAAACAAACAAACAAACAAAAAACAGAAGAAAATCTCTGAAAGTAGAAGGCAAATGATTTACTGGCTAGGGATTTCACTGGCCAAGAACCTTAGCATCCAACGACTGACTGGATAGTGCATTTCCTGGGTTACTGGTTTCTATATCATTGACTTCAAGCTGAAGCAAGGAGCACCTGAAAATGTCTATGGGTGAAGACAAAAGTGGCCCAGTCTAGTCAAAGGGGCAGCAAAGGGGTAACCTGACACAATGTAACCAAACATTATAAATGAAACTATGAAACTGTGACCCCACCACCAGTCCCAAGAGCAAAGGCCAAGTGGGTAGACTAAACCTTAGTTATAGGGCATGGCAGCTAAATGGTTGATTTCTGCGTCTTCCAAACCCAGTGGCAACCTTACT
The DNA here is from genome assembly GCF_964662115.1 of Mustela nivalis. NCBI lineage: Eukaryota > Metazoa > Chordata > Mammalia > Carnivora > Mustelidae > Mustela > Mustela nivalis. The sequence continues at coordinate 68,978,418 of NC_139034.1, forward strand.
AGGAATGATCACCTCCAGTGATATTTACCAACCATCAGGATGCCCTTCCTTTCTCATAAGCACTATATTTATTTTATAATTATAACACCATTTATTTTCTCATAATAATTGTGTAATAGTGGTCTGAATTATTTTTCCTATTTAAAAGATAAATGTATTTTTAAATTAATATAAGTGTGCCTTCTCTTTAAGAATTGATACAGATATCAAAATCTTTCATAGAATTTGAGAAAGTGAGAGCAAATTTAATATACCATTCATCCATTCATTCAAAAATATTTTTTTTAATGGAACAACATTTTATTTATTTATTTATTTAATGAACATATGATATATTTTTATCCCCAGGGGTACAGGTCTGTGAATTGCCAGGTTTACACACTTCACAGCACTCACCAAAGCACATACCCTCCCCAATGTCCATAACTCCACCCCCCTTCTCCCAATCTCCCTCCCCCCAGCAACCCTCAGTTTGTTTTGTGAGATTAAGAGTCACTTATGGTTTGTCTCCCTCCCAATCCCATCTTGTTTCATAATTCTTCTCCTACCCACTTAAGCCCCCATGTTGCATCACCACTTCCTCATATCAGGGAGATCATATGATAGTTGTCTTTCTCTGCTTGACTTATTTCGCTAAGCATGATATGCTCTAGTTCCATCCACATTGTCGCAAATGGCAAGATTTCATTTCTTTTGATGGCTGCATAGTATTCCATTGTGTATATATACCACCTCTTCTTTATCCATTCATCTGTTGATGGACATCTAGGTTCTTTCCAATGCACGTGCCCCTTCGGATCACTACATTTGTATCTTTAGGGTAGTGCAATTCCTGGGTCATAGAGCAGTTCTATTTTCAACATTTTGAGGAACCTCCATGCTGTTTTCTAGAGTGATTGCACCAGCTTGCATTCCCACCAACAGTGTAGGAATTTCTCCGCATCCTCGCCAGCATCTGTCATTTCCTGACTTGTTGATTTTAGCCATTCTGACTGGTGTGAGGTGATATCTCATTGTGGTTTTGATTTGTATTTCCCTGATGCCGAGTGATATGGAGCACTTTTTCATGTGTCTGTTGGCCATCTGGATGTCTTCTTTGCAGAAATGTCTGTTCATGTCCTCTGCCCATTTCGTGATTGGATTATTTGTTCTTTGGGTGTTGAGTTTGCTAAGTTCGTATAGATTTTGGACACTAGTCCTTTATCTGATATGTTGTTTGTAAATATCTTCTCCCATTCTGTCAGTTGTCTTTTGGTTTTGTTAACTGTTTCCTTTGCTGTGCAAAAGCTTTTGATCTTGGTAAAATTCCAATAGTTCATTTTTACCCTTGCTTCCCTTGCCTTTGGCGATGTTCCTAGGAAGATGTTTCTGTGGCTGAGGTCGAAGAGGTTGCGGCCTGTGTTCTCAAGGATTTTGATGGATTCCTTTCGCACATTGAGGTCCTTCATCCATTTTGAGTCTATTTTCGTGTGTAGTGTAAGGAAGTGGTACAATTTCATTTTTCTGCATGGGGCTGTCCAATTTTACCAACTCCATTTATCGAAGAGGCTGTCTTTTTTCCATTGGACATTATTTCCTGCTTTGTCGAAGATTAGTTGACCCATTCAAAAATATTTTTATGTGTCTGTTCTGTTCTTTGCTCTTGGACTTGAGTGACATAGGCAAAAATATCTGCTTTTTTGGCACTATGAACAAGTATTACAACAAATAAATTACATGGGATAACAGAAGATGATAATAACTATATAAAAATAATAGAGCATTATATTAAGGATATGGGAGGTAATTTTAAACAGGTAGTCAAAATACATTCCATTGAGTATATGTCATTTGAGCAAAGATATTTGAGTTATGTGAGAAGTCATGAAATATAGAAAACTTCTGATCAGAATTTCTGATGTAAGTTGACATTGCTGTGCATAAACACCTCATTACCAAACACGTAAATTAAACCATAGTGTTGAAAGTATTATTGTTCTTAGGATAGAGGTATTAACTTACCTTCCACATACATACATCTATATATCTACACACACACACACACACACACAATCTATCTATCTATCTACATATATATATATTCATGTCTCTCTATCTATCCACACAATGTACACTCTTGATATATGTCAGGTTTGGCTCAGCAAACCCTGAAGTGGTGAATGAAAGGATTACTCCAGACACCTTAATAGGAGAAAGGAGTGGGCCTGGGGACACTTTAGTGGCAAAAGGCCCCAAGCCAAACTCTGCCTCCAAGTTTATTGTAAATGTTATCAAAACAACAGAGGAGTGTCATGTGATTAGAATAGGCTGTGCTCCTGGTGGGTATGGACAGGGAGTACATGAAGTGCATGGCCACCAAAGATAAATGTTTCTCCTAAGCATTTACTCCTTGAATGAGTGTACTTAGCTATGACAAGGATCTGACTGTTTTCAGCCCAGAAACTTTAAAGGAGGCCCAGTTTTCCAGACACTCCTTTACTTTTCAACTAGTTTCATCCAGGGAGGTGTGTGTTTATTAAATCTTATCTAACCAGGCACATATATATTTCACACACACACAAATGCCCACACACACACATCCACACACACATGTATTTGTTATATATTTTTATTTAATTTTCTGAATAATGCCAAACAGCATTTTATGAGAAAAAAATTAGCAAATTACTAATACAGTGATTTTAACTATGTAGTTTGAATTTACCTAACTTGAACTAATATTGAATATTCATAATAGATTTTGTGATGTGCAAATTGCAACTGCAGAGTGGAAACCAAAGCAAACTAACAAAACAAAGCTTTGGGACTCTTAGATTTGTGTGGTAATTGATATGTTAATTGATGTGAACTAGATTTTAAAATTCTCGACTTTTAAAAAAGTTAATATTTAAAGTACCGGTGGGTATTATGGAGGGCATGTACTGCATGGAGCACTGAGTATGGTCATAAACAATGAATTATGGAACACTGAAAAAAATAAAATTAAGTTTAAAAAAGAATTAAAACATGTTACAGGTGAACATCCTCTTTCTATTTAATTAAGTTACTTTGCAAAATATTAAGATATTCAATTTTGTAGAGATAATGTACTTAAAATGCTGATCAACTAATTAGAGAGATTATTTTTTCCCATGTTTAAAGTGTACTATCACAGACATTAAAGAGGATTTCAGAAGGATTTAAAGTTTAAACAAACTTAAAAGAAAAAAATATAATATTTTTAATAGGTTATTTTAAGCTAATAATAACTTGAAGCAATCGATTATAGGCTGAAACAAATATACACATGAATTAATTTTCAATTGCAATTCTGATTGCAATGTTTCTAGCATATTATATTATCTAATAACACACCCATCACTGAAGAGCTACATGTTTTTGTTTGTTTGTTTGTTTGTTTGTTTGTTTTTTATTTTATTTTTATTTTTTTTTTTTTTAAATATTACTGTTGTAATCATTTTTTTTTTTTTTTTTTTAAGATTTTATTTATTCGACAGAGAGAGATCACAAGTAGGCAGAGAGGCAGGCAGAGAGAGAGAGAGGAGGAAGCAGGCTCCCCAACAAGGAGAGAGCCCGATGCGGGGCTCGATCCCAGGACCCTGGGATCATGACCTGAGCCGAAGGCAGAGGCTTTAACCCTCTGAGCCACCCAGGCGCCCCTGTTTGTTTGTTTTTTAAAGATTTTATTTATTTATTTGACAGAGAGAGATCACAAGTAGGCAGAGAGAGAGGAAGAAGCCGGCTCCCTGCTGAGCAGAGAGCCTGATGCAGGACTCGATCCCAAAACCCTGATATCATGACCTGAGCCGGAGGCAGCGGGAAAAGCTATATGTTTAAAGGGTATGGTAAAACATACTAAGTAAGCTGGTGTGATTTAAAATAAAAATAACAAAAGATAATTTAGCCAACCATTTGTTGTTAAGTCCATAGTCTAAGTAAGTTTTTCAGAACAATTCAGTCTTGTTGGTTCATGACTTCAGTTAATGCTACATCAAGCTGATAGAGGGATATCAGTTTGTTTTATATCACCAAGCAAGAGAATAAACCACATTCATATCCCCAGTCTATCTGCATGTAAGCCAATGTTTCATTCAGTATGACGTCTATTTTTTTTATTAGCATATAATGTATTATTTGCCCCAGGGGTACAGGTCTGTGAATCATCAGACTTACACACTTCACAGCACACACCATAGCACATACCCTTCCCATCATTCAGTACAACTTCTGATTACCTCATTCATTCAAATATAACATTTCTCTGTAAATCCCCCAAATTTTATCAGCAATTTGACATTTATTTTCTAGAATCCACCAACTTCTGTACATTTCTACTTTGCCCTCCTATAATCTTTTTAAATGGAATTTGTTCATAAGCACACACATGCACATACATCCTATTATCTGCAAGACCTGAACTATCAACGCCTTGAAATGAATGTCTTCATGATTTTAATCACGATCCCACTCTTCTTGTCCATAAATACGCTTTATTTGTGCTTCAGCATGTTCAAGATAATATCATTACCCATTTCAAATTTCTCATTTTTAAAAGAAACTCTATGATACATAGCTTTTCTACAATGTAAATAATTCACCTTTCTGCTGTGATTAATCTCTCTAAACTTTCAAAGCATAATTTTTCAACTATTGCCTTTTAGTTTCCCTTCACCAAACTCTTTACATCTGCTATGACTTCTGTGCTCCTTTTTTGCCTATTTTACAAATAATCTTATTTAAGACTCACTTTAAATTAAACTTTTTATTATACCTTTTTATTGACCAACAAATGTGAAAGCAATTTCCTTTACTTGAGAATCATATGGAATGAAAAATAGGTTGTTCATTTTAGTCTCACCTTTACAGCATTGAAATTGGCAAGATTTAAACAGAACATATGGAATGAAGACTGCTCATCATACTGTTCAACCTATTCTCTGTCATGGAAGATGAAAAATCAGGTATATTTTGTGTCTCTCTGAATTTTAAAAGAATCTTCACATCCAACTACAGAGTGAATCAGACCTAGACATATGGACTCCTGGAAAGACGAAAGATGGCAAGCAGTTAAACTAATAATTCAAATAATTGTTTTAATGAGGGCAGGGAAAAATGATTTTCTATTAACAAGATTTGTTTTTTCCTCATATCTAAATCAACCAGTTATAAGTGCATTTATTATGTGATTTTCTGAAGCATGCATTTTGTTAGAGACAAAGAATATTAAGCAATCCTAACATTTATATAATAAACTTAAAATAACCTTTATAGGTGAATAACAAACTAATTTGTAATATTCAGAAGCAGAAATTCAGCGTGTGATTGTGTCTGGGTTGGGATTGATTGATATATATTTTTTTCTAATACACGTTTATTTTTTAGAGCATTTTAGGTTTAGAGAAAAATGGAGCAGAAAATACAGAATTCTCATATACCTCCTTTTCCCTGACCCTCTTCTATCCCCCCCCCCAGTTTCCCTATTATGAACACCCTGCCTTACTATTATATTGATTATCAGATTCAACAAATGAGTAATATCATGTATCCACATTTACAGTATTGTACAAAAAACTTTCACTGTCTGAAAAATCCCCTGTGATCCATCTATTCCTTCTTTCCTCCTTCCCTCCCCCTGAAACCCTGACAACCAATGATATTTTTACTTTCTCTATAGTTTTGCCTTTTTCAGAATATTTGTAATTAGAGCCATATAATATGTAGACTTTGCAGATTGTCTTCCTTACTTTAGAATTCATTCATTTGTGGTTTCTAGATTTTTTTTTTTTCCTGGCTTGAGAGGTTGTTGTTGTTGTTTTTAATATTTAAAAAAAATTTTTTTATAAACATATAATGCATTATTATAATGCATTATTAGACCCAGGAGTACATGTCTGTGAATCGCCAGGTTTACACACTTCACAGCACTCACCATAGCACATACATGCTTGAGAGTTTTTTTTATGGTTTAATTACTTTCCATTGTGTGCACGTATCACAGTTTTAACCGCTCAACATATTGAAAAGTATCTTGGTTATTGACAATTTTTGACAGTTTTTGACAATTATGAATAAAGTTGCTGTAATTGTTCATGTGCAAAGTTTTGGGTGCACAGAAATTTTCAACTCATTTGGATAAATATATAGGAGTGTGATGGATGAATCCTATTGTATGATAATGTTTTGCTTTAGCTTTATAAGAAACTGGCAAACTGTTTACCAAAATGGCTGTATCATTTTGCATTCCCACCAGCAGTGAATGAGAGTTCCTGCGGCTCCATATCCTCAGAAGTATTTGGTGCTATCTATGCTTTGAAGTTAGCCAGTTTAATAGGTTTATAGTGATGACTTGTTTATTTTTTAAAAATTTTTATTTAAATTCTAGCTTGTTAGCATATAATGTAATATTGGTTTCAGAAGTAGAATTTAGTGATTTATCAATTATGTATATAACATCCAGTGCTCAATATAACAAGTACCCTCTTTAATATCCATCACCCTTTTAACCCAACCCCAACCACCTTCCTCCATCAATCCTCAGTTTGTTCTCTATCCTTAAAAGTCTCTCATGGTTTGTTTCCCTCTCTCTCTCTTTTGTTTTTCCTCCCTTCCTCTACATTCATCTGTTTTGCTTCTTAAATTCCACATAGGAATGAAATTTACGGTGTTTGTTTTCTCAATCCTGACTTTTTCACTTAGCATGATATATTCTAGCACCATTCATGTTGTTGCAAAGGCAAGTTTTCATTCCTTTTGATGATTCCTTTTGATTCCATTGATGGCTCACATCTCAAAAATTGTTTATCCATTCATCAGTCAATAAACATTTGGGCTCTTTTCATAATTTGGTTATTGTTAATAATGCTGCTATAAACCTATAAACATCACGTTACATGTACCTTTTCGAATCTGTATTTTTCTTTCCTTTGGATGAATACCTACTAGTGCAATTGCTGGGTCATAGGGTAGTTCTATTTTTAACTTTTTGAGGAACCTCTATACTATTCTCCAGAGTGGCTGTATCAGTTTTCATTCCCACCAACAGCATAAGAGGGTTCCCCTTTCTCCTTTCCTTGCCAACATCTGTTTTTTCTCATGTTGTTAATTTTAGCCATCTGACCAGAGGGTGATAGTATCTCATTGCGATTTTGACTCGTATTTCCCTGGTGAGTGATGTTAAGTATATCTTCATGTGTCTATTAGTCATCTGGATGTTTTCACTGGAAAATGTCTGTTCATTATTAACTGAATTATTTTTGGGGGGTGTTGAGTTTGATAAGTTCTTTATAGATTTTAGATACTAAACAATTATCAGATATCCATTTGTAAATATCTTCTCCAATTCCATAAACTGCCTTTTGGTTCTGTTGAGTGTTTCCTGGAAGAAATGGACAAATTCATAGAAACATACAAACTACCAAAAACCATTTGAACAGATCCATAACCAGCAAAGAAATTGAGTCAGTAATTAAAAATCTTCCAACAGATAGATGGCTTTCCAGGGGAATTCTACCAAACATTTAAAGAAGAGTTAACACCCATTCTTCTCAAACTGTTCCAAAAAAATAGAAATGGAAGGAAAACCTCCAGGTTCATTTTATGAGGTAAGCACTGCCTTGATTTCAAAATCAAAGACCCCTCAAAAAAAGGGGAATTACAAACCAATATCCCTGATGAACATGGATGCAGAAGTTCTCAACAAGATACTAGTGTATAGAATACAGCAGTACATAAAAAAAGTTATTCACCATGGGGTGCCTGGGTGACTCAGTGGGTTGAGTGACTGCCTTCGGCTCAGGTCATGATCCCAGACTTCCGGGTTCGAGTCCTGCATCTGGCTCCCCGCTCCTTGGGGAGTCTGCTTCTCCCTCTGACCTTCTCCTCTCTCATGCTCTCTCTCACTCATTCTCTCTCAAATAAATAAATAAAAATATTTTTAAAAAATTATTCACCATGATCAAGTGGGATTTATTCATGGGCTTTGCCAGTGTCTAGAAATCAATTAACATTATATATCACATTAATAAAAGAAAAAAACCATATGATCCTTTCAATAGATACAGAAGAGGCATTTGACAAATTTGCAAATATAGCATTCATTCTTTTTTTTTTTTTAAAGATTTTATTTATTTATTTGACAGAGATTACAAGTAGGCAAAGAGGCAGGCAGAGAGAGAGGAGGAAGCAGGCTTCCCGCTGAGCAGAGAGCACGATGCGGGGCTAGATCCCAGGACCCTGGGATCATGACCTGAGCTGAAGGCAGAGGCTCAACCCACTGAGCCACCCAGGCACCCCTAGCATCCATTCTTGATGAAAATCCTCAACAAAGTAGGGATAGAGGGAACATATCTCAACATCGTAAAGGACATATACAAAAGACTCACATCTAATATAATCTTCAATGGGGAAAAACTGAGAGCTTTTTCTCATTGTCAGGAGCAAGACAGGATTGTCCATTCTCACCCTTAATATTTAACATAGTACAGAAAGACTTAGCCTCAGCAATCAGACAACAAAAAGAAATAGAAGACCTCCAAGTTTGCAAGGGAAAGTCAAACTTGCACTATTTGCAGATGACATGATACTCTATATAGAAAACCTGAAAAACTTCACCAAAAAAGTGCTAGAACCAATACATGAATTCAGCAAAGTCACAGGATAGAAAATCAATGTACAGAAATCTATTGCATTTCTACATACCAATAATGAAGCAGCAGAAAAAAGAAATCAAGGAATCCATTACCTTTACAATTGCACCAAAAACACTAAGTTACTTAGAAACACTAAAGAACACTTACAAAAGAAATTGAAGTTTACATGAAGAAATGGAAAAACATTCTATGATCATGGATATGAAGAACAAACATTCTAAAATGTCTATTCTACCCAAAGCTATCTACATATTTAACCCAATCCTTATCAAAATACCACAGCAGGGGTGTCTGGGTGGCTTAGTTCCTTAAGCCACTGCCTTGGGCTCAGGTCATGATCCTGGAGTCCCTGGGCTGAGTCACACATCAGGCTCTCTGCTCAGCAGGGAGTCTATTTCTCCCAGTGACCTTTCTCCACTCACGCTCTCTCTCATTCTTTCTGTCTCTCTGTCAAATAAATAAAATAAAATCTTAAAAAAAAATCAACAGCATTTTTCACAAAGTTAGAACAAAGAATCCTAAAATTTGTATAGAACCACAAAGGAGTCCTAGGAGCCAAAGAAATCTGGAAAGAAAGAAAAAAAAAGCAAATCTGGAGATTTTACAATTCTTGACTTCCAGGTATATTACAAAGCTATAGTGATCAAGACAGTATAGTACTGGCACAAAACAAGACACATAGATCAATGGGACAAAATAGAAAACCCAGAAATGTTCCCACAACCATATGGTCAACTAATCTTCAATGAAGCAGGAAAGAATATCCAATGGGAAAAACACCATTTCTTCAATAAATGTGTTAGGAAAATCGGACAACATGCAAAAGAATGAAGGTGGACCATTCCTTTTACCATATAGAAAAATAAATTAAAAATGGATGAAAAACCTAAATGTAAGACAGGAAACCATCGAAATTTTAGAGAACACAGTCAGCAAATTCTTTGACTTTGGCCATAGCAACTTCTTACTAGACAGGACTTTGGAGGTAAGAGAAACAAAAGCAAAAGTAGCTATTGGGTTTTCATCAAGATAAAAAGCTCCTACATAGGGGCGCCTGGGTGGCTCAGTGGATTAAAGTCTCTGCCTTCAGCTCAGGTCATGATCCCAGAGTCCTGGGATTGAGCCTCATATCGGGCTCTCTGCTCAGTGGGTGCCTGCTTCCTCCTCTCTCTCTCTCTCTCTCTCTCTCTCTATTTGCCTGCCTCTCTGCCTAATTGTGATCTCTGTCAAATAAATAAATAAAATCTTAAAAAAAAAAAAAAAAGCTCCTGCACAGTGGTATCTCATTTTTTAAGTTGACATTCCCGATGATAGATGTTATTGAATACTTTTTTATGTGCTATTTACCATCTGTATATTTTGTTTGGTGAAATTTCTGTTCATTTTTTTATTGATTGGGTTTATTTTTGTTTATTTTGTTGTTTTTTATTGTTGAGTTTCAAGAATTCTTTATTTTGAATGCAATTCCTTTATCAGGTATGTTTTGCAAATATTTTGGGCAATCTGTGGTTTGTCTTGTCTTTCTCTTGAAATAGTTTTTCATATAGCAAAATTTTTTTGGATTTTAATGAGCTCTGTCATCAATTCTGACTTTCATAGATTGTCTTTCAGTATTATATCTAAAAAGTCATTGCTAAACCCAAAGTCACCTGTATATTTTCTTATGTTATCTTCAAGAAACTTCATAGATTCTGTTTACACTTAGTTCTATAATATACTTAGTTAATTTTTTGAAAGATGCATCTAACTATATGTTTTATATTTTAACCTATGAATAATTTATTACAATTACATGGTTATATTCATTTTTTGCACATAGATTTCCAATGGTTTCAGAACCACTTATTGGAAGGTTATATTTTTTCTACATTTAATTGTTTTTGTCCTTTTTCAAATTTAAGTTGACTGTGTTTGTGTAGGTCCCTTTCTAAGCTTGCTCTTCTTTTCTGTTGATCTTTTTGAGTGTTTTGTTACCAATGCCACACTGTCTTGATTAATACAGCTTAATAGTAAGTCCTGAAGAATGGTAGTGTCAGTCCTCTGACTTTTTCACCTTGTCTTCAAGATTGTGTTTATTTTTCTGGGTCTTTTGGATTTACATATAAATGAAACATTAGAATTACTTTATTAATATCCACAAATTTGCTGGAATTTTTATTAGGATTATATTGAATCTATGAATCAAGTTGAAAAGAACTGACCACCTGACAACACTGAGTCTTCTGATCATGACCACCTGACAACATTAAGTCTTCTGATCTATCTCTACATTTATTTCAATCTTCTTTGATTTCTCTTATCAGAGTTTATAGCTTATCTCATGTAGATACTATATATATTTTGCTACATTTATTATTTAAAGTATATTGGGAGTTTTTAGTGTTACTGTAAATGTTTTTGTGTTCTTAATACAAAATTCTAATTTTTTGTTCTGGTATATAAGAAAGAAGTTAGATTCAGTATATTAAACTTTTATTCTCGTGTCTTATTAATTTCCTTATAGTTTCAGGATTTTTGTAGTTGATTTTTTTAAGACTATCTAGAGAACAACCATGTGTTCTACAAGACTGTTTTATTTCTTCCTTCCTAATGCTTATACTTTCTTTTTCCTTGTCTGATTGAATCATCTAGGACTTCCAGTATAATGTTGAAGTAAAGTGATGAAACAGTTATATTTGTTTTGTTACTGATCATAGAGGGAAAGCTTCTAAATGTCTCACAATTAGTATAATGTGAATTGTAGGTTTTTGTAGATGATCTTTACTCAGTTGGAGAAATTCCCTTCTATTCCTATGATGAGTTTTTTGTTATAAATATGTATTGGGTTTTGTAAAATGATTTTTTTTTTGGTTTGTTTGTTTTTACACTTATTGACATGATCATATGACTTTTCTTCTTTAGCCTGATAATGGAAAGGAATACATTAATTGATTTTGAATGTTGAGTACTTACATAACTGGAATAAATCCCATGAGGTTGTGGTATGTGCTATTTTTTTTTATTTTGTTGGATTTATCTTGTAAATATCTTACTGAAGATTGCTGCATGAGTATTTATGAGATATACTGTTCTCTAATTTCTTTTCTTGTGATGTCTTTGCCTCGTTTTTATAGTAGGATATTGCTGGTCTCATAATATGAGTTAAGTTTTCCTTTTGCTTCTATCTTTTAGACAATACAATAGAGAATTGCTATCATTTCTTTATTTAAAGTTACATAGAATTCAACAGTGAAATCAGCTGTGCCAAGTAATTTCTGTTTAGGAAGCTACTAATTATTGATTACATTTTTTAAATTGATATAGGCCTATTCACATAAACCATTTGTCCTTTTGTGAGCATGGTAGAATGTGTTTTTCTAAGAAATTGGCACATTTCCTGTAGGTTATCAAATTTGCATGGATAGAGTTTTTCATAGTGTTCTTTTATTATCTTTTTAATGTCCATGGGATTAGTAGTGATGTCATCCTTCATTTCCGACATTAGCAATTTGAGTCTTGTCTGTTTATCTTACCTAGCTTGCCCAGTGGTTTATCAATTGTATAGATAATTTTTTCAAAAGATTTTATTTATTTATTTGATAGACAGAGATCACAAGTAGGCAGAGAGGCAGGCAGAGAGAGAGGGAAGCAGGCTCCCCACAGAGCAGAGAGCCTGATGTGGGGCTTGATCCCAGGACCCTGGGATCATGACCTGAGTTGAAGGCAGAGGCTTTAACACACTGAGCCACTCAAGTGCCCCAATTGTATAGATCTTTAAAAAAACAGATTTTATTTGGTTGAGAGAGAGAGAGAGAGAGCTTGCAAGTGGGAAAGGCGCCAAGGGAGAGGGAAGAATCCTCAAGTAAACTCCCACTGAGCCAGGAGTCCAAGGCAGGGCTTGATCTCAGGATTCTGAATCATGATCTGAGCCAAAATCAAGAGTTGGCTGCTTAACTGACTGAGTCACCCAGGTACCCCTGTACTGATCTTTTCAAATAACTAATTAATTTTTGGTTTTATTTGTTTTCTCTGTTTTTTTGTTTATAATTTCATTGAGTTATGCTCTCATTTTTATTATTTTTTATTAGCTTACTTTGGATTTTAATTATTATATCTTTTCTAGTTTTCTTAGGTAACACCTTAGATTATAATTTCAGATGTTTCTCCTTTTCTAGTTGATGTATTCAATGCTATAACTTCTTCTAGGCTCACTTCTAGGCTTCCTCTAGTTCTCACTGTATCCCCCAAATTTTGTAAGTTTCATTTCCATTTCCATTTATTTCAAGATATTTTTAAATTTCTTTTGAGATGTTACTAAATTATATTGCTAATTTTTTTAAATTATTGGCCCTGAGTTTGCTCTATTTATTTATTACTAATCTGTGTTCACTTTCAAATAATTTACTAGGTAGTACTGGTATCTTAGAGTACTGCAATTCCTCCCTTCTGTTTCTTATTACATTACACATATACTATAATCACATACATTATTATTATTTTGAACAAATGGTCATTTGTTAGATCAAATAAAAATGAGAAAAACTTAAAAATAATATGAACAATTACATATCTTATTACTTTATTCATTCTTTAATACTATTCCTTTCCTCATTATGATCTACGTTTCTGCTTTATATAATTTTTCTTCCCTCTGAAGAACATCTAACATTTCTTGCAAAGCAGGTCTACTGGCAACAAATACCTTTATTTTTTGTTTCTCTGAAAAAGTATTTCTCTTTTCTTTTTGAAGGATAATTTCACTGGGAACTGAATTGTAGGTTGTTTTTTGTTTTTGTTTTTGTTTTCTGTCAACAATTTAAATATTTCGCTTCCCTTTCTTTTTGCTTGTAAAATTTATGAGTACAAATCTGACATAATTCTCATTTTTATTTCTCTACAAGGTAAAGCCTCCCCTCTCCTGATTGCTTATTTAATATTTTTATCTTTGATTTTTGATGTTTGAATATGTATACTTAGGTATAAATTATTTAGTATTTATCCTGCGTGGTATCTTTGAGCTTTGTCAACATGTGGTTTAGTGTCAACCATTAATTAATTATTTCTTCAAATATTCTATCTGTTTTTTCTCCTGCACATTATACCTTTTGTAATTACCCCTCCCTTCCTCAGGTATTTGATATTTTGTTCTACTTTTTCTATTATTTTTTTCTCTTTGATTTTCAATTTGAGACATTTTTATTGACCTGTATTCAAGCCCATTGATTCTTGACTGATGAGTTTATTAAATACATTCTTCATTTCTGTTACAGTGTTTTTATTTTGTAATGTTTGCTTTTGACTCTTTTTACAGTTTCATCTCTCTGATTATGTTAACCAGCTGTTCTTACATTTTTTTCCCTACTTTTTCAGTTAGATCCAATAGTTTGTAAATTATCCTTATTGTAAATTCCCAGTCTGATAGTTCCAGAGTCTTCCTCATTTATATACCATTTATATTCATGTCTAGTTCTTACTTTGTCTCTTCAGATAGTTTTTTGGCTTCTAGTATGCATTACATTTTTTTCTTCAAAGCCAGAAATGACCTATAAGATGAAAAGAACTGATGACAGTAGGCCTTTTTATTTTTTTTTTAAAGATTTTATTTTTGTATTTGATAGAGAGAGATCACAAGTAGGCAGAGAGGCAGGCAGAGAGAGAGGGAAGCAGGCACCCTGCTGAGCAGAGAGCCCCCTGAGGTCATGACCTGAGCCAAAGGCAGAGGCTTAACCCACTGAGACACCCAGGTATCCCATGGTGATAGGCTTTCTGTGTGAGGTTTTCTTTATTTGGCTCGGAGTTGAGTTCTCTTTACTATCTGTTGTAGTTATAGTGTCAGTATAACATCAGAAGATAAAATCTCTTTTAGTTTTTGTTTTGTGTTTTTGTTTGTTTGTTTTGCTTTGTTTTTGTTCTTGTTGTTGCTGTTGTTTTTGATTTCTTGTGAGACTCTCTTAAATAAAGGTTGGTCCTGGTTCTTTCAGCCCTAACTCCTTGTTATTACACTGGAGCTCTGTGGATATGGTGGGAAGGTGTGGGGGAAGGAAAGCATTCTATAATCCTAAAATTAGGTCTCACTCTTTTAGTCAGTTTTTGTACATGGGCTATGAGCTTCACAAGTGCTTCTCAGCTTTTTTCCCTACCTTTAGGTGAGACAGGAAGGTTTGATAGAGTTGAAGTTAGGTATTTGGCTTCTCCCACATCAAATACTAAAGGGCTAGATTTAGGTATGTCCTTTCCCGTAAATTGTGCTTTAGTAAGATAGCTTCCCTTGTGGCTGGACCTTTGCAACAGAGGACAGAGTGCTTTTAGAATTTTTCAAAATGGTTAATTTTCCCCTTTCCTGCCAGAAATATGAGATGAGGGTATCTGTCTTTACTCTTCTCACTGAGAACCTCATTGATTTCCTAGAAATATTATTCACAAAATTGTGGGGATTCCCCTCAAGATGAGTCTCCAGGACTTTTATCTCTCAGTCTAGCCCATCTGGTTTCCAGAAATTAATCAGTAACCTTTAAGTATCCCTACTAGGGGTTGTATCCAGTGACATCTTTTGCTCCTGGTAAGTTGTGATTCTTCTTATTCACCAGTCTTTCCAGTTTCAGGGAGTAGTTTGCTTCATTATTAATTTGAGGACAGAGGTGATGACTCGAACCTCTATACACATTACTACACTGCATTAGGATACTGACATTTCTGTGAATGCCTCTTCTTACTGCTGCCTATAGTTGGCATGTATTTGCACTTATGTATTTGTGAATACTATTTTTTTCGCAGATATAGGAATTATTTACACTTTACAAGCTATATAAATTGTCAGTGGTGTACATTAAATAAAACTGCATAGTTTTTTTTCATATTTCTAAATATTTCAGCACCTATTAAAATTTGGCCCACTACATAGATGTTTACCCCATCTCCAACCACATGTATACCTTGAATCAAGACCTGAACTTTGTTTAACTATATATTTTTAGAATTCAGGAGAAAAGAAGGATATCTTTTGTGTTCATATTCCTTCATTTTTCTGACAAGTGTTTATCGGGTATATATTAGGTACAGGCATTTATTTTAAATACCAAGGATAGAGCCCAATCCTCACCAAGAAACTTCCCAGAAGTTTATTCATCATTTTTATTCTTCTCCATGGTTCTCTTCTTGTTTTTCTTATTTTTCTGAAAATACTTACCACTCTGATGTTTGTGATCTGTCTGCATTTATGCTCCATTATCCCTTTGGCTGGAATTTTCCAGCACTATGTTGTTGTTTACTTGATTCTGGCAAAACAGTGAAAAAAGTAATTGTTCTATAAGAATTTTGCCATAATTTCCTCAGGTTGTCTACTCTACTTCTGTAACCACTTATTTGCATGTAAGGTGTAACTCTTAAAAATGTATTTTCCATTTACTTTATCGAATCATCTCTATAGTTTTTCTGTGTGTTGATTAAGTATTCCACACCAAGTTTAGACACAGTTCAGCCATGAGGATTTGATGTTACACTTAAAGATTGTAACATGCCATTTTATATCTTCACTATTGATTGCTTTTGTTACACCTTATGGTTTTACCTATTGTTATTACTCATATTTGTGCATTTTGACAAGAGAGACCTTGAGGTCTTCATTTTAACTTGTCTACTTTTATTTCATTTTATTTTAAATTCTTATTTATTTTTTTTAAATTTGTTTTCAGAAGAATTCCAGAGTTCATTGTTTATGCACCATACCCAGTGCTCCATGCAATATGTGCCCTCCATAACACCCACCATCAGGCTCACCCATCCTCCCACCCCCTGCCCCTCCAAAACCCTCAGATTGTTTTCAGAGTCCACAGTCTCTCATGGTTCCTCTCCCCCTCCAATTTCCCCCAACTCCCTTCTCCTCTCCATCTCCATCTCCCCATGTCCTCCATGTTAATCCTTATGCTCCACAAATAAGAGAAACCATATGATAATTGCTTTCTGCTTGGTTTATTTCACTCAGCATAATCACTTCCAGTTCCATCCATGTTGATACAAAAATTGGGTATTCATCCTTTCTGATGGAGGCATAATATTTCATAGTATATATGGACCATATCTTCTTTATCCATTCATCTGTTGAAGGGCATCTTGGTTCTTTCCACATGATGGTGACCATAGCCATTGCTGCTATGAACACGAGGGTACAGATAACCCTTCTTTTCACTACTGTTTTCCAAAGTGACTGCACCAGCTTGCATTACCACCAACCGTGTAAAAGTGTTCCCCTTTCTCCACATCCTCTCCAACACTTGTTGATTACTGTCTTGTTAATCTTGGCCATTGTAACTCGTATAAGGTGGTATCTCAATCTCCCTGATGGCTAGTGATGATGAACATTTTTTCATGTGTCTCATAGTCATTTGTATGTCTTCATTGGAGAAGTGTCTGTTCGTGTCTTCTGCCCATTTTTTTGACATGACTGTCTGTTTTGTGTTTGAGGAGATCTTTATAGATCCTAAATATCAGCTCTTTGTCTGTATTGTCATTTGTGAATATCTTCTCTCATTTCGTGGATTGCTTCTTTGTTTTGTTGACTGTTTCCTGTGCTGTGCAGAAGCTTTTGACCTCAATGAAGTCCCCAAAATTCATTTTCACTTTTGTTTCCTTTGCCTTTGGAGACATATCTTGAAAGAAGTTGCTGTGGCCAGTGTCAAAGAGGTTACTGCCTATATTCTCCTCTAGGATTCTGATGGATTCCTGCCTCATGTTGAGGTCTTTTATCCATTTCAAGTTTATCTTTGTGTGTGGTGTAAGAGAATGGTTGAGTTTCATTCTTCTACATATAGCAGTCCAATTTCCCCAGCACCATTTATTGAAAAGACTGTCTTTTTTCCATTGTATATTTTTCCCTTCTTTATCAAAAATTATTTAGCCATCGAGTTGAGGGTCCATATCTGGACTCTCTACTCTGTTCCACTGGTCTATGTGTCTGTTTTTATGCCAGGACCATGCTGTCTTGGTGATCACAGCTTTGTAGTAAAGCTTGAAATCTGAAACATGATGACCCCAGTTTTGTTTTTCTTTTTCAACATTTCCTTAGCAATTTAGGGTCTCTTCTGATTCCATACAAATTTTAGGATTGTTGTTCCAGCTCTTTGAAAAATGCCAGTGGAAATTTTAATCAGAATGGCATTGAAAGTATAGATTGCTCTAGGCAGTATAAACATTTTACCAATGTTTATTCTTCTGACCCATGAGCATGAATGCTCTTCCATCTTTTTGTGTCTTCTTCAATTTC
Organism: Mustela nivalis; assembly: GCF_964662115.1. Classification (NCBI taxonomy): domain Eukaryota; kingdom Metazoa; phylum Chordata; class Mammalia; order Carnivora; family Mustelidae; genus Mustela; species Mustela nivalis. The sequence continues at coordinate 68,996,304 of NC_139034.1, forward strand.
TTTCATGGGTGTTCTGTAGTTTCTCAAGTACAGATCCTTTACCTCTTTGGTTAGGTTTATTCCCAAGTATCTTATAGTTCTTGGTGCTATAGTAAATGGAATTGATTCTCTAATTTCCCTTTCTGTATTTTCATTGTTATTGTATAAGAAAGCAACTGATTTCTGTACATTGATTTTGTATCCTGCCACATTACTGAATTGCTGTATGAGTTCTAGTAGTTTGGTGTTAAGAGTTTTTTGGGTTTTCCATATAAAGTCTCATGTCATCTGGAAAGAAAGAGAGTTTGACTTTTTCATTGCAAATTTTAATACCTTTTATTTATTTTTGTTGTCTGATTGCTGTTGCTAGGACTTCTAGTACTATGTTGAACAAGAGTGGCGAGAGTGGGCATCCTTGTCATGTTCCTGATCTCAAAGAGAAGGCTGTCAGCTTTTTCCCATTAAGAATATTTGCTGTGGGTTTTTCATAGATAGATTTTATGCAGTTGAGGAATATTCCCTCTATCCCTATACTTTGAAGTGTTTTAATCAAGAATGGATGCTGGATTTTGTCAAACACTTTTTCTGCATCAATTGATGGTATATGTACAGAATTATAAATTTGATCATCATCACTTTTATGAGAGCCTTGCAATTTATTTTTCTAACATTTGTTTATTCATAATAAATTATAATTCTACTATTCATTTATCTTTGTGGCTAGAACATATAAGAACAGAATGTTTAAAAATTAAATTCCAGTGATTATAAGCTACTCACATTCACAACATATTCATGTCACATTTCTATCATTGCTTTGAATATTGTGTGAATATTAATTTTTTATTAAATAAAGTGAACTTTGTCATTTTACATTTTTTCTTGGATATCATGTACTTAACATATAAAAAGATGAGACTTGTAAACAAAGTGGTCTTTTGTTATTTCTTACATCTTATTTTAAGTATTATTCAATATTTCTTTATCATTACTTATTTTTTGTTAAAGCTAGTTTATAGGTATTATGGATGTGTTAGGAATAAAATACCACTCCAAAGATGTCCCTATCCTATTTTCTAAACCCATATGTTACAGGACAAGGTGGAATTAAGTTTGCGAGTGGAAGTAAGACTTCTGGCCAGTTGACATTGATATGGGGAAATCATCCAAGATTGTACAGTTGAGGGTAATCACAAGCATTCTTATAATTGAAAAAATTGAGACAGGAAAGAAAGAACCATTGAGATGGCAATGTGGGATAGCCTTAAGGAGGGGCATGCAGATAGAGAAAGGTAAAAAATCCCAAGCAATGTGATGGCAGCCTCTAGAATCTGGACAAAGTCTGGAAAATAGATTCTCTTCAGAACCTCCAGAAAGGAACTGAAACTTGTTGATACCTTTGATTTTAGCCCTGTGAGACCCATCTGAACATCTGACTTCCTGAACTACAAGGTAATATATTTGTGCTATTGTTTTAAGCCACTAATATGTTTGTAATTTTTTTTCAATAACAATAGGAATTAGTAAAAATAGGTTATAATTTACATTGTGACAGTTTCATCTCTTATTTTGTGTATTTTCATTTCTATATGTCAGTATTTTATATATTAAAGAAGAACTACTAATATGTACTTTATACTTTTGGTGGATTTAACAGTTTCAAGAAGAATATTACTCTTTCTTACTGATTTTCCCTTTAAATATCACATAGCTTGTAATAATGTGTACATTTAGCTCTTAGATTTTTGTTACAGTAAATATATATATATAATTATAATGATTCTTATTCCTTGACAGTTCATTAAATATTCTCTTTATCAGGCTTTTCTATTTTGTATAAATGTGTTCCTTGTTATGTTGATGTTTGCATAATTCATTGGGTCTTTCAAAGTGAAAATTAAATATTAATTTACCATCGTCGACATTGATTAGTACTTAAATTTGATAGTTTGAAAACAAAATACCATTTATGATAACAAAAAAGTAGGAAAGACTTTCTGCATGTATTTTTTCTGTTCTATTAATCTCCATTTGATAATAGCACTTAAAACATGTACTAAATCTTCAGATTTAGTGCTAGCAAATTGAGAATAGCAATGCAAAAGAAGCTGTCAGCCACCTTTTTTTTTTTTTTTTTTTTTTTGGTGAAGCATTCTATTTGGACAACAATAAATCAGAACTTTTTCTGGGTTCAATTAAGCATAGAGTAATTTACGTATTTAAAAGGTGTGTCCATTATTCTTTTTACTTCCATATTACTTAATATTTCTTCAGAATAGCAGCACTTTTTCTCCTCCTCCATTTCATTTGTTTTCAGTGTCATATAGGCTAGCTTGCATTTTGCTAAAATTACATGAATATATCCGTTATGATGAGTTTGAGATCAGTGTACTGGAAAATTCATAATAACTTCACAGAATTTTATCTCTATTGAATCTAATAATCCATTTTAAAATGGGGTTTGGTTCAGATATCACTGTTTTTTAAATTTTATTTTTCTAGAAATTCAGTTTTATATTCTTTAAAAATATATATAGGCATGTATCGAATTTAAAAAATAGAAAAATATCAAAACCATGTCACTTTATCACAGAGACTTTGAATAGCACTGTTCTAGATTGCTTTAGCTGAGAACAGTTATCTACTCTCATACATATTTACCCCACCCACAAATATCTTTAATCCTTTTTCATCATATATATGGTTCCATCCTATATTTATTTTCATAGGAAAATTGTGGCACTAAGTTAAGAAAATACTCACATTTGCTTCTTTGCAACCAATACTAATGGGAATTATTTCAGTCATGAATTTTTATGAAAAGCTAGAGAAATAAATGAGCATGCTTTTACAGCATTTGTCTTTTTCTGGAAGCTATTTCCTGTGTGAATGTGGACATTAAGGCAATAGCAGGAGATGTCAGAAAGCATATATGATGTTCATAGAGTACAGAGGTGACAGTACTAGCCAAGGGGGGAAAAATCATAATGAGCAATAGCAACAGTACAATGTTGGCCTTTGGGACACATCCATCCACCCTCATTTACTTGGTATTCTCTTTCCAGCCACAGTAGCCATCGTTGAGACACATCTGTCTCTCAATCATACTCTCTAGCATGTGAAAACTCATTTTTTGAACCCTGATTCATTGTTTGATTATTTTTATAAGGTTACATTTTTGGCCCTGGAGCTCTTTGATTTTTTATTTTTCTCTCTATAGTCTACTTGGAATATATATCTGAACACAACATGAAACTCTGCCACAGTAATCCAGGCTGTCAGCTCTCAGCTTCCTTGGATTACTCTTTTGGATTCATGACCTGAAGCAGCATATGCCCAAGACTTTTAACTGTCATCCCAAAGATGCTGTGTTCTAATAAAGGATTCTCCACCCACTATTTAGCATTTTCAGAATATACTCAATGGTTAAAACTGTGATTTCCTGATTAAACTGAAATCAAACACACTGTTAAAGTGCTATTTCATTTATTATTACTTCAATAGCTTCAAATTTTAAGGTATTTCTTACATTAGTAAGACAGCCATTAAATTTTTTTTACATTTTTATTTTATGAACCCAGTGCTCATAATCACCATCACCCTTAATCCCAGTCACCTATTTCACCCATACCCCCACCCACCTCCACTCAGGTAACCATAAGTTTGTTTCCCGTAGTGAGTCTCTTTCTCAGCTTGTCTCTCTCTCTCTCTTTTACCCTTTCCTTATTTGTTTTGTTTCTTAAATTCCACATATAAGTGAAGTTATATGGTATCTCTCTTTCTCTGACTGACTTATTTTGCTTAGCATTATAGTCTTCAGTTCAATCAATGTCATTGCAAATGGCAAGATTTCATTCTTTTTATGGCTGAATAATATTCCATTACACACACACACACACACACACACATATGTGTGTGTGTGCGTATCACTTCTTTATCCTTTCACCTTTATCAGTGGACACTTGGGCTACTTTCATATCTTGGGTATTGTAAATAATGCTGCCATAAACATAGATATGCATTTATCTCTTTGAATTAGTGTATTCGTTGGGTAAATACCCAGTAGTATGATCGTTGGATCATAAGATAGTTCTATTTTTCACTTTTTGAGCAACCTCAGTACAGTTTTTCACAGTGGTTGCACCAGTTGGCATTCCCATCTACAGTGCAAGAGTGTTCCTTTTTCTCTGCATCCTCACCAACACCTGTTATTTCTTGTGTGTCGATTTTAACCATTCTAACAGGTGTGAGGGGGATATCTTATTTTAGTTTTGATTTGCATTTCCCTGATAAATGATGATGAGCATCTTTTCACATGTCCCTTAGCCATCTGTTTATCTTCTTTGGAGAAATACCTGCCTTTGTCTTCTGACCATTTTTAAAGAGGATTATTGAGTTTTGGGGTTTGAGTTTTATAAGTACTTTTTATATTTTGAATACTAACCTTTTATCAGATATCTCACAAATATCTTCTCCCATTTGGAAGGTTCCCTTTTAATTGTTTTAATTGTTTGCTGTACAGATACTTTTATTTTGATGTTGACCACAATGGTTTATTTTTGCCTCTTTCTGCTTGCCTCAGGGAACCTGTTTAGAAAAAGGTTGCTATGGCCGATGTCACAGAGCTTACTGCCTGGCTCTCTTTTAGGATTTTTGTGGTTTCAAGTCTCACATTTAGATCTTTAATTTGTTTTTGTGTATGGTATATTCAAGTGGTCCAGTTTCATCCTTTTGCATGTTGCTGTTTAGTTTTCCCAGTGCCACTTGTTGAAGATATTGTCTTTTTTCCACTGAATATTCTTTCTTGCTTTGTCGAAGATTCATTGACCATAAGTTGTGGATCCATGTCTAGGTTTTCTATTCTGTTCTATTGATCTGTGTCTATTTTTACAACAGTAACATACTCTTTTAATTACTAAAGCCTTGTAATATAACTTGAAGTCTGTAATTGTGATTTCCTCAGTTTTACTTATCTTTTCTCAGAACATTTTTTTTTTTTTTTTTGCTATTTAGGTTCTTCTGTGGTATTTGGATAGGAATTGATATATAGGATGATTTGATTGTTATCTGGTTGCATGCATAGGATGACATGACCTAAACTTCTACTTGACCATCATCTTCCCTCTCTCCACAATTTGTAGGCATTCATGAGCTTTTGATTCATGACCATATTTAGATCATTTTTGCAATTAACTTTTTTTTTTGGATTTTATTTATTTATTTGACAGAGAGAGAGACAGAGAGAGAAAGAAAAGAAGCAGGGCAAGTGGGAGAAGGGAGGGTTTTGGAAATGTTGACAACTAATATAATTTTCCAAAGATAGAACCTATGCAGCTTTTGACTGATTACAGAGAGAATAAGTCACACAGAAATGCTTTGGAAGCATGATTTCATAGTGTGAAAAAGGTAGAAGCACGACATAGACATCTATTTAAACCAGCTACTGCATATGATCTATAGAAACTGATTTTTCTTGTCACTGCATATGTATTTGAAAGTTTTTATTGGATAATGAAAAATACACTTTGAAACTTCTGGCTAAGAGGAAAAATATATAATTTAAAAAATTATAAAAATATACAATTTAAAAAATTATAACTCTTCTTACACTCACTTTTTTAAAAAAAAGATTTTATTTATTTATTGGACAGAGAGACAGTGAGAGAGGGTGCACAAGCAGGGGGAGTGGGAAAGGGAGAAGCAGACTTCTCACTGAGCAGGGAACCCAATGTGGGACTCGATCCCAGGACTCTGGGATCATGACCTGAGCCAAAGGCAGACACTTAACAACTGAGCTACCCTGGTGCTCCTTTACACTCACTTTTGACTACAGATTTTATATACACCAAAAATCTTCCACTTCTGGATCATTGAATATATTTTAAAATGAATATAAGTAAATGAAACTTATGATGTGATAAGTAAATGAAAACACAATCACATTAAAGGTAATACTATCTATGATTATATTCATCACGTGTTAATGATGTATCAAGTTATATGCTAAAAGCTGGGTTACAAAAGTGTAGGTCTGAAGAGAAAAAAGAAATGTGTCTAATATTAATGTGTGCTATTAGCTGAAAATTCACAGAATGTTGTGAAGAAGACATTAAAAAATACCATGTAATTTTAAAAATGCATGTTAAGTATAAATATGTGAATCATTTGTCATCCCCTAGAGTTTCTGTGGATCAGGAATTGAAAAACTCAGTAGGGCCATTCTAGCTCAGAGTCTCCTATGTGATTATAGACGGTGGCTAGAGCTGAAACATTTCAGGGTAGGCCATCACCTTTTTCTTCATGTAGACTTAGGGATCACTATATACTATTTTCTATTTGGGTTAGTTTAGGCTTCTTCACCACCTGGTGACTTCAGGGCAGTAGACTTACATGCCAGCTCAAGGTTCCAAATGAAAGTGTTTTGGTGAACAGGGTGAACCACACTTTCTAATCTAACCTTATATATATGTATGTATCTGTGTGCATATAAACATATACATATGTGTTTGTGTAAACATACACAAACAAACACAGAGAGAAAGAGGAAAATATTGAGCATTCATATGTACAAATTAATTTATTCATTTTGGGGAAAATCTTTGGAGGAAATAAAACCTAGTCAAGTTTTAGAGAATTATTGTACTCATTTTTAAAAATTGTTTTAAAACATTCTAGATAATTATAAATTTATATGCAGTTTTAAGTACGTTATCACAACCAGAATATTAGCATCAATACAGTCACAAGTATAGAGTATTTCTACAATGCATGCCTATTATGGTCATACCAACATCTTTCCTGTCCTCACCCCATTGTTAACCCATGGAGACAACAAATCTGTTCTCCATTTCTGTAACTGTTACTTCAAAAATGAGAGGGTAAATGGAATCATATGTTTTGTATTTGGTGATGACTTTTTTTTTCTTTTAAGATTTTTTAAAATTTATTTATTTGACAGACAAGTAGGCAGAGAAGCAGGCTCCTCGATGAGCAGAGAGCCTGATGTGGGGCTCAATCCCAGGACCCTGGGATCATGACCTGAGCCAAAGGCAGAGGTTTTAACCCACTGAGCCACCCAGGCACCCCTGGTGATGACTTTTTTAAACAGTATAATTCCCTGGAGATTTATCTAAGTTGTTACATATATCAATAAATTTTTCATTTTAATTGCTGAGTAGTATTCCTTGAAATAGATGTACTGTAGTTTGTTTAACCATTTATTCATTAAAACTCATCTGAGTGGTTCCTAGCTTTTGGCTATTATGAATAAAACTGCTATAAACATTCAATAGAAGTTTTGTGTGAAAAGAAGTCTTAATCTGTTTAGGATAGGTGCCCAGAACTACATTTACGGTACATGTTTTATTAGACTTACACCTAACATTTTATCTTTTTTAAGGGATGGCAAATTATATTTTCCAAATATTTATTGATAGTAGATAGGAATAATATGATTTTTGCATATTATCTTGCAACCTCTCACCTTACTAAACTCACTTAATTACTTAATTTACTTTTTCATTTTAGAGAGAGAACATGAGCATGGAGTGGGGAGGCAGAGGAAGAGGAATAAGAAGATTGACCATTGAGTATGGAGCCCAACTGGGAGCTTGATCCCAGGACCCCAAAATCATGACCTGAGCTGAAGTCAGAGGCTTATCTGACTGAGCCAACCATATATCACCAAAATCACTTATTTTAGAAGTTGTTCTTGCAGATTCCTTGGTGTTTCCTATATAGATAGACTTTTCATCTGTAAGCAGAGTCAGATATTTTCTTCTTTCCTGAGATCTACAGATTTTACTTTCTGACTTGTCTTATTGCACTGGCTAGAACTCTTAGAACTCTGTTAATAAGAGTGAGATTAGATAACTTGCCTAGTTTCTGATCTTGACAGGCATATATTCTGGTTTTAGCATTAAATATTCTATGAACTGAAGGTTTTTTTGAAGTTCTCTATCAGTATTTTTTTTCTGAGAGTTTGTTTTTTTTTTAACATGAATTAATATTAAGTTTTGTCTATTGCTTTTCAGCATAGACTGATATGAAATTGTGAATTTTCTTCTTTAGCCTGTTGATATGGTGAATTACTTTGGGCTGATTGACTTTGGGTGATTGACTTTGGGCTACAGAACCTGCTCTGCACACAAAGGTATTTCGATGAAATTCAGAATTCATGAGAGAGAAAGCCTGAGAAAGAGACAAAGGACATCCAGAGAAAAAGGAAGAAAACATGAGGAATGAGGTTCACAGAAATCAGTCCGAGAAAGGTATTTTAAATAGAGTTGGCAATCATTTATAGAAGCTGATGGAAGGTAATATAAAATAGGAAAGCATAAATTCCACTGAATTTAGTCACATGAATGCCACTGGTGTCATTAAGAAAGCATGCATTTTGGAGGTTGAATTCAAGTTACTTTTTTTCTTGTAATTCACATGTAATTCAGCAAAAATTTTCTTTAGCTCTATTTTCAAAATTCATCTAGAATCTGACTATCTCATTCCTCCAATGTCATTACCCTGGTTCAAGCCCCATCATTTCTTGCCCGGACAACTCCTTCTTTCCAGTCTTCTCTTAGAATATGTCTCCAACACAGTAGTATTAATACTCCTTAAAATTATAAATCAGATTATATTGCTGCTCTCTTCAAGATACTGAACTGACTTTCTACTTCAACCAAAGTGAAAACAAATTTACAATTTACAAAGATATGCATGAACTGGCTCTTGTTACCTCCCTGATACCCCTTCTCCTCTCACTTAATTCCCTCTACTCTAGACATGCTAACCTGCTATTCTTTGCTCATATAACATGGCTGTGGTAGGTAACTTTGGCTCTTAACTCATGAAACCACTCTGGATAGAAGCTTCTCTCTGGAACTTAGCTGTGGTTAAGGAATAGAGAAACAAATTAGGCCTAATCAAGATGTCATATGATCAATGATAGCATCAAAATAGGGGAAAGGAACATAATGTAAGAGAGGGATATCTAACATATTAAAAATAATAAAATCTATCCAAGTTTTAGTATATCCCCAATTAGCAATCTGCCAGTATTTCCCTAGATATCTGATATCCATTTAGTAATAGAATGCTTAAAGATCATTATCATTTAAATGTTAAAGTTTTTCCATTGTTTTCCTTTTATTTTTATTTTAACTCTTGTTAGCTATTTTACTAAATATTTTTTTTTCTTCTACATTTCTAGGAAGAGATTTTCACAAAATATTTTGGCTCTCACATTCATTGGTGTTTAAGTTTAGTTCATATTTTCCACATTCTGACTCCAGAGCCAAAATTTAATTTTAAAAATCTCATAAATGTAGTCCTGTGTTTGCATTGAATAGCAAAATACCACTGGATAAAATGATGCAAACTCATAAGCTTTGGCTTGCTAATAAAAACTCTAGTTTTACCCAGTCATACTGAGTTTTTCCTTCTTGAATGGCAGACAACTGGAATAAGATTAAGCTCCTCTTTTGTGCCAGTATGCCCATCTTAAGTAGACAGGAGAGAGGAGGGGACATGTTAAGTCTCCAAAAAAGCTTCTCCCTGTAAAAAGCATAAGAAATAGAAAAAAAAAATGTTACTGAAACCATGATACAAATTAATTTGCCAAGTTAGTACAGTCATTTATGCTTGAAAATTTACTTATTTTTTAACTCCTAGAAATAAAGGATACATTTATGAAATCTGAAAAACAAAGACATAGTTGGTACTAAATAAAAAAGGAATGTTCTCTAAATCAGAAATGGAACAGAAATAACAATGAGCTGGGTTGACGACATGAATTTTCTGTTTTCCATTCCAGAACAACCAGTGAGGGTTGGAGTGTGTTTCTTGAGGTATTTAAAAACAAAACAAAACAAAACAAAACAAAACAAAAGATTTGACCTCATGCCTGTTACAATGGCCATCATTAAAAGGCAAGAGAGCAAATACTGGCATGTGTGCAGAGAAAAGGGAACACTCTCGGCGGGACTGTAGATTGGTGTGGTCACTATTGAAAACAGTATGGAGGTGCTTGAATAAATTAAAAACAGAACTACCAAATGATCCAGCAATTCTAGTTCTGGAGTATATCCAAAGGTAACAAAAACTTTAACTCAAAAAGACATCTGAATCTCCCTGTTCATAGCAGTATTATTTATAATAATCAAGACATGGTAACAACCTAAGTGTCCATTGATGGAGGAAAGGATTGTGTGTGTGTGTGTGTGTGTGTACATACATACATATACTCACAATGGAATATTATTCAGCCATAAAAATTAGGAAATTCTGCCATTTCTGATAACAAAAGTTACTAGGCTAAATAAAATCACTTAGAAAAAGACAAATACTATATGATCTTGTGTATAGCATAAACAAAAAGTGAAACAAAACAGTCTCACAGAAAGAGATCTGACTTGTGATTACCAGAGGTGGGGGTGTGAGAGAAGGAAGGATTAAAGGAAAGTGGTTAAAATTTGTTAACTTTCAGTTATAAGATAAATAAGCACTAGGGATGTAATGTACAACATGATGACTCTAGCTAACACTGCTGTATGATATACAAGAAAATTGTTAAGGAGTGAATATTGAGAGTTCTCATCATAAGGTGAAAAAAATTTCCTCTTCTTTTTCTTTTTTTTTTTTTTTAACTGTATTTGTGTGAGAAGGTGGATGACAAACCTATTGTAATGATTTTACTAACAATATAAATCAAACCATCATGCTATATGCCTTAAACTTATACAGTGATATATGTCAACTACTACTCAATAAACCTGGAAAAATGTAAAATAATAAAAATAAAATAGAAATGGTAACTTCTTAAAATACATATATGATAACAGGCAGACTTAGTTGAGATAGACATCTGGAATAGCTCCTGAAAAATTAGGGAGGCAAGAACATATCTATCTGTGCATATGTAAATGGTATATGTCTTTATCCAGAGGTTGGGAAAAAGGAGACAGGAATCAGTAATATAATAAATAGGGCTTTCAGGGACAGGTCACAAAACCACTGAATTTATCATGAGATCGGACATATCCTTAGTGTCACACCTGGGAAATAATACTGAAGGGTGCTTTAGTGTGGGCTCACAAACAAAAATCACTAGACAGTGAAGACTGAGCCTATAGGGGGAGAGGAAAAAAAAAAAGGAAACTAACAATCTTTCACTTCTCAAAGAAAATGCTTCCCATCAAAATGTACATGCAAACAGAAATATCAAAGCTCATGAAGAAATCCAGTCCTAAAAACAAAGCAATACAATACAGTCAATAATCAGATAGTAATTTTGATCTTGCTAACCAAGAACTTGAAATACATACATTAAGGGTGTTCAAAGATGGAAAGAAGTTATAGTTTTTATTTAAAATGCTCCATGTATTTATAAAAAATCAGAAGGGAGGAGTTTAACCAAGTCACAAAGTCTTGTAACTAGCAAATAAACACTGAAATTGCTAAGATTTTCTAGTTAAAGAGATTTGGGAGCATGAGGTTTGATCATCCTGGATTACTGCCCTCCCCATTTTAGACCAGAGACTCAATTTCCCTACTTTATGAATGTCTACACCCTAATAATTCCTGTGGGCATTCAATTTCCCTGACCTAGTGCAAGGCCATATAAATAAGATAAATAGCAGAATGGACATGTTGAAAGGTTTGAGAGACTATTCTTTTTTTTTTTTTTCATTTTTTTAATGATTCCAGTTTTTTATTTAAATTCTAGGTAATTAACATATCGTATAATATTAGTTTCAGGAGTAGAACTTAGTGATTCATTCCTTACTTACAATACCCAGTACTCATCACAGCAAGTGCCCTCCTTAATACCCTTCACCCATTTAGCACATCTTCCCACCCACCTCTCTTCTGTCAACACTCAGTTTGTTCTCTCTAGTTAGGAGTCTCTCTTATGGTTTGCTTCACTCTCTTTTTCTTTCCCCTGTGTTCACCTGTTTTGTTTCTTAAATTCCACTTATGACTGAAATCATATGGTATTTGTCTTTCCCTGAGTTATTTTGCTTAGCATAATATACTGTAGATCCATCCACCTCATTCTTTTTGCTGGCTGAGTCATATTCTGTTACACATACACACACACATACACACCACCTCTTTATCCATTCATCAGTCCATGGTCATTTGGGCTTTTTCCATAATTTAGTTATTGTTGATAATGCTGCCATAAGCATTGGGGTACATGTGCCCCCTTTGAATCAGTATTTATATTTGGGTAAATACCTAACAATGTAATTGCTGGGTTGTAGAGTAGTTCTGTTTTTAACTTTTAGAAGAACCCCCATATTGTTCTCTAGAATGGCTATACCAGTTTTCATTCCCACGAACAGTATAAGAAGGTTCTCCCTTCTTAACATCCTCAAAAACACCTCTTGTTTCCTGTGTTGTTAATTTTAGCCATTCTGACAGGTGTGAGATAATATCTCATTGTAGATTTGTATTTCCCTGATGATGAGTAATATTGAGCACATTTTCATATGTCTGTTAGACATCTGTATGTCTTCTTTGGAAAAATTTCTATTCATGTCTTCTTCTCATTTCTTAACTGGATTTTTTTTTTTTTTAAGGTGTTGAGTTAGTAAGTTCTTTATAGATTTTGAATACTAAACCTTTATCAGATATGTCATTTGCAAATATCTTCTCTGATTCCAAAAGCCACCTTTTTATTTTATTGATTGCTTCTTTAACTATGCAGTTAAATAAATAATATATTACAAAGTACTTCTTTTTTTTTTTTAGATTTTATTTATTTATTTGACAGACAAACATCACAAGTAGGCAGAGAGGGAGGCAGAGAGAGAGGAGGAAGCAGGCTCCCTGCTGAGCAGAGAGCCCAATGCGGGGCTGGATCCCAGGACTCTGGGATCATGACCTGAGCCGAAGGCAGAGGCTTTAACCCACTGAGCCACCGAGGCGCCCCAAAGTATTTCATTATTGACTTTATCATATGGTATATATAGATCAAGAAACATGGATACATTTGTGTTCCTGAATACCATTTCCTGAGATTAACAATACTCACTAAGTATTTGTGAAATATATCACAAAATGCTTAAAAGTATTTTAAGCAGCCTGGAGACCAGCTGCTTGGATTAGAAACTCGGTTCTACCACTTAACTTTTAGTGGCTGTGAGTTTAGGTAAATCCTCTACTCTAAGCCTGGGATTCCTCTTTTGGAGTGGGATTAATAAAAATAACTACTTCAGCCAATTGTTGCAAGGGTTAAATGGAACATTAAATAGAAAAGTATTTTTTGTGAAATTCTCAATAAATCTACTGTTTTTCAGTGATTTTCTTTATAATATCTATATGTTTATATATTTAATGATAACGATAGAACCTGAAACAATAATTTTTATATGAAGCCACATAATGATGAAAGCACATTTTTGATATGTAACTATAGAATAATTTTATCTTTTGATTCTTGTATGATACTAGAAAAGAAATTCCTTTTTAATTAAATGATAAAGTAACTTAAGCAAAAATAGATAATGAGTTTATTTCTTTGATCAGTCAGTGAAAGACTAATGATTCACTGTATGCTCATCAGAAAGTTTTTATTTATAAATTAACTGTGCTTTATAAAACTGCTAATAATGAAATACAATATCACATCCTGAGAATAAGTGTCATTACATTTTGAGATGGTTATGACAGGATAGAGAAACATGGAAATAAAAATAAACTAAGGCTTTTTTTTTAGGACTTAGAAAGCTTCTATTAATTGATAAATATCCTGCATTATATTATATCAAACATCATCCTCATTGGTGAATAATTTTTTTAAAAAAGTCCTTTGAATTTTTTTCCAGCACTCCTTTTTAAAATAAAAGACCACAAACTAAAATAAATTTAAAAGGATTTTAAAGCAATGAACTATCATGATTCTGAAGTAGAATGTTTATGTAGAAAGTTCAGGTGACTATCACAGTGAATATTATTAGAATTTTCAAGGAGATTTAACAATATTGATATAAGATCATTATAAAAGATTATTATTTTCCTATAAATTAATACACTTTAGAAAATGAAATCAATTTAGAGGTAAAATTTGTATCAGAAACAGATGATAAGATACCTAAGAATGTATCTTTTAAGTTTTTTTTAATTTTAATTTTATTTTTTCAGTGCTCCAATATTCATTGTTTATGCACCACACCCAGTCCTCCAAGCAATATAATGTATCTTTTTAAGTGGTGTGCAAAATCTTAATATAAACTTAAAAAATTTTTGAGTTTTTTAAAGTAACTTAATAAGTAAATGACCCAGCAGCATAAAACTGTCCATGTGCTCCAAATTTAAAGCTTCAAAGCAATTCCAACCAAAATCTCAAAAGATTTTTTTCTTTATTTTAATAAGTTTTACAAGAGATTTTTAGAATTTATGTAAAAGTGTGAAAGGATAAGCATATTCAAGAGTCCTTTAAATATGATGAGGTTAGGAAGAAGGACCTGCCTACCACATGGTAAGCATTTTTTCAAATGTAAATTCAAACCAAATAAGATACTATTTCACCTTGTACAGATTGGTTAAAATAAAACCAAACCAAAAACATATCAACCGATCAACAAATAATCCTACAACTGTCAAATGTTGGGATAGGTGGAGCCTATTATACTACTTGATTCCTCTCTCAATACTTTACCTCTCTCTTATTGACACTTATTACCACACTTTTATTGACAATCATCAACGGATAATTTTCTCCATCACTTCAGATTCATCTGTTCAGTGTGCTACACAACATGTTCACTTGGATTTCTAATTCATCTTCATTTACCCAAACTGGACCTCATGATCTCACCAGCCTAAACTTTTTACCTGTGAAATCTTTGCATCTCAGTTAAAAGCAACTCCATTTTTCCAGTAACTCAGGCAAAAGCTTGACTTCCCATTTTCTGATATACTCCACTTATGAGTCTCAAAAAAACAAAACAAAACAAAAAAACAAAAAAACTTTGTGCTTAACCCTTAAAATACACTTATAAAATCTGACTATATCTTATCACCTGCATCACTACCTTTTGGTTCTAAACCACTTTTAAATTTGGGTTACTGCAGCAGTCTCCTAACTGGATCTCCTAATTTCTGTTTTGCTGTCCACTAACTTCTATTCTCAGGAAAACAGATGAATCCTTTAAGAGAATTGGGGCACCTGGGTGGCTCAGTCGGTTAAGCAGCTGCCTTCAGCTCAGGTCATGATTCCAGGTTCTGGGTCTCTTTGCTATTCGTGAGGCATGGCATATACATGGAGTTATGGAGTACTCTGAATACCCTTCATAGCCATTTGGCTGACTCCCTCACCACAACAAAATCTGTTAAAATATATTTGCATACTGGGGACTATCTTTTTTAAAATTTATTTATTTATTTTAATTAATTAATTAATTAATTTTTTTACTGGGGACTATCTTAACCACTCTACTTAACATCACAGCCCCTTAGCACACACACCTCTCTCCCAGTCCCCATTACCCTGCTGTATTTATTTTTCCATGTCATTTATCATGTTCCAGCATTCTAAAAAGAATAGTTCTAGTTTAGTATGCTCATTATTTCTCTTCACTCTAGAATATAGTAAGTTCCTGAAGATAATTTGCTGTTGTTCAAGTATGGCATTACAAATTTTAGAACTGTGTGTATTCTATAGAAAGAATACATATAAATATTAATAAATACTAATCAAGAACAACAAATTCATAATTATGCTAATAATGAATTATAATGTGTTAATAATACATAGCAAGAAATATTGGTTTATTGAATTGAATTTCACATGTGAAACCCTTGAAATTATGTGATTTATGCAATAATAGGCAGATGGTAGAGTCTGACCTTGAATTAGAACCTCTCCTATAATCAAGGTTAACTCTTTGGTCTGCAAACGTTAGGGTAAATATACATATCTAGGTATTTTTAATATAGAGATATCCAGACCAAATTCTCAGAGATTCTAATTATTTATGTATCATCTTTTACCCTAGTAATTTGCATTCTAAACAAATACTCCATGTGGCTTTTGGTACAAGTAGCCAAATTCTCCTTTGAAAAATACTACATTGGGGTGCCTGGGTGGCTCACTGAATTAAGACTCTGCCTTTGGCTCGGGTCATGATCCCAGAATCCTGGGATCAAGTCCCACATAGAGCTCTCTGCTCAGCAGGGAGCCTGCTTTCTCCTCTCTCTCTGCCTGCCTCTCTGCCTACTTGTGATCTCTGTCTGTCAAATAAATGAATAAAATCTTTAAAAAAAAGAAAAATACTACATTATTGAATTGTAGCAATGCCTAAGTTTACGTTCTCCCTTATTTATTCCACATTTGGCATAAATTTTGATGCCCTAGAAATGTATTTGTCCATCTTGCTTTTGTGAAGTGCAAAGAATACTGCTGAGTTGGGTTCCATCTAACATGGTTCCATCTAAGATGGAGTAAACACATTCTACCTTGGTTCCCCCATTTAATGTAGCAATTAAACATTGACAAAGTGAATTTTAATTATTCAAGGTGTCATAAAAATAAACAGTAGTAAGCAGATCAGGAGAGAAGACCAGACTGTGAAAAGAAGAGTGAGTTTACCATTTCTTTTTCTGTGCATGTGTTATGTCATTCATAGGACGGTACACATATGAAAATTATTTTTACTGTATTAACAATTAAAATAACATAAATAAAATAATACTGATGTTCATTCTGTGCTTCAAATGATTAATAAATCTGATGTAGGGGACAGGTAATTTTTGAAAGTATCACATGCAATTTCTTGCAAAGCCAAGGATAGAAACCATTACACTAGACCCTAGATGCATCTCCAGTAGATGCATCTCCAATTTTTTTCTGTTAATTTTAAGTGGGTTAAATTTTTCTGGAAATCAATTACTTTGTTTAGTCATTATTTAATTTCCTAAAGCGCTACAATGTTCAAAGATTTCCTTATTTAAAAATCACTCAAGACTAAAGTTTTAGGCTTTTCCTGCCTTTCCCAATTTGTTCCCATATTCTTGTCATTCTTTTTGTCATGCTTATTGCTAATGTGCAAGGGTTATAGGCATCAGTTCAGTCCTCATGCTTCCTGCCCTAAAATGTCTCCCTTCCTGCAGTAAGAACAGTGAGATCTTTAAATATTCAGCACACATCCATTTGGTTTTCTCTTCTTTGTTAAGCCTGACTAAAGGTAAACCTAAGTGTAAATGAAGAGTAAGTGTAAACCTTTTCTTAAGGAGAAGTGAAAGAATCCATTCTTTCATTTTCCAGAATAAAGAATGTGAGATCATGGAGAAAACTTAAGAGGAAGTTCAAATGAGGCCATTGTAAGAAAGAAATGTTCAGTGATCCTCCACTTCAAAAAACCCCAAAGATATTTACATGTCAATGTCAACAGGAGAGCTTTTAAAAATTGTAAATTTCAGGATTATGAATTTGGATTTTCTTGATGTGGGACATAACAACACAACCTCTAGTTTTTAAAACCCACAGTGATGCTGACTGACGCCAAACTGAAGAATTAATGGTCCATATACCTCCATTCAAAGCCCTGCTAGAGCTCGTAACTTCATCATTTTAATCCAATCTCCCACAAAATTAGATGTTTTTATAATCTGTTGTGTTTGAGGGTGGTTTGTACCTACCTATTATTAATTGCATTTTATATGACACACACTAAGCAAAAACAGCACATTTAAAAAAACTCTTAAATGATGAAACTGAAGTTGAGAGATTTTGTGTGATTTACTCAAGATCTCAGAGCTAGTAATTAGCCTGTCTTGACTCTAAAGCCTATGGCTTAACCCACAGTAATATACTTTTCTCTTGGGTCAATACCCTACACATCATCACAAAGTGAGTTTATTTAACAAATTGACATTATCTCCTACTGATATTTCATTAAATAGAAGTATCGCATATGAATATAACAGGCCATTTTATAGTCATTAATAGCGTAAAACTCATTGCATCTTTCTTCACACAAACCCTGAAGTAGAAATATGTAATTTGACTAGAAACTTCTTTAGGAAATTGTTAAGAAGTATACATTTAGGAATAATGTATCACTGATTTTTTTTAAAAGATTTTATTTATTTATTTGACAGACAGATCACAAGTAGGCAGAAAGAGGAGGAAGCAGGCTCCCTGCTGAGCAGAGATTCCCACAGGGCTAGATATCCCAGGACCCTTGGATCATGACCTGAGCTAAAGACAGAGGCTTTAACTCATTTGAGCCACCCAAGCCTCACCATATCACTGATATTTTTATCCCCATATGATAAATAACTCTAGTGCATTAATATCTTGAACACACTGAATTTATTTGAAAAATACAACTTGACAAATATTTAAATCTGATAAATTTATTGTTAATATAACTTATACTAAGTCTACTATTTATTTAAAATTAAGTATACTTAGTTTTATTTTCAGAAGAGAATAGTCAAATACATATTTTCAAATATTTGTCAGCATATTATTACCTTTAAATGATAATGATAGATGATAAGTATAATCATACAAGATCAATGAGGCTGACAGCTTTTAAACTTTTGTATGCTGTTTTCAATATTGAGAATTGTATTGAGAAAATTTAACTATAAGAAGTAAATAAATAAAAAATAAAAATAAAGGCAGGAATCTAACATCATATATGAAGATTGAAGAAATGTTATAAATTCTTTTTCTTGAGACATTTATAGCAAATTATAAGCAAACTGTTATAGATAGCATGAGAATTGTCTCAAATCAACCATAGCATTACACAAAGATTTATCACCTTTAAATGAATTGAACAAGTTATTATCATTTCAACTATGGATGATCACATTCTTTAATAATGAATATGAAGCTAAAAATCCTAAAGAAAATGCTGACAAATTCTTTTATTTAAAAAAATGATCCATCAAACGAATTTGCCCTTATAATAGAAATATTGAACTCAAACAGCAAGATACTTTAAGTTAAATAATTCCCCAATATTTTAATACTACATTTGTTTATTTGACTTGATATATATAATGGTAAGGGACATAAAAGTAGAAATCCTGTTCCAACAAATCCCCATCTGTGTTAAAGGAATTTAAATCTCAGAACTTTTATCCTATCACGAATATTGCTTTTATTGTAATAATAACTAACACTGTTGCCGGGCCTTGGAACATAGGCAGATATATATATTCAGAAATATAAACTTAATTAGACCGATATATGTTCAAGAACAAAAGAATTCTCTAAAGATCTTGAAACCATGCTAATCCAACAATAAAACCACCTGTACCTAAGTTTATTTCACTACCTTATCTTTAAATTCAATGGGGTGAGAAATCTTTTGTTGCCTTTGCAAATGCGAAACAATTTGCTGTCTTGGAATACATTTTTGCTTTCATTTATTTTTGTATTTTGGTTTTGTATTAACTTATAAAAGTGTAATCAGTGGCTTGCTATTATTGGGTTTATTAGCAAACAACACTACTTCCAATATATGTGAATGATTTATTTCTAAATATTTTAGGGTTTAGAAAAATCATTAGCCTTATTCTTTTTACTTTGATCATAGTAAGTCTTTAGAAAACAATGGAATGGATAAAAAGAAGTCTTTGATGCTATATGTAACTAATGAGTCATTGAAAACTACATAAAAAACTAATGATGTACTATACGGTGGTTAACTGAACATAATAAAAAAACAAAGAGGTTTGAGGTCAATTCTTCACTAATTTTTTATTCAATTATAGATGACAAAAATATACCAGCTGTCATAGTGCCATTTTTTCATAAACTATACATAGTTAATCTATTGTTTAGGGCTGAATAGGTGTTTTTATGCTCTCTTTATACATTTTTTAAACTATTCTCCTTCATTTTTGAAAGTATGGGATTTACTTTTTTAAAGGATGTATTTTATAACATGAAGAAAACAAACAATTATCTTTAAGCAATAGCAAGATAAATGGAAAATCATTTTGTCATAGATTTTAAAATGAAGTTAGACCTAACACTAAAGATACCTTCCTATTCCGAAGATTCAAATCATTCTTCTAGTGTCAGGAAACACAATATTGTCTCTTCTCTAATGATTTCTCATCCATCTAAAATGAATTAAAAATGACCTTTTTTTCTTTTCCTCTGGATATGTACAAAAATATGTGATATTTATATGTGTGTGTGTGTATATATATATCATATATGTGTGTATATATATGTCATATATGTATATATATCACATATTTATGTACATAGGCAGAGGAAAAGAAAAAAATATATATATTATGTATATATCCAGAGGAAAAGAAAAAAAAAGTCATTTTTAATATATATATAACACATATTTGTGTATATGTATATTTATGTATTTATATATATAACACATATATATGTGTATATATATATCCTTCAAATGTGTTATTTTTATATAATCCTTATATGTATATATCCTTATATATATATATGTATGTGATATATATGTGTGTGTGTGTGTGTGTGTGTGTGTGTGTGTGTATATCTCCTTCGTAAATTAAAAAGAACTACCTACCAGGGCACGTGGGTGGCTCAGGGCACTGTGCAACTGACTCTTGATTTCAGTTCGGGTTATAATCTCAGAGTTGTGACAGGGAGCCCTATGTGTGGGCTCTGTGTTGGGAGTAGAACCTGCCTACAATTCTCTCTTTCCCTCTCCCTTTGTCCCTCCCCTCCTAATCTCTTTTACACAAAATTAATTAATTAATTAATTAATTAATTATTAGTTAAAAAGAACTAACCTACCATATGATCTGGCAACTCCAGTTCTGACCATGTATCTTAAAACAAAAATGAAAACAGGATATAGACAATGCTGTGTTTACTGCAACATTATTCACAATAGCCAAGATAATGGATGTTGTCCGAATGAATGAATGGATAAAGAGGTAGTATTTATACCATGGAATATTACTCAGCCATAACAACAGCAACAACAACAAAATCCTGCCATTTGCAACAACTTGTGTAAAAGTTTAGGGCCTTTTACTAAATAGGTAAGTCAGACAGAGAAGGATAAATACTGTTTGATATCATTTAGATGTGAAATCTATAAAGGCCAAACTGGTAAAAACAAAGAATAATGATCTAAATGATATCATTTAGATGTGAAATCTATAAAGGCCAAACTGGTAAAAACAAAGAATGTGAAATGCCAAACTGGTAAAAACAAAGAATAGACTGGGGACTGAAGGTTGGGTGTGGTAATGGGGATATTTGGGTCAAAGGGTACAAAGTTCCAATTATAAAATGAATAAATTCTGGACACCTATAGCAGTTATAGCTAATTATACTAATTGTATTGTATACTTATAAGTTGCTAAAAGAGTACACCTTACATATTACTACTACAAAATAGAAATAGTAATTATATTATAAAATGGAGGTATTAGTTGACTATGGTGGTAATCATTTTACAATATATAAGTGTATAAAATCACATTTTTAGTGGTTTTATTACTGACATGGGCTGGAGGGAGAAGGTGGGAGAGTTTTCCTGTTTGGGGTTTGTACCCCTTCTTAAGACTCTTGCCTCAGGGCACCTAGGTGGATCAGTGGGTTAAAGCCTCTGCCTTTGGCTCAGTTCATGAGACCAGGGTCCTGTGATTGATCCCAGCGTTGGGCTCTCTACTTGGTGGGGGGCCTACTTCCCTTCCTCTCTCTCTGCCTGGCTTTCTGCCTATTTGTGATCTCTCTCTGTCAAATAAATGAAATAAATATCTTTTAAAAAATAATTTTAAAAAGGACTCTTGCCTCATGCCTTTCATAAAATATGTCAATTGTTAATCTTTATCTCTTCTACTATTTTCTCTAGGCTCTACACTTTTTCTCTTTTCCTCCTAGGACTCTGAAGAAAAAAAAAATCTTACGTATTTTATATTATCTGACAAACTTTTGGGACTTTCTTTTCCTTTCCATTCTTTTTTTTATTCAGATAGCATAATTTTTATTGATGTATTTGAGTACTGATTATTTCCTATGTTGTTTCCAATAAATTTTAAATTTTGCTTATTTTTTTTTACTTACAAGTTTTACTTGTTTTTTCATAACTTTATTTTTTGCTGATTTTTTCAATGTTTTAATTACTTTCAAGTGTTAATAATTGCATGGCAAAGCATAAATAAAAAGGATTATTTGAGATAACCATTCTGAGTATGAGTTGTTTCAAATCTAAACATTCCACATATCTATTGATTAAAATATATACTTTATAGAAAGTCTATTTGTTTTCATTCTTTAACTTGAGACTTACGAGTCCCATATTGGAATAACAACTATACTTTTCTAGTTATTTTATATATAATTATGTGTATAGTAAAATTCTAGTGTATAAGCTGTCTTTAAATAGAGCAATTTGTTTGCCTTTGCCTAAATTATATAATAGGATCTTTAATTTTTTCAGAATTCATTAATAATTTAATTAGATGTTACAATTATAAAATAATAAAGGAAATACATTGTAAAAGTTTATGCAGTAAGTGAAATGTGTTGTAGGTACAGACCTCACAATGATATAAATAATTATATTAATTTAAAAACTCATGCTTGTAATAATCAATGTTCTTTTTATCAAGCCTTAGTTTGTAAATTCCTCACTTCTTTTTCTCCACTTCTTTGCTTTGTGATATGGAATTGGCTGTAGAAGAACGTAATACACTTTGTTTCTTTGGAAACGTGCAGCGGGTTGCTGATTATCTCTAATAATGAAACTATTATCTCTAGCAGATAGGAACCAATATGTTGTTCTTTTTTCAAGTAATACTAATAAACATTCTCTCTGCCCCGGTAGCTGCGGATTTGCTTTTTAAATACTTTTTACTCAGTAATATGCTGCAATATATGAACAACTTCATATAACTTGAACAAATTCATCTCCTAATACATTTTTTATATATTTCTTTCTCTTTAATAAACACTTATGTGGAAGTATTTTGCTTTAAAATTTTACATATATTTCATAGATAATAACTGTAATGAATTTGTGCATATAAAATGTTATCTTTGTTGACTATTTTTTTCCATTTTATTTTACTTTACTTCTTTTCAGTGTTCCAAAATTCATTGTTAATGCACCACACCCAGCAGTCCATGTAACACATGCTCTCCTTAATATCCACCACCAGGCTCACGCAATCCCCCACCCTTCTCCCCTCCAAAACCTTCAGGATGTCTCTCAGAGTCCTCCACAGTCTCTCATGGTTTGTCTACCCCTCCGATTTCCCCCACCTCACTTCTCCTCTCCATCTCCCAAGGTCCTCTGTGTTACTCCTCATGCTCCACAAGTAAGTGAAACCATATGATAATTGACTCTCTCTGCTTGCTTATTTCTTTTAGCATAATTTTTTCCAGTCCTGTCCATGTTGATACAAATGTTGGGTATTCATCCTTTCTGATGGAGGCATAATACTCCATTATATAATTGGACAATATATATTTTTTTTCTTTTCTCCGAGGAGCACTAACATTTACTAGGTTCTCTCCAAGTCCCGAGTACCATTTCCACCCGTCAACTGCGTAGCCCAACAGCCCTAGGAGCTATGAGGGGGTTCTGAGACATGTCTGCAAATTCTGTGACCCTCTTTCCATCTGGAGCTGGAATCTGTCCCTTCCCCTTGAACCTGGGTGGACTCTGGTGGCGGCCCCCAGAAGAGAAGGTAGCAGAAGCTACCATGTAGCTCTGAGGCTGTGTGAGCAAAGGCGGGGAATCCCAGCAGCTTCCCTGCGTCTGCAACCGCTCGCCGCGCCCAGGTTCACGGGCGAACTCCGTGCTGGTTGTCGCTTCAAGCAAGGGGTCTGGATGGTCTCTGGTATACCCACGGCTACCGGTGACATGATGTTGTTTTACGATCTCTGAGGTTCTGAAGCAGGTTCGACCAGGTCTTTGTGCGGAGCATGGTGTCGGGGGACTCTAGGAGGGGCTTCCCGGCATAGCGGCTGGGGTGGGCACGTCGGGGTCACGGAGCTGCAGGGGGAGCCCGAGCGCACCGTGCGCTCCTCCTGCCTGCTGCGCACCGGGGGCTCCAAACCTGGGAAGTGCCAAGGGGATCAGGGGGTTACAGGACAGCCTGGGATGTCCCTAGAAGGGAGCAGGGAACTGTGGCGGGGGGGGGGGGGATGGGTGGAGCCCGTCTGTTCATTCACTGAAGGTCATCTTGGTTCTTTCCAGTTTGGTGACTGTGGCCATTGCTGCTATGAACATTGGGGTACAGATAGTTCTTCTTTTCACTATATCATTATCTTTGTGGTAAATACCCAGTAGTGCAATTGCAGGGTCATAGGGCAGCTCTATTTTTAATTTCGTAAGGAATCTCCACACTGTTTTTCAAAATGGCGGCACCAACTTCCATTCCCACCAACAGTGTAGGAGGGTTCCCCTTTTTCCACATCCTCTCCAACACTTGTTGTTTACTGTCTTGTTAATTTTGGCCATTCTAACTGGTGTAAAGTGGTATCTCAATGTGGTTTTGCTTTCAATTTCCCTGATGGCTAATGATGATGAACATTTTTTCATCTGTATGTCTTCTTTGGAGAAGTGTCTGCTCATGTCTTCTGCCCATTTTTTGCTGTGATTATCTTTGTGTATGTTGAGTTTGAGGAATTCTTTATAGATCTTGGTATCAGCCCTTTGTCTGTAGTGTCATTTGCGAATATCTTCTCTCTCTAGTGTCATTTGTGAATATCTTCTCTCTCTAGTGTCATTTGTGAATATCTTCTCCTATACTGTGGGTTGCCTCTATGTTTTGTGGACTGTTCCCTTTGCTGTGCAGAAGGTTTTGATCTTGATGAAGTCCCAAAAGTTCATTTTTGCTTTTGTTTCCTTTGCCTTTGGAGACATGTCTTGAAAGAAGTTGCTGTGGCTGATGTCCAAGAGGTTAGTGCTTATGCTCTCCCCTAGGATTCTGATGGATTCCTGCCTCATGTTGAGGTCTTTTATCCATTTTGAGTTTATCTTTGTGTATGGTATAAGAGAATGGTCAAGTTTCATTCTTCTACACATAGTTGATTTGTTGACTACTTTAAATCACTTCTCCTTTTTTCCTGACTGAAATAGTATTTGTGGTGATATTTTATGTAGAAACAAGTTATGATTGTTATTGAAAATGGTGAAACTTCTCAGATGTTTAGAGACTAAATCTTCCTTTTAAGAACTATCTTTGAAAGATTATTATTTGATTCACAGCTACCAGGCAGTTGGTTAGATATGGAAGTAAAAACATAATAATAATAATGCAGGTTAAAAGGCTAGGATATTAATTTTGTTGAGTTTAATTAGTAGTGGCTTGCTTCCAAGTACAAGTAGCCATTAAACTTAAAGAGGATAAAGCTGCCAAGGATTTTGCCTAAAGCAGGTTAGGTTCAAAAATAAAATGACCATTAGTTCACTGCTGATGACAAGATATTTCACTATAGCTATTAGGCATGCAAAAGCTTTTACAAATTCTTGAATGTGTATCTTTGCTACTTTGGAAATACTTATTTTGGCAAAGAACTCATAACATCTTTTCTATTATTAATTCCAGCTTAATCAATGTAGAGGGTTTTATAATCAATAATTTTTTTCAAATGTACATGTTTTATCACAGGGCAAAATTTACATAGTTGTTTCGCTATGCAACTACTTGTCAAAAATGTTCATATATGCAAAGGAACATATGTATAGTAAGAATAACTTCCTGGGGCTCAATGGGTTAAAGCCTCTGCCTTCGGCTCAGGTCATGATCCCAGGGTCTTGGGATCGAGTCCTGCATCAGGCTCTCTGCTCAGCAGGTAGCCTGCTTCCCCTTCTCTCTTTATGCCTGCCTCTCTGCCTACTTGTGATCTCTGTCTGTCAAATAAATAAACAAAATCTAAAAAAAAAACTTCCCAAATTTTAAAGCAGTAGTAACATGTAACTTTGTAGAGAGCCAGTCCTTTTTCTCTTCCAGAATTAGCTTTCAAGGTACATTCTCCATTGGCCATATCAGAAAAACAAAACCATAATCATGTTGGTTATTCTACCTTTGTCTCAGTATATCTGCATCATTCAGTAATTACTTTTCTCTGAGTATCCCTGAGACTTTTAAGTTCATCTTCTATGCCGTTCATTCTTTGTAGTAAGTCAAAACTTATTTCCAGGCCTTTGGGAGAAGTTTATCCTCATCTTGAAAATAAATAAGTTTACACCGATGCATCAAAACTTTCAGCAAGAACTTCTGTATGACTTTATATTCATAAAGTCGATGACACAACTTAAATAGAATTAATCTGTGAGATATTCATCTAAGTTTGAATGATAATTAATACTCAAGGGTATGTATGTATTTGATGTGCTCTAAGTTTAAATGGACCAATGTTACTCTGAGAGATGTGCAGTTTGTCGAGCCCACAATATGTGGAATAAAACATATCATATTAAAAATGTTTAATTATATTCAGGTAAAACTCTATGGAATGAATGTATTTCAGCAGTTATATGCATTTCAAGATGGACAAGTACATATTCCTCCTCAGGTGAAAAGATAACACAGTAACAGTCAACAAAACAAGTTGTAAATATCTTATTTTTCAGGTTTAAAATACCTTTATAAATAGGTAGCAGTTTTAAAACAAACTTTTTAACATGACCCTATAGAATTGTAAATGTCTTTACTTTATAAAGTGCTCCTATTCTTAGGATAATAATTGACAAAATCCTTAAGTAAGTCTTCTGCATATGTCTCACTGGTGGCTATAACATTCCTGGTTATTGTAATAAATTAGTCAGAATCATTCAGTCCTGTTACAAACAGATGGTTTCTGTTTTTCCCTTATACTTTCCAATAGGCACTCATTATAAACTAAAAACCAGTTATGGAATCCTCTAAAATAAAAATAAAGGCAGTTTGGGATCTCTCACATTCAGGGCTTCATGGAGGACTCTTAACTGTTGGCACTTCTGAGTACAGGCTTTTGTCATCATAAACTTGCACCTGAAGGTTCCAAGGGAATTAATCAGGATCTGGAGCACAATTATGATCCAGATGCTGATTTCATGAAAGCAGACTGTTCATCTAAGATCCAGCAGAACAAAATCTCATCATGTCTGAATGAATACAGCCAATGAGGGAAATCTAATTGCTTTTATAATACCAGTTATTGCTTTTAGATTAATACTACTATAGCTTTTAATTTCTATGTTTCATGATGGGCAAATGAGAAAGCAATTGATCTTTTTCTTCTAACCTTCCATTGAGCAGACTATATTCATGTAATACAGAATAAAACAGGTTTTGAATGGTATACACTTTCAACTCCCATTTCTTATAGATATAGGAAAATATCTAAGAGGTCTTAATATTATAAGCAGATTCATTTTAAGAGGAATACAGGATGATCATTCTCTAGGTATATGTCACATATTCAATAGCTTGTTTTGAAAACATTCCTCAACATTGGTCAAGGTACCTTTTTCATGTCTCTTAACTCAATCTACATGAACCTATTATAGAAGGAAACTAAGGAACCATTTTTAAGAAGCCATGAATTAATACTATTCAACCAGTCTATTTGACACCAAAAATAAAATATTAATACAAGGGATACTGAAAAAATACTGACTCATAGTGCTGGATGCCATCTTTTTTGGGAGGGGGACAGGGTGCCATCTTTATTTCCTTGGTATATATAGTTCCAATTTGACTTTTCAGCTGAAAATATGTACCACACTTGTAGTCTTTAGAGAAATACCTGACAGATTTGACTGAGCAGCACAGTTTATATAAAATTCATAACTTATCCATCCAATGATCAGCCCAGGTCATCAAGTAGCACATACTGTACTACATTACACTGATTTAGTGCGTGACAAGAATATGATGACAAAAGAATTAGAAAACAACATAAAACAAGTAAACAAACCATGTAGCTTTATTTTTCATATAAAAATGTATGCATTCGGGGGGCGCCTGGGTGGCTCAGTGGGTTACGCTGCTGCCTTCAGCTCAGGTCATGATCTCGGGGTCGAGTCCCACGTCGGGCTCTCTGCTCAGCGGGGAGCCTGCTTCCCTCTCTCTCTCTCTGCCTGCCTCTCCATCTACTTGTGATTTCTCTCTGTCAAATAAATAAATAAAATCTTAAAAAAAATGTATGCATTCGGTTGTTACATGTCCTAGCTATGCTTTCATTTGAATAGACATCTTCATAGACACACTTCTCTCTCATGTACAAATACAAACTGTCTAACCCTATTTGACTGTGATCCAATAAGACCCATTGTATGCCTAATGTGTAAGATGCCATACTAGATATTTGATGAATATTATTTCAAGATGCATGCAAGCTTTTCAAGGTAGGAATTATCATTAATTAAAAGAAAAAAAGAGCTCGGAGAATAAGTAATTTGTCCATGTTTACATCATCTAGCCACTAACAATAGGAAGTATTGGGTCTCTTTGCTCACGTTCCTTACATTCATCTTTTCCCTCAGTTTTCCTTTCCCTCAGCATTTATTTCTGTTCTCTTTGGGAAAAGCTCTCTATATGAATGGCCACCAGTGCCATACAACATAAAACATATTGAAAGTGCTTTGTAGAACACATAATTAAAGGTACTATGAAGCCAAACAGGCTTGGAATCCCACTTTCACCATCTTCATGGCATTTTTATAAGGATCAGTTGAAAACATGTGAAGCACTGAGGACTATGTCTTACAGGTAGTGAGAGCAGTCTGATTATTGTTCATTATCCTTATTGTTGCTGTCCTTGTTGATATCATCACACTCAATAGTGATACATGTCTGTAAATTTGCCTAAGAATTCACTTGTATTTCCTTGGAGCATGAAAAGGAAACCCTGTTGGGCAATGTTTTGCTCTGAGATTTTCAATGCCAACATTTGTTCCAGCAACCAAAGAATAGCTTGTTTAGCAACGTAGAAAAAAATCTTAAACACACTTTTTTTTATAGTCTTTTTATTTTTTTTCAATTAAGTAAGGTCTGTGCTCTACATGAGATTTTACCTCATGACCCCAAGATCAAGAGTTTTGTGCTTTACCAACTGAGCTAGCTGGACACCCCTAAGAAAAATTGTCATATAAAGCAGAGCTATTTAACCTACTAATTTATTATCAAACTCACTAAGACACCTAAAAGTTACCTGAAAATACTCTCTTTTGAAGTAAATATATTCTATCATACGCATGTTCTAGCAATTTTGGAATTTGAAAGAAGATTGGTTAAGGTAAGAATCTCAAAATAGTATTTTTAAAGTATTTTCAGGTAAACAGAATATATATAAGCTTCCTTTTCAAGAAGGAACTCTGTGAGCTTCTCATTGCCTTTATGCCAGAATTCTTTTTTTTTTTTTAAACTAATTCCAAACTCAACCTTCTACATAACTTCTCCATTCAATGCTCTGCCTCCTTGTTTTTGCTGATATTTCTTTTTTTTTTTTTTTTAAAGATTTTATTTATTTATTTGACAGAGAGAAATCACAAGTAGATGGAGAGGCAGGCAGAGAGAGAGAGAGAGAAGCAGGCTCTCTGCTGAGCAGAGAGCCCAATGCGGGACTAGATCCCAGGACCCTGAGATCATGACCTGAGCCGAAGGCAGCGGCTTAACCCACTGAGCCACCCAGGCACCCTTTGCTGATATTTCTAAACATTGTTTAGGGATGCCTGGGTGGTTCAGTCAGTTAAGCTTCTACCTTCAGTTCCGGTCATGATCTCAGGGTCCTGGGATTGAGTCTGTCATCCAGCTCTTTGCTCTGCGGGGATCCTGCTTCTTTTTCTGCCTATTGCTCTCCCTTTTTGTGCTTTCTCTCTCTCCCCCCCCTCAAATAAA
This sequence comes from Mustela nivalis, assembly GCF_964662115.1. Lineage (NCBI taxonomy): Eukaryota > Metazoa > Chordata > Mammalia > Carnivora > Mustelidae > Mustela > Mustela nivalis. Next base: position 69,026,100 of record NC_139034.1, read on the forward strand.
TAAAATCTTTTAAAAATTTATTTTAATTCTGAAAGCAGCATATTTATTTTAATTCCACAAACATAGCTTGTCATCTCTCAATTAAATCTATCTCAAGATGTTCTCTTTACCAGAAGCATGACTCCTCCTGACCCACTTAGCCCTCAGTGCTCCATCAATTTTCAATTTGACTCTCATTTTTGTTTATTTTCTTTTCCCACAGTGTGATATCAGAGTATATGCCTTATTAATCTTTAGATTTGGTTCCATTTTCTTCTGGACTGCATTATGCGTAATGAGAAAGGCAGAATAAGCCTTCCTTTGATTATCATGTAATTGGTATTTAGAAATTGTTAAATGTCTGTATAATTTAAAAGAGAAGGAATCATTTTACATGGAAAACATAAAATGTTGAAAACTTCTATGTGGAAACAAATTTACAAATTTAGTATCTATATGTCCTATACGTACCTCCCAGTTTAAACCTCATGACATAGTACTATCCCATGGTAATTCCATTTGACCAATGAGACAATTTGCTAATATAATCAATAGAGTAAAAGAATATGTATAGATAAATTGTTCTATAATAATTTTCTTTAAACCATGTGTTTAGTTACATACAATTGGAACTTTATTTCTATAACCAAATTTGAGTCTTAGATGATTCGATTTTCCATAATTCAGTTTTTTTCTATTCACACTAAGCCTTGAATGAATCCATAAGCATTGCTTTATCACTACCAAGACGGGGTAGTCAGGTCCTTAGCTATTTATTTCATATGTACAGACACCATTGTGGCATTTATATTTCCCAAAATCTTTGATAGGAAACTATTCACATAAATACTTGGTAATAAATGTTCATTTACACCAACTCATGGAGCCATAAGATGTTTTCAAGTATTCAAAAGTTAAAAGAATGAATTACCAAAGACTCACACTACAAGATGTGTTAAGCCAAATCTTTTGGGAGAAGAAAGATGACTCTGTATGGAATATAGATCTACACAAAGGATGGGGAGTGCTGGAAATGGAAACTACATAAATATATATACACTTTGCTTATATACCCCATTAAAAGATAATTGTTATTTAAATGAAAATAATGTGCAGTTTGGTTTTTATATCATGCATAGAATTAAAAAGAATGACAGTATTAACAAAAATGTCAAAAAGATAAAAATGCAAATAAAAATTTTAAGTTCTTACAGTAAAATGTATATGGTATCACATAAGTGTGATAAGTTAAATATATATAATATAAAATCTGTCATTAAAATGAAAAAGTTATAACAAATTTATCAGAAAAGAAGGTAAAACAGAACTAAACATTATTATCAATCTAAAAGACAACAAAAGAGAAAAGGAAACAAAAAGCAGATAATACAAATAGAAAACAGATAGCAATATTATGGTTTAAACTGAGCCATATTATCAATAATATAAATAAAAAATGTTGTGAAAGCCTAAATTAAAATCAGAGATGGTTTGATTAGACATTAAAGCAAGATCAATTATGTGCTCTCTGCAACAAATACACTTCAAAAACAAAGTCACATATAAAATAAGATAAATGGATGCCAAGAAATATACCATGTTCATATTAATCTTTTTTCTTTTTATGTATTAATCTTTTTAAAAACAAAAACAAATGATATAAATATAAATAGATGATATATTGTGACCAAGTAAAATTTATCCTAGCGATGCATGCATGGTTAATTTTTTTTAAAACATTTTATTTATATATATGACAAATAAAGATCACAAGAATGGCAGGCAGGTTTGGGGGGGAAGCAGACTTCCTGCTGAGCAGGGACCCTGATGTGGGGCTTGATCCCAGGACCCTGAGATCATGACCTGAGCTACAGGCAGAGTCTTTAACCACAGCCAACCAGGTGCCTCCATGCATGCTTACTTTAATGTTTATAACCAATCAAGATCATTACACATTTTAAAATCTAAAAAGAAAAATCATATTACCTCAATAAATGCAGAAAAAGCTTTTGACAAAATCCAATTTCCATCCAGAAAAGGAAAACCTAAGCAAAGTAGGAACAGAAGGAAACTCATTCAATTTGATAAAGGGATCTAAGAAAAACCTGGCGTTTATACCATACTTAATAGTGAACGACACTTCCCTTAATATTATGCAAAAATAAGTGACCAATCTCATTACATCTGTTCAACATTATACGGTAGCCAAATGAAGAAAAAGAGACATAAAGCATTCAGATGAAAAAGGAAGAAGTAAAATACCCTTTATTCAAAGACAATATGTCTATATAAAACTGAGTGGAATCTGCCAAATGTTCGTAGAACTAAGAAGCGTTCTAACATGTTTGCAAGATACAATATAAACATACTGAAGTCAGTCTATTTCCTCACACTAACATCAAACAGAAACTGAAATGTTGAAATATAAAATTATAAATGGCAATGTAGAGATAAACCTGGTAAGTGACATGCAGTATCTGTACAATGAAGACTATAAAGTATTTCTGAAAGAATATAAAAAGACCTGAACCAATAGAGATATAGACTATGCTTATGTACTGGAAATTATAAAATGGTTACATTTTTAATTATCTCTAAATTATCTGTAGATGTAATATAATACCTTTCAAAATCCACAGAACTTTTTTGTAGAGATAAATTTATTATAAAATCACTATGAAATTACATAGAAACTGTCATGGCCAAATGACTTTGTAAAAGAGGAACGATTTGGAGGACAGATTTGGTTAAAAGATTAATCAAAAAACCATGTTAAGACACTGATATTGCACAAGATCGACAAGTCTATCAATGGAACAGAGGAAGGATTATAGACCTGTAAAAAGTTGATTTTGAAAACGATGTAATGGAAGTACAGTAGAGAAAGGAAATTAAGTAGATGGTGCTGGGAAAGTATATGTCTATACAGCAACTTTTAAAAATTCAGAATAGATTTCAGAACAAATATATTAAATCTCACACTAGTGATCCGTGGGAGTGGCCGCCACGACTAGTATGATTGTTGGCTCAGAAAAGAAAACTGTCCAGATCAGGGAAATAACAAAGAAGGTGGCTAAGCAGGCAGACAGAGGGTGTTTTGAGGAAGGGAAGTAAGATTTATGTGAGATAGGAGATATTAAAACTTCGTCCAGTAAATGAAAAGTAGGGTGTGTTTGAGTGAGGGGGTAATACTTGCAACATTACATAAAAAACCCTAATAGTGCAATGTATTGTGGCATTTCGTTACACAAAGATTTCTTAGAAGCAACTCCACAAGGAACAACTATAAAAACAAATAAATGATAATAGAACATCATTATTTTATTTAAATTCCGTTCTTCAAAAGGTATAGATAAGTGAATGAAGAGATGATACTTTGAAAGAAAATACTTGCAAGTGATACATCTCATAAAAAACGTGCATCCTGATTATATAAATATTCTCAAAGTAAGAAGAAAACTCAATAAAAATGGATAAAGTCTTGAACTGACATTATACCAAAGTTGTTTCATCAGAAAGATATAAAAGAATTGGACAGACATCTTACAATATTTACCTTCAGAAATAAGTATATAAAACTGTGTAACATCTTTAGATGTTAGGAATATTCAAATTAAAACCAGAAGGAAATAACACTAATCACCTGTTAGAATACCTGGAATTAGAGTGATTGATCATTCTACACAAATATCCACAGCAAGTTTATAAGACTCCCAAACTGAAATATTTATCAATGAATGAATGGGTAATCAAATGATAATATGTTAACAAAGAAACTTTATTCAGCAATAAAGAAGAAGAAAACTGTCAATACATGATACAATGTGAAAAATTCAAAATTGTTACTCTGAGAGCAAATGAAAGCCAATTAAAAGGGAGTGCAGATTGTATTACTCTACATTGATTCATAGGAAAAGCCAGTGAACATATTGTGACCAAAAACGTGAGTGTCTGAATGAGGAGATGGGAGGGGGCATAAAGGAAAAATTTAAAGAAGCACAAGGAAATTTTGGGATGATCTATATGTTTGTTATCTTGACTATGAGATAATTTCATGGAATGGATGTATGATGAAGGGAAGCAGAATATGCCACCCTCAAATATGCCAGTTTGGCATATTGATTTGAAGGTAAAGATCTTTAGAAACAATTGGTGAAAGAAAGATGCCCTGATCCTGTCTGCCTGAAAGCTGGAGATAAATCTCCCACGTGGAAGGCACCAACCTGGACCAGAATGATAGAAGGCATTCTTATCACCACAGATATAGGATTTAGGGCTTCAAAGGCTGTTTAAACAAACTTTGTTACATCTTCACCAATTTATTACCCCAAGCCCAAACCCCTTTGTTTTGTCAATTCCTCACAAATCTATTGTTTCTTTGTCTAAACAGTAGAAAAGCTTCTGGCTTCAAGTCTTATGTTTTTATGAATCTCTTGTATGTATGAAATCAAATTTGTTTTTCTCCTGTTAATCTGTTTTATGTCAATATAATTATTTAATCAGCTGAAGAACCTAGATGAGAGGAAGGGAAGAATTTTCTACCCCTACTTGTCAAAGCATATCAAAGTATACATTTTATATATGTACAACTTATAGTATATAAATGACATGATGGTAAATCTTTTTAAAAAAAAAGGTAGAAGGGAGAATTATTAAGAAGACATTAAAACTTTAACAAATCATAAGACCTGAGAGAAAAAGACAGAAATACTAAACATTCCAGGTATGGATTCTTTGGGGGGGGGTAGGATCACATAAATATATATCAGGTACTATTAATAAAAGGAAAAGTTCAAAGTGACAAAATAATATAGAAGTGAAATTATAAGAATAAAATATAGAATTTTGCAAACAAATTTGAGAACATAGATGGAAAAAATGTCTTTCTTGAAGTATATACAATTAACAAATCTGAGCATATAAAGATATAAAATAGATAACACACCATAAGCAAAACAGATAAAGTTGATAATTACCTTAATTTCTAAAATTTAACATTATATATTAATATTGAATAAGAAAAATCAATTTGTAATCCCTTCAGTTTTCATGTTTATGTACCACTATATAGCACATTATTTTTTGTTTTGTTTTATAATAGTAGGTACTAATATATGACTGGGATATTTCTTCAGTAATACACAAAGTCCTGCTAAAACAAGTTTGTCTGGAGTTATAAACCATATGAGTGTGGGGCAAGAAAAAAAAGAAATTTATTATAATTTCAAACTTCTAGAAAAGAATATATATACTTAAAATTATAAAACGATCCCATGCTTATAAAATGATTCCTCACTTAAAAAAAAGAACATTAAATAAATCTTTTATGATTATAGCCCCTCCATCCCTCCAGTTAATAACTTGAAATTTCTGTTTATCACAAATATCTTGCTGTATATTCTTATCATATATATAAGCATACCTAAGCATTATACTGTACAATATTACGTGTTTTCAAAATTCAATGAAAATGTACCACATGACTTATTAGCAACTTGGTTTGTACTGTCAATACTATTTTTTTTAACCTTAATTAATGTCACCATGCACAGCTAAATTTTGTCCCAAGATATTTGAGTTTTCTTTTAGGCTTTTTGCAATTATAGTTCTTATGATGACTGCTTTGGTTATTGTTGCTTTGGTCATCCTTGTATACAACTTCTAAGAAATATCTTTAGGAAGCATATTCAGAGTAGAATTGTTGGATCTTAATTTACAGGAAGACTGACATATACCAGTAAAGTAAATGGCTCTCCAATATAATTATATCAACTTATGCTCTGTCTGCAATTTCAGATTGCCATTTGTGGAACAATATTACAAAACTTGCAATTGATAAATTTTTAACATCTTGTCAACATAGTGATTCTAACGTACTTATGGAGTGATTTAAATTTCTGTATCACTAATTATTTAGTGATTAAACAGATTTTTCATAGTATTACAGACACTTATGTTATCTCCTTTGTGAAATATCTGGTGATATATTTTTCCCATTTTATCCATTAAGTTGTTTTCCTATTTATTGATTTTTTTGAGCACTGCTTTGAAGATTAAATATTTTAAAAATGTCTTCCAAATTTTTTTATTTACCTTTTGGAATTATTGTATATTTTTATAAGCAAAAGTTGTAAGTTTTAAATGAGTTCAGTTTGTACAATATCTATAACAGTTTGTGTGATATATATCAAAACTCAACTATAAAGATGAACAACACACCCAGAAAACATAGAGCCAAAAAAGTTCCATTTTCAGATAAACCCTGAGATTATGTACCAGTGACAGAACTTCCTTAGAAAAATTTTTTTAAATTTTTTTTTTTTAAGATTTTATTTATTTATTTGACAGAGAGAGATCACAAGCAGATGGAGAGGCAGGCAGAGAGAGAGAGAGAGGGAAGCAGGCTCCCTGCTGAGCAGAGAGCCCGATGCGGGACTCGATCCCAGGACCCTGAGATCATGACCCGAGCCGAAGGCAGCGGCTTAACCCACTGAGCCACCCAGGCGCCCCCCTTAGAAAAATTTTTAAAGATGTACTTCAGAAATAAGGAATTAGTTTCTGAAAGTTAAAAAAAAACAGTAAACAAAGAATTAATGACCCACATAGATAAATCCAAATAATTCGTGATTTATGAAATTCTGAAAACAAGCTCTATATAGTAAGCTCTGGTAGAAAAGTTGTAGCTCTAGGTGTATAGATGTTTACATGTGATGAAAATCAGACAGAGATGATTTGAGTGAAAGCATTTTCAGTTTATGGTATTAGATAGGAGATTAAAGATTATAATGTAAATTATTTTTTATAAGGTATTTATTTATTTGACAGAGAGAGAGGGAGAGATGGATCACAAACAGGAAGAGTGAGAAACCCCATGCCCAGCTCAGTGCCAGGCTCAATGGGGGGCTCCATCACTCAATGACTGTGCCACCCAGGTGCCCCAACAATTAAACTGTTTTTAAATTTAAATTAAATTTAATTTTTTCCAGTGATCCATAATTCATTGTTTATGCACCACATCCAGTGCTCCATGCAATATATGCCCTCCTTAATACCTGCCACAGGGCTCATCCAACTCCTTCCTCTCCAAAACCTGTTTGTTTCTCAGAGTCCATATCTCTCAAGGTTTGTCTCCCCCTCTGATTTCCCCCATCTCACTTCTCTCCATCTCCCAATGTTGTTATTCCTTATGCTCCACAAGTAAGTGAAACCATATGATAATTGACTCTCTCTGCTGAGTGAAATAAGGCAAACAATTAAAATCTTAAGAAAGAAGGCACTGGAACCAATTCAGTGGCAAGCCATCAAATAATTTTAAACATACTAACAATAAATCACCACATCACAGTGTTTAGCAACTACTTCTCATCCTCAGCAGAGCAATCAAGGACTGAATGCGCATTCAAACTGAATAACAGAGTTACTCCTAAAATTGGTCCCTCGGGTTTAGGGTTGAGTGAGCTTTGAATTGCCCGCATTCTATTGACTGTTCAATTCTCTCAGTCAATTGATAAATAAAATACTTCAGTCATCAGAATTAATCCACTTTCGTAACACTTTTCTTTAAACATTAGATTAGGTCTTTTTGTTTATTGAATTTCAGATTCTGGTCAAGTTAAATGAAGTTTATGTCATTACAAATTGTCAGGCATAACTCCTCCTGGGGAATTTGAGGAATTTTTTTGTGGAATTAAATCTTTCTAAAATCAGCAGAGAGCAACATGATTTATGCCAGCATGTTGAAATAGGTTTTTTATTTCTTATGGAAAATAATTATATCAAAATAAAACACTTGAAAGATGTATTTCATTAGTATCAATAATTAGTTGAATTCAGCCTGGGTGGGCCATTTCTAGTAACTAAAATGTGAGAACCTATGATGCATTTACATTTAATATAGGGTACTTGATTGTTTTGAAGATGTAGGTATGTATTTTTGTTTATATCATTCTCTTTCCCCTCAGTAATTTAATCTTGAAGAATATACAAGTAATCGTTTTGATAAATTCCTTTAGCCATCATTTTAAAGTAGGTAAGTGATAAACTCTTAGTGTTCCTTCATCTGTGAATGTGTTGATTCCCTCTTCATTTTTGAAGAATATTTTCACTCAATATAGGATTCTGAGTTGGTAGGCTTTTTGTTTCTTTGTTTCTCCCAGCACTTGAAAAGTGTTCTGCCACTTCCTTCTGATCTCAAGAAGGATTTATTGTGAGAAATCAGTTGTAATTTCATTTTTTTCCCCTTACAGGTAAATGTCTTTTTCTCTCTCACTGATTTTCAGGTATTTTCTTTGTCTTTATTTTTCAGAAGCTTGTCTATGATGTGCCTTGGTTTGTATTTCTATAGGTTCATCTGTTTAGGGATTCAGTGAAGTTCTTGGACCATAGATTAATGTCCCCCCCCCCAAATTTGGGAGGTTTATTCTATTATTTTTCAGCGCTTTATTCTCCTTCTTCTTTTCAACTCTAGTGATGAATTTAGTTAGCATATTATAGTTTCACTGTTTCTTAGATGTTATTTATTTTTAACTCTATTTTCTTTTGTTATTCAGGATAAATGACTTTTAAGTTTTAATTTTACTAATTCCTCTGTCTTCTTCTTCTGCGCCTATGCATTGATAGTTATTTTAATTCTTTGGTCATTATACTTTTTAGTTATTAATTTTCCATTGGCTTCTTCTTTGTATTTTCTGGTTCTTTGCTAGGAGTCTTTATTTTTTTCATTTACTTCAAACATGACCATTGAAGGAAGTTTATGAAGACTACTTGAAAATATGTGTCAGATAATTCCAATATTTCTGTCGTCATTTTTTTGCCATCTCTTGATTGTGTTTTTAATTCAGTTTGAAATCTTTTGGGTTCTTGGTTCAATAAGTGTTATTTAATTGAAATCTAGAGATTTTGAATATTATGTGGAAGTATAGTGAAGGTTAAATTTTTCTCTTAGCTTCTTTTCTTTTGATTTGGTTTCAGTGGATGGGTTCAGGAGTCTCAGTATAGCCTTGGGAAAGTGGACTATTTAGACTCCCCACTCAGGATTTTCTGGCATAGATAAAGGTGGGGCTACAGTTCTAATCTGTAGGATTTGACTATTGTTTTCTGAAAGTTTTCTGTCTTGCTGAGATGTCTCTGACTTGTTTTTGTTTCTTTTTGGCTATAAAGGTCAGGCTTTCTGAGGAGATTTTACTGCACATATTAGCATTTACAGGTTGCTGGATACCCCAGCATCCATTCTAGAGTACAGACATACTTTGTCTTATTGTGTTTCACTTTATTGTACTTCACAATTGGGCTTTTTCTTTTTTAATAAACTGAAAGTTTGTTGTGACCCTGCCTCAAGCAAGTGTGTTGGCACCATGTTTCCAACAGTATTTGTTCACTTGTGTCTCTGTTGTGCATTTTGGTAATTCTCACAATATTTCAAACTTTATTATTATTATTATATTTTCGTCATGGAGATCTGTGATCAGTGACCTTTGATGTTACTATTGTAATTTGTGAGGACCACAAACTGCTCCCGTATAAAACAATGAACTTTGCTGATAAAATTTGTGTGTGTTCTGGTTGCTCCACTGACTTGCCATTTCCCATCTCCTCCCTCTCCTCAGGCTTCCCTGTTCCCTGAGAAACAACAGTGTTGAAATTAAGCCAATTAACAACCCTACAGTAATTTCTAAGTGTTCAAATGAAAGAAAAATTGCACACCTCTCACTTTAAATCCAAAGCTAGAACTGATTAAGTTTAGTAAGAAACGTGTGGTGAAAGCTAAGATGAGCTGAAAGCTACGCCTCTAATGCCAGTTAGCCAAGTTGTGAATATGAAGTAGAAGTTCTGGAAGGAACTTAAAAGTGCTAGTCCAGTGAATGCACTAATGATAGGAAAGCAGGGGCACCTGGGTGGCACAGTCAGTTAAGCATCTGCCTTTGGCTCAGGTCATGATCCCAGGGTCCTGGGATCGAGCCCTGTGTCAGGCTTCCTGCTCAACAGGAGCCTGATTCTCCCTGTACCATTCCCTCTGCTTGTGTTCCCTCTCTCACTATGTCTTTCTCAAATAAATAAGCAATATTATATATATATATATATATATATATATATATATATATATAGGCAGGCCAGCCACACCATTCCCTTATCAAAGGTTAATCCAAAGCTAAGTCCCATTGTCTTCAATTCTATGATGGTTGAAGGTAGAGAGAGGTGAGAAAACTGTAGGACAAGCTCTGAAGCTAGCAGTGGTTGGTTCATGAGGTTTAAGGAAAGAAACTATCCCCATAACATAAAACTACAAAGAGAAGCAGAAGTGCTGATATAGAACCTGCAGCTAGTTTTTCAGAAGATGAGCTAAGATAAGTAATTAAGGTGGCTGCACTAAATAACAGATTTTCACTGTAGACAAAACAATCTACTAGAAGAAGATGCCACCTGGCACTTTCATAGCTAGAGAGGAAAAGTCAGTGCCTGGTTTCAAAACCTCAGAGGCCAACTGGCTTTCTTATTAGGGGTTAATGCAGCTGTTGACTTTAAGTTGAAGCCAATGTTAATTTCTATTCCAAAAACCCTAGAGCCCTTAATAATTATGCTAAATCTACTCTGTCTTTGATTTATAAATGGAACAACAGAGCCTAGCTGACAGCATATCTGCATATAGCATGACTTATTAAATATTTTAAGCACACTGTTGAGATCTACTACTCAGCAAAAAAAGATTGCTTTCAAAATGTTACTGTTCATTGGCAATGTACTCATTACTGAAGAGCTCTGCTGGAGATGGACAACAAGATTAATGTTGTTTTCATGCCTACTAATACAACAGCTCTTCTGTAATACAATCCACTTTGGATCAAGGAGGCATTTTTACTTTCAAGTCTTATTATTGAAGAAATACTTTTTGTAAGGCTATAGCTTCTGTAGATAGTGACCCCTCTGATGGAGCAGGGGAAAGGACATTGAAAACCTGGAAAAGATTCTCCATTCTAGGTATCATTAAGAACATTCATGATTCATGGGAAGTGGTCAAAAATATCAACATTAACAGGAGTTGGAAAAAGTTGCTTCCAACCCTCATAGGTGATTTTGAGGAGATCAGTACTTCAGTGGAGGCAGTAACTGCAGTTGTGAGAGAAATAGCAAGAGAACTAGCACTAGAAGTGAAGCCTGTCTATGCCATCGGATTGCAGCAAATCTCATGATAAACTTGACTGGATGAGGAGTTGCGTCTTATGGATGAGCAAAGAAAGTGGTTTCTTGAGATAGAATTTACTCCTAGTGAAGATGCCGTGAGGGTTGTTGAAACAACAGCAGAGGATTTACAATATTACATACACTGAGTTGATAAAGCAGTGGCAGGGATGAGAAGATTGGCTTCAGTTTTGAAAGAAATTCTACTGTAGGTTAAATGCTATCAAATAGCACCATATCTACAGAAAGAAGGGCTGTGAAAGGAAAGAGGGAAGGAAGAGCTGATTTGTGAAGGATAGAGGTAATCAATGAGGCAAACTTCCGTGTCTTATTTTAAGAAATTACAATGGCCACGCCAACTTTCATCAGCTACCACTGACAGTGATCTGACAGCAGCCATCAACAATGAGCCAAGTCCTTCCATTGGCAAAAAGATTACAAGCTGGTTGAAGCTCAGATGATGGTTGGCATTTTTGAGCAATAAAGCATTTTTTAACTTAAGATATGCACATCGTCTTTTTAGACACAATATTATTTCACACTTCATAAAATACAGTATAGTTTAAACATACTTTTAAATGTGCTGAAAAGCCCCAAAATTGATTTGACTCACTTTATTGTGATATTCACTCCATTGTGCTGGTGGAACCTGCACAATCTCTGAGGTATGCCTGTATATGAGCCAATAAGAAATCTCTGGAACTTAACTACCATGTTGTTTTCAGGGCACATGAACATTATCTGGCCCACACACTTTTCTCCAATTTTCAAAATTCTTTTATTTTGCTTTTACATGGAATGCCCACCATTTGTCATTGTACTTAGAGGAGAAATAGGAAAAAAAAGTACAAATACCCCATTATCCTTTATTTCTGTTTCTTAACTTATTTTCCTTTGGTGCAATGTTCTCCCTCTTCATTAGGTTAAAGAAAATGTGCACTTAATTGCTGACATATTTTTATGGTGGCTGTTTCTAAAGCCTTATCAAATCCTTATCAAATTATACTCATATTGGGACACCTTGGTGGCTCAACCATTAAGCATCTGCCTTTGGTTCAGGTCATGATCCCAGAGTCCTGAGATTGAATCCCATGTCAGGCTTCCTGCTCAGCAGGAAGCCTGCTTCTCCCTCTCTCTCTTCCACTCCCCATGCTTGTATTCCCTCTCTTGCTATCTCTCTCTGCCAAATAAATAAATAAAATATTTTTTAAAATAATACTCATATTATTTTTGGTATTCATGTCAGTTTATGGCTTTCTTACTCAAGTTCAGGTTTCCTTTGCTTTTCATAGAACAGTGATTTTCAGTTGTACCATGGACATCTGGGTTCTTCTATTAGGAGAATCTCGATCCTATCTGAATCATCAGCTTGCCCTGTTTAGTTTCAGCATTTAGGTCTGACCAATTTTAAAGGCTATAGTTCCAGTGAGTGTTCGGGTTCCTCCTATGACAGTGCATTTCTGCTCTGCTCATTGTCTGGTGCTTCTGGGATTCCTGCTCCATCCCTGCTGGTGCCACCTGTAAAGACAGAAGGAACTTTCCTGAGCTTCCCTCTGTGACTGGGCAACATTTGAGAGATGAGAGCAAAGCTTCCGGGCTGGTGTGTCTATGCTACAGTGTAGAGGGCAAAGAGATGCATAGTTTTGCGTTGGGATTCCTGCTGGTACCCCAGTTGATAAGCCGGGTCTTGGGTGAACCAGGAGGACTTTGTTACCACAGCTGCTAATAAATTCCTTTAGGTCCACTCACTGAATTTAAGTTATGAAGCTTGGCCTGGGATAGCCAGGTTTCATTACGAACTCTGCTACAGGCAGGTTAGATGCCCAGTGGAGCCCAAATTTTGAGCAGGGCTGGAGTGGATTACCTTTGCTATTACTACCACCAGTGGATCATATCATCAGCAGCAGCCAGCTGATGAGTCAGTTAGGGCTCTCTGCTAGGTCTCTGTTAGATTTCTGCTTTTCAGGTCCTTTAACCAGCAAGGGCAGGTTATTCTTGTATGTTGCCGATTTTATAGACTTTTCACTATGCCTATTGTGGTTTGCTATTATTTTCTCTGCCACTGCCTAGGTCAAATATATATCAGGGAGAGAAAGAAAACCCAGGGAACTCACTTCATTGTAGTTTCTCATGTCTTGGGTTCCAAGGTATTCTGGGGTAATTAGGATTCCTTCATTGTTAGTGTAATAAATCCAAGGTATTTAGTTGTATTAAGAAGGAGAAGAACAAGGAAAAGTAAAACTATACTATCTTTTTCACCACCTGTAAGTGTACCAAATCATATTTTAAAATATCTTTGTGGGCAATATAACTTTTACTCTTAAAAGAGCAAACAATTTTGCTTTGACTTTATGATAGTACTCATTTCTCCCAGGCTTGCTATTTCCTCCCAAATAAGGTAGACACATCTTATTTTCTTTTTCTTTTCTTTGTTTCACAGGGATTTTAACCCTTAGTATTTGAAGCTGATAGATCCAGATAATAAAGATTAGTACTTTATCTTGCTTTGATGTTGTTTTTTGCCATGTTTGTAACTGTTTGAAACTTAAGGCCACTTAAGGTACTTAAGGTTAGCTCCCTTGAAATTACATCTTGTGTTGAGATAAGGGACTACAAAGTTTGGGGGATATGGTAGTCATTTTGGTGAAGATACAAGGAAATGTGAAGATCAACTATACAGTTGATCCTTGTACAAAATGGGTTTGAACTGTACAGGTTGACTTTCATGTAGATTTTTTAAAAAGATTTTATTTATTTATTTGACAGAGAGAGATCACAAGTAGGCAGAGAGGCAGGCAGAGAGAGAGGGAGAAGCAGGTTCCCTGCTGAGCAGGGAGCCTGACATGCAGGCCCAATTCCAGGACCCTGAGATCATAACCTGAGCTGAAGACAGAGACCACCCGGATGCCCATATGTGGACTTTTTATGGTAGAACACTTGTACATGTATTTTGTCTTCCTTCTTATTTTCTTAATATTTTATTTTTTCTAGCTTACTTTATTGTAAGGACACAGGAGATAATACATAAAGCATATCAAAATATGTATTAATTGACTGTTTGCATTATCTGTAAGGCTTTCAGTCATTTGAAAGATCTTACTATGTTGTGCACAAAACACAACAGCTGTGTTTCAGTTTTGAAAAGGAGAGAAAGCTTATTATTTTTGAAACCTAATAGAAACAGAAGAGAAAGGGAATCTACACATAAATGATATAATAATAGGCAATGAATGAGAATAAAACAAAGTTATATAAAACCAGGTACTTACAACATCTGACCTCATCAGCTAGAGAAGCCCCATAGGAAAAATCAGGCTGGATTCCTGAAGGCGATGCCTGCACAGAGTGTCCTCCCCTGAGGTGGGACTTCCAACTCACCCCTCCCAAACCCCCATAACCAATAACAGGGTTTAAAATTAAATGTTTCTTTACCTACATGCAGTTTGGACTGAGCTGCATTTCCATGTCATCATGTTTCTATATTTCCAAGAAGCCCAGGCTTTGTGTCTGCCTCCCCTCCAAGATTCCATTCAAGGGAGGCCACACCAGCGTGGAGCAAGATGGGACTTGAGACAAGATTTGACACTCTTGGCATCCAGACCAGAAGAGCCAGTTCTTACTTGGAAGCCCGATTGACATACCGCAAAAAACCAAGCTCCCAAGTTTCCTCACAGAGCATGAGTCTCACCAACAACACTTGTTAGCCTGCCTGTGTACTTGTAAAGTCTGGGTGGTTGGTTACAAGGGACAAATCACAAAAACATCCATACAGAATATAATCATTAAATTTGGGGGGAGTCAGAAGTGAGGTGTGGATTTTCTACTTTCAGCATCCATAACTCCAGTGTTCTTCAAAGGTGAACTATAATTATTTAATAAATTTCACTATGCTTTTCCCTACACAAGCTTCTGTTTTTCAGTTCGTTAATGACTATCTCAATATTTAAACTTCACTCTTTAGAAAATGGAATCAAAGAGAAAATAAAAGATTCTGATTGGCCAGGAGTTGATGGCTGACCCGGGATGACCTCCCCATCTGAGGTAGCAGACTCTATTCTGAGATAAATACATCTCCTCTCATTTGGCCACCAAGCCCTTTTGTTTTTGTTTTTTTGTTGTTATCGCTGTTGTTCCCTACCCCCCTTTAAAAAAGTATTTGAAGTGAAAGCCTTTAAAATTTCTTTCTATTAGTCCTAGCAACACTGTACTCTCATCACAGACTGGAAATAATTTGGCTATTATAAATAATGTTGCAATAAACAAAGGGATGCATATATCTTTTCAAATTAGTTGAATTACTGGATCATATGGTAATTCTATTTTTAATTATTTTAAGTTTTTATATTAATTCCACTTAGTCAACATACAGTGTAATATTACCTTCAGGTGTACAATACAGTGATTCAAAACTTCTGAACGTGACCCAGTGCTCGTCAGAGCAAGTGCCCTGCTTAACTTCCATCACCTATTTCCTCCATCCCTCACCCACCACCCCTCTGGTAACCATCAATTTTTTCCCCTTAATTAAGAGGCCCTTTCCTTCCTGGCTTCTCTCTCTCTCTTTTTCATTTTTCTCATTTGTTTTGTTTCTTAAATTCCACATATGAGTGAAATCATGTGATATTTGTCTTTCCCTGACTAGCTTATTTTGCTTAACGCTATACTCTCTACATCCAACCATATCATTGCAAGAGTCAAGATTTCATTCTTTTTTGTGGCTGAGTAATAGGCCACCATCTTCTTTATCCATTCATCAATCGATGGAAATGTGGATGACATCAATCGATAGACATTTGGGATGCTTCCATAATTTGGCTATTATAAATAATGCTGCTATAAACATAGGGGTACATGTATCACTTTGAATTAGTGTTTTTGTGTTTGTTATGTAAATACCCAATAGTGCAAATGCTGGATCATAGTGTAATTCTGTTTTTAACTTCTTGAGGAACTTTCATACTCTTTTCCACTATGGCTGTACCAGTAAAAGAATGAAATTTTATCATTTGCAACAACATATATGGATCCAGAGAGTATAATGCTAAGTGAAATAAGTCAGTCAGAGTAAGACAAATACCATTATTTTGCTCACATATGGAATTTAAGAAGCAAAAGAAAAAAAAAGAAGAAAAAAAACCTAGAAATAATTTTTATAGTCCTTGGTATTATCTCTTTTTGTGCTTTGACAAATATAAATTATCTTCTGTTTGTGGGGATATTTATAATATTTATTTAAAAATTTTCCTCATACTGTACATACAGATTTCCATTTCACATGTGCTTCTTTGTCCCTCCTGTTTGGTATCAAGAACTTGGTCAGTTCATGAGCATAATGCATTGCAACAAGTATTTATTGAGCACCTTTGTGTTAACCACTAGTGAATGACATTATAGAGATAAAAAATGAAACACTTCTCTTAGAGGACATTTATAACTAAACAATTAAAATGCATAGAATAGTTAGAGTTACTCTTAAATACTGTTTAGACTAGGATGATAAATGATAATGGAGAAAATCCCTACCTTAATGAGAATGATTCTAAATACCTCTCTGGGGAGATGTTGCCCGAATATGGAGTATTTAATGATCCATGTGAAGACTTGAGTGGAAAGAGCCCGGGTTGTGGAGAAAGCATGTGAAAAGTTTCCAAGTTTGGAAAGAATTTATGTGGTACCAGGATCCACATAAAATTAAGGGAGGAAGATAGAACAGTCAAGAGG
Organism: Mustela nivalis; assembly: GCF_964662115.1. Lineage (NCBI taxonomy): Eukaryota > Metazoa > Chordata > Mammalia > Carnivora > Mustelidae > Mustela > Mustela nivalis. The sequence continues at coordinate 69,042,975 of NC_139034.1, forward strand.
ATACTGTTTCAAAGATGGACAGGGACAGAGCACATAGTGCCCCATAGACTATGATAAGGCTTGGGATTTATTTTACCAGAATTCCTACTATGCTCATTAAAAAAAAAAAAAAAGATTTATTTATTTGAGAGAGAGAGAGACTGTGCATGAGCAACCAGAGGGTGTGGAAGAAGGAGATGCAGACTCCCTGCTAAGCAGGGAATCAGATGCAGAGCTCATCCCAAGGCCAGGACACTGGAGTCATGACCTGAACTGAAGGCAGACATCTACTATGATTATTTTTGTGTATTTTATCTTATACTTTATATATTATATAGGTTACAATACAACATTTCCTGAGAGAAGGCAGAAGTTTTAAGTAGTTAATGCATTAGCTAAATCATTATCTAAAATAGATACAAACTTCCTCAATAAATTTGAATTAACTCCTTATACAACCTCTTGTTTGCATTCCCCCAACCATCAGTGGACTGTTAGAATTCTATCTTTGGCACTTACTATGAAATGAAAAAAATATACCATAAGAAACTGTCAACTCAAACCATCTATAACCCATGTTATTATACTAAATGTATATAATTTGTGTGGTTCAAAAGAGCTGTCCAAGTATTTTTTTAAGTATAACTCTACATTGATGACCTTAAGTCCTTCACCTCACATAGTTAGCCTTGTACATGTGGTAAGTACACTTATGATCTCTTGTCTTAGCAAATATCAAGTATACAATACAGTAAATGTGGATGAACTTGAAGTACATTATGCTAAGTGAATTAATTCATATTCAGAAAGACCAATAATACATGCAATAATATCTGGAATCTATGAAAAATTCAAACTTCAAGAAACATAAGGTAGAATGGTAGTATTCAGGTGCTGGAGGTGGGAAAAATGGGGAGATGTTGGTTAAAAGGTACAAACTTGCAGTGTTAAGATGAGTAAGTTCTGGAGATATAACCATGATAGTTACAGATGACAATGTGTGTCTGAGAAGTAAAATAATCTTTTATTTTATACATAAAGTAATAGACAAATTCAACAAAATGAAAAAGGTCATTATATATCTTAATAATCAGGTCAATCTAATTACAAAACAACAGAAGTATAGAGCAAACTTGAAGATGAAATGAAAATCATTGATCAAATAAATGAAACTGTAAAACCAGCAGTTACAGACGAACACATGAAACATTTGTGAAAATTATATGAGCAATGTTTAGGATTTACACATTATAGAACATACATCTTTACCATAATATGATTACTATTATATATTGAAAAATACAATAAAAAATGTGTGTACGGTGTGAATTATCTCCTATCATAACCCACAAGTCAAATAGAAAATCATAATGGAATTTATAAAATGTTTAAAACTAAAAAACCATGAAAACTACACATTGTATCTTCTGCAAAACAGTAAAACAATCCAATATCTTTGGTCTTAAATGCTTGTATTCACACCCACACACACACATGCACACACACACACAAACAAAAGAGAAGTCCTGAAAATTTATCAGCAAAATATCTATCTCAAAAAGTCAGTGAACAGAATAGTAGAATAGATTTTATAGGCACTAAAAGTTGCTGGCATTTGGTTTGGAGGTAGGTACTCCTGGGTGGTAGGTGGTCTCCTGCCAGGTATTGGCTCCACATTTCTTTTGGACCAGTAGTCACCTGCATCCAGCCAGTGGAGAGGAAAAGAAAGCACAGGGAAAGATGAGCTCCTTCTTACGTGCCTTGGCCTGAAGAGGACACAGAAACATTTGTTCACGTGTTTCCCACAAAAAAGTCACATGTTCCTCCCTGGCCAGCTACTTACAGGTGTTAACTCTACTTTGGTATGTTTTCCAGCTCTACCACTATATAAGAATGCAAGTGGCAGAGCTGGCAAACCAAAATCTATAAAAGAACTTATTAAGCTCAGTATTCAAAAAACAGATAATCCAGTTAAGAAATGGGAAGACAACACAGATAGGCATTTTTCTGAAGAAGACATCCAGATGGCCCACAGACATATGATGAGAAGATGCTCAACATCACTCATCATTAGAGAACTAAAAATCAAAACCATGATGAGATACCACCTCGCAACTGTCAGAATGGCTAAAATTAACAGCACAGGAAGGACAGGTGTTGGCAAGGATGCACAGATAGGGGAACCCTTTTAAACTGCTGGTGGGAATGCAAACTATGGCAGGCACTCTGGAAAACATTATGGAGGTTCCTCCAAAAGTTAAAAATGGAACTACCCTCTGACCCAACAATTGCACTACCAGGTATTTACCCAAAAGATGCAAAAATACTGATTCAAAGATACCCATGCACCATGTTGTCTTTAGCAGCATTATCCACAATAGCCAAATTATGAAAAGAGCCCAGATGACCATTGGCTGATTAATGGATAAACAAGCTGTAGACATACACAGTGCAATATTAGTCAGTCAGTAAAAAGACTGGAATCTTGCCATTAGCAACAATGCGGATGGATCCAGCCTGTATTATGCTAAATGAAACAAATCAGTCAGAGAAGGAAAAATGTCATATGATTTCACTCATATGTGGAATTTAAGAAATATAACAGATGAGCATAGGGGAAGGGGGAAAAAGAGAAGAAGGCAAACCATAAGAAACTTTTATATCTAGAGAGCAAACTGAGGGTTGATGGAGGGGATGTGGTGAGAGAATGGGCTAAATGGGTGATAGGTATGAAGGAGGGCACTTGTGATCAGCATTGGGTGTTCTATGTAAGTCATGAATCACTAAACTCTACTCCACTAAACTCTAAACACTATATGTTAACTGACTAGAATTAAATTAAAACTTGCAACAAAAACAAAAAATAAGAGTGCAAGGTTTGTTTCTCCATACAAAATCAGTTAAGAAAAACAAAATGTTAATGCATTACTGATTTTTTTATTACAAACTCTGGGTACTAGAGCAATAATTTGGAAGCTTAGAGAGAAGAGGTGACTGTCCCAGACATGTGGTAAATGTCAGGTGCCTACCCTGAGATGTCATGGTGCTAAGATTAAGCAAGATTGTCTGCTTTACCTAGACAGTAAATTGTAGTGATTCTGGCACTTGATCAATAAAGTACAAGAATAAGAACTCCAGTAATATTTTGCTGAATTTACAAGTTTATTAATATTTGAGTACTCAGAGAAGAAGAAAAATTGGGAAGTTTACACTACTAGATGTTGGGATTTATTATAAATTATGGATGTTAATTTTAATTTAGTGTCAAACTGACTCCAGAAGAGAAGAGGGAGAGATGAGATAGAATCTAAACAGACCTATGCATATGAAGACGTCAGATGTTTAACAAAGGTGGACAGGAAGGAAGGAAGGAAGGAAGGAAGGAAGGAAGGAAAAAAGAAAAGAAAAGAAAAGAAAAGAAAAGAAAAGAAAAGAAAAGAAAAGAAAAGAAAAGAAAAGAAAAGAAAAGAAAAGAAAAGAAAAGAAAAGAAAAGAAGGGGAGGGAGGAAGAAGGAAAAGGAAAGAAAAAATAAAGAAAGAAAATTAAAGGAAAGGAAACTTCTCAGTGAATGTTGTTAAAATCAGTGGGACATCCATATGGGTAAAAACAAACAACAGTGACTCCTAAATCCCATTGTATGAAAAAAAATATTTTAGCAAGACTGAGAACCAAGCAAGAAAAGTGAAAAAAAAAAAAAAGAATCTTTTTGGAGGTGATTTTTGGATATTCATGACCTCAGGATAGAAAAAGTTTGCTTAAACAGAAAGACTAATCACTAAAAAAATAATAAATTGGACTCCTAAAATTTATGAATACTGCACTTCATGAGAAAATTTCAGAGAATGAAAAAATAGACACACAAAACCATGAGAAGGTAATATATATGTGACATATTTAGTAATAAAATTTATCAACAGATGGACAGAAGAATGAATATATCAGTCTGTCACACACAGAAATGGAATACCCTATGACAGTGAAAATAAATGAATTCTTGCTATATGGAGAACTCTTAAAAGCATAATTTTAAAAGAAACAAAATACAAATGGATGCAAAGTATATGAATTTAGGCATTTATAATTTAGAAACAGACAAAACCAGTAACTTGTGAAAATCCAATATATTGTTTGCTTCTGTGCAAAAAGTAAGGGATAGAGATTGACACGGATAACAAAGAGTTTTGGAGGTGTTGATGACATTCTATTTCTTGACCTGGGTGGTGTTTCCAATAGTTGAAAATTTATTGTACAGTGTATTAATTTTTAGGTGTATCTTAATTAAAAATGTGGTTGACATGTTTTATACAATTGAGAATTAGAGAGGTTAAAGTCTGACTGCAGGGTACTTTTGATTATTAAATCAATGTTGTTAAGAAGGAACATTTTTTCCTTTTCTAATCTCCACATATTAATTACTGCTATAAATAAGAATTCATGATCCCAGTATTTCTGTTAACAGCTCACAGAAGTATGCACTTCATCCTTCATGCTTGACAGAATGAGAGAATCTTGCTCCTAGCATAGAAAGAACAAATTCTGAGATTCAGAGTAATTGTTTGATTCAAATCACATGTCCACCACTGAACCAACAAATGTGGCAAAGGGGGCATATGAAGCAATTGGCTTCACCGTGCTCTAGGTCTGAGTGTGTAATCAGCTCTGTACAATCCCTTGATGCCTTGATAGGAATTGAGGGCTTCTGGATAGGAAAGTTACTAGAATTCAGTTAACAAATATTCAGAAATGACAAGAAAGAAAACAAATTGACTCTATATTACACCAATTACATTCTCAGATCCAGAGTGAACCAAACAATGATTGTTTCAATATACTGAATGTTATGATCTCACCGACATTTAAAACATGAATTTCTAAGTAAGTACAAAATGGAAAATGGAGTACACTGTTACTTGCTCATCATGATGCCATTATGGTGGTAAATGACTCTGAAAATCTATCACAGTGTTTATCCATTCACAATGCCATTCAGTGGAAACTATTGCTGTGGAAAAACCAAACGTGAGGCTAACAAAGTTAATTCACATATGAAGCATTTAAACTATACAAAGTTAATGTCAGAGTCAACATTTGGGGAAAAAAGCAGCCACATTAGTGGTATTGTGAACTGTGGGTAACTAAGGTCTCCTTTCACACTAGAAAGTGCCTCTAATTTTTGAGGGCTGCAGGAAGTAACCTGCATCTTGAGTCAGTCTGTAAGAAAAAAAATTAACAGTACCATTAGATTACAGAACCTGAAAAAATAAGTTAAAACATAAAAATTAAAATTAAGGAATAAAACTTAAAAAAATAAAAAGACTGTAACATCTGATCCTATTAAGTCATTATCATTGGTTTTTATCCTATGAAAAATTATCACATGTAATAAGATCAAAGGGGCTTTTGAGAAAATGTAAGTAATGCATGGTTAAGTACATTTGTGATATTTAAAAGCATTTTTTTTAAGATTTTATTTATTTATTTGACAGGGAGGGAACACAAGCAGGGGGAGTGGAAGAGGGAGAAGCAGGCTCCCCGCTGAGCAGGAGCCCAATGCAGGACTCGATACCAGGACCTTGGGATCATGACACCAGCCAAAGGCAGATGCCTAATGACTGAGCCACCCAGGCACCCTTAAAAAAACATTTTTTAAAAACTTTTTTTAAATTCATTTGAGAGAGAGAACGAGTGAGAGAGAGAGCATGAGCATGGTGAGGGGCACAGGGAGAAGCAGACTCCACACTGAATAGGGAGCCTGTCCGGGGCGTGGATCCCAGGACCCTGAGATCATGACCTGAGGTGAAGGGTGATGCCTAACTGACTGAGCCACCCAGGTACCTCTTAAAAACATACTTAAAATAGGAAAGGAGAACTGAATCAGTCTTCCAAATAATTGAGGGTCCTTAGAAAAGGCTTCTAAACCAGAAAGTGTTTTCTTCATTCTTATTTTGATCTTAAGTGAAATTAACTTAATATTACATTAGCTATTAATAACCAATTATATAATCAACCAGTTTATTGCAAATAAACTTAAACTTTTAAAGGAAGTGGAATTTTATGACAAAGTTTATCATTATCTGGATGACAGCTTTAGTTATGAGAAAGATGAAGAAAGCAAATTCACCATAATTAAATTTGCTGTAAAATGTGATTAGAAGAGGATAAATATGAACTTATTTTTCAAATAATTCAGAGGGATAATATGTTGTCTTAATATTTTATACTTTTTTTAAGGGTTTTATTTATTTATTTGACAGACAGAGATCACAAGTAGGCAGAGAGGCAGGTGGGAAGGGGTGGGGGAGCAGGCTTCCTGCTGAGCAGAAAGCCTGATGTGGGGTTCGATCCCAGGATCCTGAGATCATGACCTGAGCTGAAGGCAGAGACTTGACCCACTGAGCCACCCAGGAACCCCAACACTTTATACTTTTATCATATAAGTCTGTGTGATTCATCAGTCTTAATCAATTTGTAGCACTCATCATAGCACATACCCTCCCCATCATCTGTCACCCAGCCACCCCATCCCTCTCACCCCTCTCCCCTCCAGCAATTCTCAGTTTGTGTACTCTTACCAACCAATATAGCAGTACTACTGTCTTCTTGAATATCATTTGGATGGTAGTATTATTTATATTTATTTATATTTATTTTATTACATATCTGTAAAGTGGTTTTATTATTGATGTCAAAGAAAATAAAGAATACTCCTATAAGATTATATTTCTAGTAATGTAAGCAAAATGATTTGGACCAACAGTCCAACTGAAAATAATTAAATAACCACTGAAGAACTCAGAGAACAATAAGAGATTATCAATATAGAATCCGAGAAGGCAAAACTCCAGATAAATAGAGTACCAGAGGCTACTTACAGAAAAACACATAAGCCTGCATACATGTGCGAAAGAGAGAACAATAAAATAATAGGGCAAAGATAAACATTCATTTGTTCTTTATAAAAAATAGAAGAGAGTTACTCAAACAATTCTCACAACTTAAAAATAAATTTAAAAAGGTATGTTTCCAACCAAACCAAACCAGAAAAAAAAACCCTCTTATTTTTAACATGGTCTCTGTGTTGAAAATTGTGTTGACCTTAATATACTCTAAGAAATACTATGTTTTAGGGGCCCCTAGGTGGCTCAGTGGCCCCTCAACAAGCTCAATGTTAAGCATTTGCCTTCAGCCGAGGTCATGATCCCGGGTCCTGGGTTGGTGTCCCACATTGGGTTCCCTGCTCAGTGGGGAACCTGCTTTTCCCTTTCCCTCTCCCCCAGCTTGTGTTCTCTTTCTCTCTCTCTCTGTCAAATAAAAAAAAAAAAAGGGAATACTATGTTTTAGATAATATTTGAGCTACTTGCTGAAAAGCAAACTAATGATTTTTAGATTATATTAAAAAGTTTAAAAACAATAATAATGCCTAGAAAATACGTAAAATATTATATATATATAATTAATATTTTAAATTTCTAGATGTGACAATAATGTGTAAGTAAAGAAGGAGATAATAGAATTCAAATATTCTAAAGCCCTTTATTATGTGGGAGAGCAGGGTCAAACTCTATATGAAGTCAACATGGAAACCTTCTCTCTCACAATATATTCCAGTAAGTCAAAATTTTAAGATCTGTCTTCCTGCAAAGTAATCTGCAAAGATCCCCTTAATATTTATTTCCCTTTGCAATTTAACTCTACCCAGAGCCCTTTGAAATACCAACCCTAAGCCTTATATTTATTTGTATTTCCCATAATGCTCCTAGAATAGGAAGAAAAGTCTACCTACCATCCTGTCACATCTTAACTATAAACTATTGGAAGACTTCTGATGTGCAGGAGAGCATGAGCCTCCTATAATTCCAAAGGGGACCTATGCCTCCTTTGGAAGAATTTGCCCTCATTAGGATCTAGCCCTCCCCCACCTCACTCCATACTTCTTGATGTTCCACTCTGGGTCACAGTGTGAGAAATCTGCCTATGACTCTCTGAGATGGGCAGGCTCAGAACAGCAAGTGGAATCACAGAATCCAGAGGTTACTCCCCCCCACCCTTTCTAATATGTAAACAGTCTGGGTGTGGCTGTGCTGGGCACCTTTGACTAAAAATCAGAGGACTTACACATGCTGGAGAGATAAGGTGCAAGCAGGCTTAACACATCTAGGGGCTGTATTTCTAGCAAAGTCTCTATTTCCCGTGTGGCTGGAAGTGGAAGGGGTGTTTGGGCAGAGAGGATAAAAAGTTCAAATAAGGGGTAAATCATCCATGTTCTGGCCTGAAAGATGCAAGTTCATCAGCAAACTCATCTTGAATTTAGAAGTTAGTAAGCTAATATGTAACTAGTGTCTAAGTCCCTTACACTCATGTTTTTGTCTCTACCATTTTCATGAAAGTCAGCAATGAGTTTTTAAAATTTATTTGTTTATTTATTATTTATTTTTACATTCAGTGACCTTTCCTTTATCCATATATTTCACAATCTGTTTTTTGGCATTTAACTTTGTTGAAAGTTATGAGAAGAATATTAAATTTGAAGTTCTGGTTGAAAAGTAAAGATGATTGATACAAATGTGTGTTCTCATACAGAAATGCCAAAGTTCAAACCCACATGAAATCATGGGCTTTACAGCTTTTGTGACTTAATCTATGACATGTGAATAAAAGGAGTTGACCCACTGGAGAGAAAGAACTTCTTGAGGATTTCTTTAGAGCTAGCTATGCATTAAATCTACATACATCATAGGGAACTTCCTGCAACTATTTCTCAAAACTAAGTTTGGGGTCATTGGTTATAGAAAATGTGTTTGTGTTTTGGAGTTTGAGGTCTGACCCCCTAACCCCAGGAAATCTGGAAAACAGCATTCAATAGCCTGTGAGATCCTTGAAGATAAGAGTTGAGGGGAGATGCTACTGTGTTTTCCAGTCAGTCAAGGATGCCATGAGTATTTCCTTTGAACAGAAGTGGAGAGAGCTGAGAGTCATGTTAAGTTCTGCTCAAGAAGATGACCTGGAAAGCAAAAGAAGTCAAATATTTACTAGTGTTCAGAGTGACCTGTTGGAGAACTGGGAGTAGGGATGAGTGGCAGGCTAAATGGTTCATTGACCGACATCATTTGTTAACCACAAGTTCTCAGCTCAGTAAACAGTGATGTCCCCATACGAATGTCAAAGATGGAGTCAACCAGTGTGGCAACATCATATATTTGTCAGAGTAAGCTCTTTCTTCTGAGTCAGTTCTTTTGTTGGGTCCCATGCTGAAGGGGCCAACTTCAGTAACTAGAAAATGAGGGAGATTTGAGGAAAAATGAGACAATAAGGAATGTGACAATTCTCTTGATACAAATAGTAAGGCTAGGGAAAAAAGTTATCAATTCTAGAGTTTTCCTTATTGTTAGGTAACTGGACATTTGAATAGAGATTTTTTTTTGAGACCTGAAATGGCAGTAGCACTTTGGGTGGATGAAAAGAAAATTCATTGATTTGTTCCTTTAAAAAAAAGAAAAGAAAAAGAAAAGAATTGGTAATATTAAAATGAAGACAAAGAAATAAAAATAAAGTTGTAATATTTTTATATCATGACAGGACATTGATTCAACATAATGATTAAATCTATTATTCATAGATTCTATTTGATTCATGAATTTTCCTATCTTGTTTCTGTGTGTTATATTACTTTTTAAATAGCTTCTTAGCCTCTAATTTATTATGTAGCATGCTAAATATAAGTACTCAAAATTTCTCTACTCAACTATTTTTTGCCCTTTGATCATTCATATGTGATCTATCACTATCACTATTTCAGTTATCACCATTATGTAAAGTAGGCACATATTAAAAATGTCCTTATCTGTGCTCCTTAATATGACCTTGGGCATTTTCTGTTTCATTGTTAAGTAAATGTGTACTATCTGTGTATGTGTGTGTATGTTTATTATAAACTCTGCAACACTCAGTTATTCTTTATGGAAAATTTCAAGTTATTTTTAATGCTCTCACATTTATAACCACAAAATATTGTAAACTATATCTTGGCAATGGTTTGATAAATGTATCTTTTTCAGTATATCTTCATTGACCTCACTTCCTCTTGTATGAAACCATTCTTTTGTCCTACAGATCCTTTCAATTTAGTCATATATCATGCAAATTTATGTCTAAATAATCTGCTTTGAAAAACGAGTTGCCACTTGCATGTTAAACACTTATAACAATTTTTATTTCATGCAATTTATTTCCATCCATGCCTCCAATGATATGTTTAACTTTCCGTTTTTCATCATACTTCTATCTAAATGGAGGTATCAGAGCATAGAACAATATGTTGTTGTGGGAAACACAACACACTATAGGGTGATTTTGGGAGCATTTCACTGCCAAGTTTTCTGGATGTTGCACAATATACTGTATGTGACAGAACCACGTAAGTCTTAGGAGAAATTAGGGAGAAAAAATTGAGAGAAATTTCCATTAATTAGAACAAAAATTCCAAAAGATAAATAATAGAGAAATGCTATAAAATAGTCAAGAAGAGTTACTAATATCAGGGAAAACAAAAAGATGTATAAGAAATGAAATGTTGGGGCACCTTGGTGGATCAGTCAGTTGAGCATCTGCCTTCAGCTCATGATCTCCAGTTCCTGGGATTGAGTCCTGCAAAAGGCTTCCTACTCATGACAGAGTTTAATTCTCCCTCTCTCTCTGCCCTCCCCTCACATGCTCACTCTCTCGCCTTCTCTCTTTCAAGAAATAAAATCTCTAAAAAAAGAAATGTTATAAAAGTACACCATATGACTCTGCTGTCAGTAATAAATACATATAACATAAATATAGTCAGAATTTTAATTCCACTAAAAATTGTGTCAAAAATGTATTGGTAGCATGAATTGAAGGAATTTTTACAATCTCCTTATAATCAATAATCAAAAATAAAAAAATAATTTCTAAAGCTGAAATAAACAATAAGTAGCTGTATAAAACTGTTACTCAGAAAGATGGTAGTAAGTATTCAAAGTAGTAAATAAGATGCTTGAAAGCGGATCCTTTTGGGAATGACAAATAGTGATTACATACTATAAGTGTAAGAGGAGTATCCTTTTGTATAAAACTTTGTATAAAACTTCTATTAAAAAAACCTAAAATTTAAACAACACATAAATTTTTACAAAATAATTTTCATTTTATATTTCTGTATTTTATTGTAAAAGAAATTTAAAAATATTAATATGTCATATATCTTTGATATCTCTCTCACTCAAATAAATAAATAAATCTTTTAAAAATAAAAATACATACTACAAATAAGCTTTTAGGAAATATTAATATATTGTTTGGAACAATCTATATATCATATCTATATTTATAGTATAGTATAGACACCAAACAATTTCATAATTTTGATTTAGTCTTGGTAAAAAAAAATATATTATGTGTTACACTGTACTTAATATTCATGAGAGATTTGGAAAACAAAATGCATCAGGTAAGCAAAAACAGCATGTTTTTATAGATTAACAGAGAAATTAAGGAATATCTGCATACCTGTTATCCAAACAAATTATATAAATCTAAATTTAAAATTTTATTTTCCTAAAAGCTGCTTCTGTTTATTTATTAAAAAGAAAAAAAGCTGAGGACTATTACAATTTTTAGAGGAATGCTGTTTTCTTCTCCTGCTATTTATGGTGGTGGTTAGCACCTTCTAAAAATAACTAGAAATGCTGGAATACATCATATATATCATATATGTCTTTATATATATAAAATATGTGATATGGTATTTTTGAAAATAAAACTAAACACAACACCCCAAAAACTCTATAGCACAAATTTAAAACAATCTTGCCAATTTTTGAAAACAAAACAAAACATAACAAAACCCTGTTGAAATTTTGCTTGGAATCACATTAAATCTACAGGTCATAAGAACTAATATCTATATTTAGTTTCTTTTATAACTAGCACAATATTATCATTACATTTGTTTAGATCTCTTTAGAGGCATTTTCTTGTTTTCATCATACAGTGTTGAATATATTGTGTCAGCTTTATACTGAATCATTTAATATTGGGGAAGAGCTATTCTAGGTGTATTCTATTTAGTGCAAGTTCTAATTGCTGATGTGTAGAAATGCAATCGACTTTTGCATACTGACCTTGCATAGTGTGAAGTTGAAAAAAAGCTATGTATTGGGCTAATAGCTTTCGTAGATGCTTTGAAGTTTTCTCCCATAACAAATCATGTTGTCTGTTAATAAAGACAGTTTTATTTTCCCTTGTTATTCCATCATGGCTTGTAGCAGACACCAAAGATATTTTTTTTTTTAGAATTTTAATGATGAATGTATTTTTAGAGGCAAATTTCCATGTAATGTTTCAACTATAAGAATTCGATCATTTACTGTCTTTGAGGTTTTTTCCCATTAGGAAGAATAACATCTCACAATGTAACTTTTTCTCCTTAATTATTTTTAGCTATAATTAAAAGTTCATAATATGGTAAATACAACAATGGTCATCTATCATAATTCAAGAAAGGGTTTTGGCAGGCTAATATTTATATCTTTCAGTGAGTCTTTTTAATTTGTAAATCTTATTTAACATTACAGTATTAATTTTGGAACATGTCTAGTAATTATAGTAATTGTGGCAATAAGAATGAGCATGTTTAATTCTTCGCTTAGTCATGGCAAGATAATAAAACATCTCATTTTATCTCTATTACTGTCAAATACATGTTTTCCTGCCTGGATTCACTTTCCTCAGAAAAGGCCCAGCAAATGATAGGCTGTTGAGAAGGGCTTCAGAATAGCCTACTTCATATGATAAAATGTAAATACTTTTTGAGGTACTTCACAGCTTTTTTTGAGAGAGTAGTGGTATGCTTTGAGAGCAATTTTTTCTTAAATTTCTGCATCTCTTTAGAATATAACAAAATATTTAACCCACTGAGCCACCCAGGTGCCCCTAGAATATAACAAAACATTTAAATGTAAACATTTCTGGTGACCTGATTAGACCTTCCAGTTCAACAACAATAAGTTTAACAAAATCCACTATAAATGAATGAATGAATGAATAAATAAATATGAACATTTCTAACAGCTTTTTATAATTCATTTCATTATATATTACAACTATTTAAAGTGGATACCAATTACACATATACATTTTTTAAGTTATATTTTGCCTAATAAAAGCTATATGAAATGTCAAAATATGGATGCCTGGATGGCTCAGATAATTAAGCATCTGCCTTTGCCTCAGGTCATAATGCCAGAGTCCTGAAATCGAGCCCCATGTCAGGGTTCTGCTCTGTAGGGAGTCTGCTTCTCCCTCTCCCCCTGTCCCTCCTACAACTCATGCTATTTTTCTCTGCCTCTCAAATAAATAAATAAAATCTTAAGAAAAAATCAAAAGGCAAGGGAAGCAAGGGAAAAAATGAACTATTGGGATTTCATCAAGATCAAAAGCTTTTGCACAGCAAAGGAAACAGTTAACAAAATCAAAAGACAACTGACAGAATGGGAGAAGATATTTGCAAACGACATATCAGATAAAGGACTAGTGTCCAGAATCTATAAAGAACTTAGCAAACTCAACACCCAAAGAACAAATAATCCAATCAAGAAATGGGCAGAGGACATGAACAGACATTTCTGCAAAGAAGACATCCAGATGGCCAACAGACACATGAAAAAGTGCTCCATATCACTCGGCATCAGGGAAATACAAATCAAAACCACAATGAGATATCACCTCACACCAGTCAGAATGGCTAAAATCAACAAGTCAGGAAATGATAGATGCTGGCGAGGATGCGGAGAAAGGGGAACCCTCCTACACTGTTGGTGGGAATGCAAGCTGGTGCAGCCACTCTGGAAAACAGCATGGAGGTTCCTCAAAATGTTGAAAATAGAACTGCCCTATGACCCAGCAATTGCACTATTGGGTATTTACCCTAAAGATACAAACGTAGTGATCCAAAGGGGCACATGCACCCGAATGTTTATAGCAGCAATGTCCACAATAGCCAAACTATGGAAAGAACCTAGATGTCCATCCACAGATGAATGGATCAAGAAGATGTGGTATATATACACAATGGAATACTATGCAGCCATCAAAAGAAATGAAATCTTGCCATTTGCGACAACATGGATGGAACTAGAGCGTATCATGCTTAGCGAAATAAGTCAAGCAGAGAAAGACAACTATCATATGATCTCCCTGATATGAGGAAGTGGTGATGCAACATGGAGGCTTAAGTGGGTAGGAGAAGAATAAATGAAACAAGATGGGATTGGGAGGGAGACAAACCATAAGTGACTCTTAATCTCACAAAACAAACTGAGGGTTGCTGGGGGGAGGGGGTTTGGGAGAAGGGGGTGGGATTATGGACATTGGGGAGGGTATGTGCTTTGGTGAGTGCTGTGAAGTGTGTAAACCTGGTGATTCACAGACCTGTACCCCTGGGGATAAAAATATATGTTTATAAAAAATAAAAAATAAATTAAAAAAAAAAAAGAAAAAATCAAAATACTATTGTTTAAAACTCTTAAATAATAGGCATAAAAGTTACCATGTTTTGAATCTGTCCTAGTTGACTTAAAAATAAACCTGAATTCAGAAGTTTGCAAATTTTGAGTGAATTCAAATTAAAAAAAAATGGGAAATATAATTATCAAATAAATTGTATTACTTTTGCTAATGTAGCAAGAATTGTAATCATATAGAATAGAATAATGTTTATCTGAGAAAGACTAAAAAAAAAAAAAAGGGCAAGTAGGCATTTTAACTTGCCAGACATCATTTTGTAATTAAAAGACACTATCCACCTTTGAAACATATACACTGATTTATAATGCTACTGTGAAGTTAGTTACAACTAACTTTTTTCCACTCTCTTATTGAGAGCTTATTAAAACTTACT